>NC_133408.1:173537575-173840606 GCF_049350105.2 Macaca mulatta | reverse complement strand
AGAAAATTTGACACTGGTAGGACTAATTTCATTAAATGTAAACAAGGTGTCATAACAAATAAATTATATAGAACTACAAATGGTGGAGTTAGAGTTGAAAGAATCAACTAAACAAAGACAGCAAAAAAAGAATGAAAAATATGTATCTGTGAATCTCTGGTGCTCAATAATAAGGATAAAAGAGCTAACAGATTTAAAACACAAAATGTAGGCCCAGGCACAGTGGCTCACACCTATAATCCCAGCACTTTGGGAGGCCAAGGCAGGCAGATCGCTTGAGCCCAGGAGTTCAAGACCAGGCCGGGCAACATGGTGAAACCCCATGTCTACAATCAATACAAAAAATTGGGCATGGTGGCATGTCTGTAGTCCTAGCTACCCAGGAGGCTGAGGTGGGAGAACTGATTGAGCCCAGGATGTCAAGGCTGTGTGAGCCGTGATCACGCCACTGCACTCCAGCCAAGGTGATAGAGCAAGACCCTGTCTCAAAAATAAGATGGCTGGGTGTGATGGCTCATGCCTGTAATCCCAGAACTTTGGGAGGCTGAGTCAGGCAGATCACATGAGGTCAGGCGTTCAAGACCATCCTGGCCAACATGGCGAAACCCTATCTCTACTAGAAATACAAAAAATTAGCCAGGCGTGGTGGTGCACACCTGTAATCCCAGCTACTCCGGAGGCTGAGGCAGGAGAATCACTTGAACCCAGGAGGTGGAGGTTGCAGAGAGCTGTGATCATGCCACTGCACTCCAGCCTGGGCAACAGAGTGAGACTCCATCTAAAAAAAAATTTTTTTTTTAAATTTTAAAAATAAGATTTTAAAAATGCAAAATAAGGAATGCAATAAAATATAAATCAAAAGCAAAATAAAGAAAAGAATCCATTAAAGAAATAAAAGACTAATTCATCTGCACTGAGTAACTAACAGAGGAAAAGAAAAGAAATCATTAAATATTCAGGGAGCATTGAAGAAATAATGATCGATCTCTTAAAAGGAAAGAATAAAGCCAACATTCCATCTCCTAGTCTTAAATATCATTGACTGCATCTCAGCCACATCATAATATTGCAGATCTGTGCCTTTTTCTCTCTCATCAGTTATCGGTGCCTTTCTTGCATGGAAAGCAAAGGATCAATATGTAAATTGATACACAAATTAGTTATATCAAGTTTGGTATTATTAAACCATATTACCTACTGCAACGTTTAAGTTTTCAGAAAATTCAGTGATCAATCTAGAATAACAATTACATACCTTCAATTTTATTCACTGAAAGATCCAACTTCTGTAGGTGAACATATCCACAGAGAATGCTAACATCAATTAAATTACAACCCTGAGAAAATAAAAGGTAAAAGACCTTAATGTTGCTTTATCAGGTTACTACTCAGCCTTCTTGCAATAACTGTTGATGGAAAGAAATCCAGAATTTCTTTCACAAGTATAGAAGTGAGAGAACAAAATCTGAAGCCTGCTACTAATAGGATCTCAAAACAGATGCCATAAAAAAAAAAAAAAAAAAGCCCTTCCTTTGAAGAAAATAATAGCTTAGTAATATTAGTGTTGTTAGCAAAAACAAATACAACATGAAAGGCCAATTTAAAGCAGTGTTCATGGAGACCGTTAGAACAGAGTCTTTTTTTTTCTTTTAATAAATCACACAATAGCAATAAAGACAAGGCCTTTATCTAGTAGAAGAAAAGAAAAAAAATGTCTAGAATTTAAATGAAGTTTTAAAGAGAATTCACAGCTCATCAGGAGATCATTAATAACAATACTACCTACACTTTCACCGGGTTCATTTTCAAAGCTCTTTCACAATAATCGCATCTGATCAAACACAGCTGTGAAATCTGTAGGGCCGCTTACTCCCAATTTAGAGATGAGGGGTGTGAGGTACAGAGAGGTATGTTAATAGCCTGAAATCACACAGCAAGTGAGTAACAGAGAAGCAGTATCTAAGTCTCTTGAATCCTTGTCCAAAATTCTTTTCAGAAAATCTTGATTCTAGTCAACTTCAAGTGACGTTGAGGGGAATTCGGTTGAGTGGAACAAAGACTTCTATGATTGTTTTATGTCGTGATGTCAGAGTCAGAAAAAAAGCAAACCAATGAAGAGTCATTATAAGCAGGTTATCATATAGAATAATGGTGATTGCTTAATGAAGGCCGCTAGAACAGTAATAATAAATAAACACTTACTGAATATCTGCTATGTATAAGGCATTGTGCGTGGCATGATAAGAAATACAATGATGGAAAAGAGCTATACTGTGCCCTTAAGAAATTTATGACTTTGGTAGAAGAGAAGATATGTACACAAGTAATAAGAGAAAGTAAAAAAATAACATGTAACACAAGTAAGACGTAAAGGAAAAAAAAAAATCACCAAACCAGGCAACTCTAAGAAAGTGTATTCAGTAAGACAGGTTATTAAGTCAAAGTAATTCAACGTGTAATATCTCAAATGTAAGGAGGTCAGTGGCAAAATAAATTAAGCTTCAGTCCACCCAGCTGAAATAAGATTTAAAGGATTGCTTTTTGGGGTAGATCAATTTAAGGCATAGCAGTACCTACATAAGTAGAATATTGATTGAAAGGGGCTTGTGTGGGGATGCATTGGCTGCTGGAATTATATACCATATTCCAGCATTGAACACAGTGCAATGCATACAGGGTGTTCCCTGTATGTTATTGCCTGACTGACTGAGTCATCCATAAAATGTTATAAAGTGAAAATAGAAAAAGATTACTGTTTTAATATGCTGACCTTGAAGGACATGCCCATGGAACTAGCAAAGGTGAAAACAGCTTAACATTTCTTGCGTAGCTTACTCATTCAAATCCAAGATAGAACAGGCTTACAGTGAATTATATATACCCTTTCGCCAAATCATGGTGCCATGGTAAAATTTCAATGTGCGTTTTTTTTTCTCATATGTACCTAAATTTACTCTGTGGATCTCCAATGAATATTTAATGCTTTACAATATAAGGAGGCAAAACGACTTAAATTGTTTTCCTAGGACTACAGAGAAACAAAATGAGGAAAGAAGCAAGTATTCCCAGTAGTTTGCTCTTACAGCCTCTCTTCTGATAAAATTGAAGCCAAGATTTTGTGCTACTCTATGACGAGTACTGAAATCTTAAAAACTGATGAATAATAATAGATTTTTTTCTTTAATGGTAGGTATCTTTTGGAAAGTAAGATATAGCTCAAAGGCTCTTATTTCTTGACATACTTAGTGGGGAAAGTCAATATCAAAATACTTTGTTCCCTTGGATTCAGATATAAAGTTTAGTGCTTCTTCCACTGATCAGAGAGAAAATTCTTAGTCTTTGATTGGTTTTACAGAATCAAATTCAACCTCCTGGAAAGAAAGCATTGATTACTATAATACAGACTACTTAAGATGAAAGAAATAGAGTGCGAAGAGAATGAAAACTAAGAAGTTTGGGGGGCTGATTACTGGATTGGTCACAGCTCTCTGGAGTCTAATATTTACATAAATATCTCTTATCAACAGTCTCTGTCAAATGCAAGGCTCCAAGATTTTCTGCCCTCACAAAAGCTATGAGTACGGAAGAAAATGAATATGGTCTAGCCAGTGTCAAGCTGTAGCCAGCCAACGGAGAGTTTGTCATACTCACTGACAAAGTCAGATTGAGGTAGACTTGCTCAGTCCCAGAGCCTGAGCGCCCCAAGTGATGGAGTGCTTCGGCCACAGCCTCCTCTCTCAGGACCCCATCAAACTCCTCCTGTAAAACACCCAGAAAGGTAGACAAAGAAAAGACTCTCATTAGAAAAGAAACAATCTATCTTGTCATATCCAACACTTATTTAGGATATTTTATACCCAGGAGCTGAGCCCTCCAAAATTTACCGAGCCCCCAAAAAATTCTGTGTTGATAACATATACGTATTACATATAATTAAATAACTATCTGCCAAATCAATGTTTTCATTGGCAATGGTTTTTTCAGGTGGTCACTTACATTAGGCATTCAAAGTTGAGTGAACACTGTAGCAGTAGAAACAGTAGTATCAGTGGTGGTATTGAGTGGTTCTCTATTCCAGACACTGCACTAACAGCTCTCAATGGATGAACTCATTGAATCCTTTGGACAACACTGAGATAGGTACTCTTATCTCCACTTTACAGATGGAAGAATTAGGGTTTGGAGGTTAACTTGCCTGAAACTAAACAGATAGTATGTGACAGAGCTGGAATGAAAATCCCAATCTGTCCAGTCCCAGGGCAATTCTCCAAAACTGCCCTAACCACTGCATTTGACTGCTTACCCACACCCTAAAGGATGGTTACATCAAATTAAGACAATCACTTCTCTTAATCTGGTATTCGTGCTGGAGAAAACAGGTCCTTCAGTTCACTTCCTATTAGTCAATGTTGCTAGATTTACAAAATGTACAAGATTATTAAAAAAGTGATGATCATTTCCATAAGAAGGTTGGCCCTTGGTCTATAGACATCACATGGACCAATGGCACCCTGACATGCCCTTCCTCCAACAATGACACACAAAAGAGATAACAGGTAGGTCAGTATCATGTTTGTGCTGCTTTCAGCTCCATAATGACCAACACATTGACACTGACATCAACGTGAGGACACAAAACATAGTGATCACATCAGTCACACCAACATAACTAACCATGACTAGCATATAGACTACAATGGCAAAATATCCTTTTTCTAAGTCCTCTATATGAATTCAGGAATCAACAGTGCTGCTCCGGCTGTAGGTACTGACGACATACGCATGTATGTGCTATTATAAAGAGTTTCTTTCCCAGCAAGTTTCCACTGATTCAGGGAAGTAAATACCACCAACGGGGAGGCAGCACATGGCTTCAGAATTGGGCAGGCGTGGCTTGAACCCTAGCCCTGCCATTTTGGATGTGTGACTTTGGGGAGGTGAAGTTTTCACTGAGCCTTGTAGTTTTCAGCTATAAATAGGAAATGTTATTACCTTTGAAGAAATTCAGGACATGTCGCTCTAAAATATGCCACGTTGGTATATTGATTATTTTGAGCTGAAGGCACTTGAAAAACAGCAAACGCAGGGAAAGGCTCTTTCTGAACTCCCTTTATCTGCCTAAAGGCAGATCCTCCAAAAGAAACTCAGTTGTCCTAAATTCCTCCCCATTGGTGGTTTCATCAAACACAGAAGAATGACTTTTACCCACTCAGGAGAGGAGACCAGAAGTCAATGTCACACTCAGAAAGACTTTGTCACAAACTTTCATACCTCACGTCTGTTTTTCTAAGAGACTATTTATTCCCTAAAAAGCATTTACTCTCCCCTAAGTGACCAGAATCCCTTCTCCTCTTCTCCTGTTGAGATGGTACATAACATCTGAAATCTCAGTGCTTTTTTGATTATTCACTTTTATTTTTTCCTGCAATGTCCCCCACAAACATTAAACATTTATTAAAACTTAATACATGTATAATACCTTTTCTCCTGTCAATCCACCTGTTGTCAGTTTATTTTGTAGACCCAGCTATAAAAGCCAGGAGAGTAGAGGGAAAGTCATTCCTTCCCTGAACCTTCTTTTAATATTTTTAGAGAAAGGAAAAAAATGGATATAAAACTCACAGCACAGTATGTGCAACACAGTGTTCCCAATAGATGACGATTTTTGTTACTACCAATTGATGAAGTCAGAAATTCTGCATCTTAATGTTTCACTCGTCTATGCCAATCAGCCTGTTCACAAAATGGGCAAAACACATTTACTTTTCTAAATGAAGTTCTAATTTATTACATAAGGCCGGGAAGGAATGTTACCTTCCCTCCAAACTTTCCACCTAGCCCTCTGAAGTTCATCCATTTCCTGGAAATATGAAGACACTGCATCTTCACGTCTAGCAGATGGATGCTTATTTTTCAACTTAGCCACTGACATGGAGATGAGCAACACTGTCACCATTTTTCCTTGGGGAAGGCAGCACTCTGCACAATAACCTCCTCACACCTCCTGAGGTTCCTGACATTTGGCAGTATCATGTCTTCTCCTTCTGATCTTTGGTCATTTTCAAGCTCCTGTCATTACCTTGAGTGGCTTCAGAATCCCTATGGATGGCCATCCAACACCCTATTCCCAGCACATGCACACACGCACAATTCTTTACTGCCTCAGCTCCAGACAGCTTACTCTCATGGCCATGCCCTGGACCTAGCCACCATGCTAAACTGCTCCACCCTGGAAACCTCAGACCCCAGTGTTCCACTCTAATCCCACAATTGCCTATCCTTCAACCTATCTAGCACCTGTTGAACTTGTTCACTGACCACAACAAAATCTCCAGTCTGTTCACAGATAGACACCTTTCTCAGAGTCTATCTGTTCCCGTCTAACTATACTCCCTTCCCTACTGGGTAGCCCATAGGCAACTCCTTTTTTCTTTCTTTTTTTTTTTTTTAGACATGGTCTTGCTCTGTCACCTGGGCTGACATGTAGTGTTGTGATCTCAGCTCAAAGCCTCAACCTCCCAGGCTCAAGCCATCCTCCCACCTCAGCCTCCAAAATAGATGGGTCTACAGGCATGTGCCACCATGGCTGGCTAATTTTTATCATTTTTTTTTTATAGAGGCAGGGTTTCACCATGTTGCCCAGGCTGATCTCAAACTCCTGGGCTCAAATGATCAGCCCACTTCCACTTCCCAAAGTGCTGGGACTACAGGCACGAGCCATCACACCTGGCCCCATAGGCAATTTCAATTTCTCTCTATCTTCAAGTCTCTGATCCTTGTCCCCTGGTTACAACTACCCCATCCACATACAAATCAGAATCAAGTTCACAATCAACTGCTGCATTGAGGCAGGACTGTGTCATGTTCGTCATTCATCAGGGGGAAAAAAATCTATAGAATACCCAGCACATGCCAGCCACTCTGCTTGGCTCAATGGATAAGAAACAGTGAATCAGTGAACAGATATGGTGCCTGTCTATAAGGGATTTACAGTTCAGTCTGGGAGACAGATAAGTATGCAAACAATTTTTGGATTTGATAAATAGTATAATAGAGATAAGCAGTGTCTGCTGACTATGAGCAGGGCCCCTATTGTGTGTCAGTACCAGGGTGGAGTAAGTGGTTAGCAAAATCTTCCTAGGAGAGAGCAATTCAATTGAGACCCAAATTGTGAGTTACTCTGGCCAAAGGGAAGATAAAGCTGAAGAGCGAGCCAAGAAATAGTATTACAGGCAAAAGGGGCAGCATGTACAAAATCCCAAAGGCAAAAGCAAGCATGGCCTATTGAGAGAACGATGAAGGTTCAGGACGGCTGAAGCCTAAGTGTGAAGGAGGCAAACAGTGGCTCGCACATGGTGAGTGCTCAAACATGGGTTGAAAGAATGAATGCACCTCTTCTGCCCCCTAGCTGCTGAGTGGGCTGGAGAAGACCCCACAACCCTGCATCCTGGAGACCCTGTAAAGCTGACTTTCAGCTGGGCCTCTTTGCTATGAAAGTCTCCCATTCTTCATCAGCCCCTTTTCAACTACCCTTCTTGACTAACCCAGCTCTCCATCACTCTCAAGCTGTGCAGTGCCTCAACTCCTTTGCCCTCTTCTCCATTAATGCCCTTCTCTTCTACTTCTGAGACAAAGTGGAAGCTCTCAGATGTTAAGCCTCTCAGCTTCCTAGGAGCACCTGTCCTAATGCTTCTCACTCAGGTCTTAGAGGAAGACTGTGCCTTCTCTCTACTCAGGGTCCCACCCCCTTCTCTTTCCTCGGGGACCATTTTTGCCCCCTTTCGTCTGTGTTTTGAACCCACCACTCTCCACTGTTCCCACTCCAGCTATAAAAATGTGTCAGACTCTTCTGTCCTACAGAGGCTCTCTTCAGTTCTGCAGGTTCCTTTAGCTATAACCTAGAGTTTCCTTTAATAACCAATCTTCTCTAGAGTTGTTCGTTTTTTATGCCTTAGTTCTCCTTTCCTCGCCTCCCAACTAGTTTTCAACTTCACTTAGCCTCCTATTCACCCACCTCATAAAAACCACATGGGCCAATGTCTCCAATGACCCTCAAACAGGTAAAATGAAGGAGCACTTTTTAGACCTCTTCCCACAACCTATTGGTAGTGTAACCCATTCCCATCTTCTTCTTTTTTTTTTTTTTTCTTTTTCTTTTGAGACAAGGTATTTCTCTGTCACCCAGACTGGAGTGCAGTGGCATGATCATAGCTCACTGCAGCCTCGAACTCCTGGGTTCAAGTGATCCTTTTGCCTCAGCCTCCCAAGTAGCTGGGACTAGAGGTGCATACCACTATGATCCATCGGCTAATTTTTAAAAAAACCTTTTATAGAGATGGGGTCTCACTATGTTACCCAGACTGGTCTCAAACTCTGGCCTGAAGCTATCCTCCTGCCTCTGGCTCACAAAGTGTCAGGATTTCATGCATGAGCCACTGCACCCGGTCATCATGTTCTTGAGACTCTTGGCTTCCCTATCATATAGGTCTTCTTTCTCCTCCTACTTCTACCAGTCCTTCCCAGTTTTCTTCCCTGCTTCATCTGCCTACCGCTTAAATACCCTCAGTATCTGTACCTTTATGGTTCTATTTGTGGTCTTTTCCCTCCTATTCCTTCCGGGATGAATTCCCAGAATCTAGTGGTGATAATTCCCATGCCTCCTACTCTGAGATCCCTGCCCTGATTCCCAGTCATATGGTTCATATATCCAACTCCTTAACAAATAGCTCCATCTGTCCCTGATTCCTATGATAGACAACAGCCTTAATATTACCCCAGACCATGCCATAGGCCTAACAGTCATCCTAGACTTCTAATATTTAGTTTGTAACTGAACCATCTTAAATACTTTGAATATGTTTTATCTTTAGTTTCCATTCCCACTGCCACTGCCTTAATCCAAGCTCTTCTCACTCCCCCCTGGATTTTGCTAGAATCTTCTCACTGATCTCCTTGCCTCCAGTATTACCATCCTCCAATCTAATACCACCTGGCCAACAGAGCAGTTCCCCACTGTGTAGAGACCCAAGTCCATGTTCCTACGGTATCACAGTGCCCTCCACAATCTCACCCCTACCTAGGAGGCTGCTTCTGTTCTCACCTGTAACTCATCACTAGGAAAAGCTGCCACCTGCCTGCCCACACACCACCTCTCCACCCAGGCAAGAGTCTCCTTCCCCTGAAGTCTTCAATGTCCCTGCAATCCAGGTGTCAGCTGTACTCATCTCTGTATGACATACTACAGGTATGCTGAATTGCTATTATTTACTCATATTCTTATGTCGCTTTGAGAGCAGGGACCATGTATGTCTTCAATCATGTTCTCATCTTTTTCTACCATTACTGTTATTATTTATTGCAGCCATAATTTTTTGAGAGTCTATTCTGTATGAGACACTATAGTAAGAACTTTAAATATAGAGTTTCTTATTAAATTTGATGTTCATAACTATCCCAGGAGTAGGTATTATTACACATATTAAGGGACTGAAAAGAAGTGTTTTTCATGCATCAATTTTTGGGCCTAGAAACTTCTGCTCTGTACAGTCAAAGAGTGCTTTCTGCATAGCAATCATTCAGTAAATGCTTGTTCAATGAAGGCTAAATAAATCAAATCACTTAATGGGTTGTAGTTAGCAGATAAAAACATGTAAGTTACTATTTGTATTATTAACTGCATCAAAATATATTATGATAAGCGTTTAACATATAGGATCTCATTTAATTCTCACAATTGTTTAAGTATTATTATAATTCCCACATTAACAATGAGAGAGGTTAAGTAACTTGCTCAAGATCTCGCAACTAACAAAAGGCTGAATCAAGCCTCAAACACAAATCTTTGATTCCAACAGCAGTGTTTTGAACAGGTGGTCCATACTGCCTCCCTTACTTCATAAGGGTTTCTGAGGTTTAAGGCATGTTGTATTAAAGGCACTCAATAATCATTGTGACCATCATAGCATTGCAAAGGTGCTAAGCTGGGAATAAGCTGGGAATAACAGGCTAACATGGGAATAATAAATCACTGAACATGAATTTCCAAATGTTTCTTTTTAAAACTTTGTTTCAGTTTATTTAGCATATTAATATGTATGCAATACTACAAAAAGCCAAAATAGAATAAAAACACAAAATTAATATTTAGAATATAAATGGAAGAAATAATGAACCTGTTCCACATGTGTCTTATAAGCCAAAAACGAATAGCTAGTTCATGTCAACCCCTTCTATGGTTTGTTAATGGCATACTGAAGACAGATTAACAATAGTGCTAATGAACCCCACAGCCAGCCGAAGAGCTATGTGTTAATTAGAATAACAAAATATACTGGTGGTTCATTTGTGAATTCCTCTGGGGGGAAGCTGGTGGAAACCATACAAACATCTCAAAGTTGCAAAAACACCACTAGAGTTTTGCAATAGTCACTGTTAAAGATAGAAAGTAAATCAACAAAAGACAAAAGAAGTAATAATGAACAGAATAATTAATAGCTTTTTATGGTCAACTTTAAGCATAACTAATGGGAACTAGCTCACGTAGAAGGAAGTAAAAAAAGGGGAAAGACAAAATGGAGGATGAGAATGGGAAAAAAAGAAAAAAACAGGCAAAATGTTGAAAGTGAACAGAAGGACATTACAAAGGAAGGGGAACCCAAGTGGTTAATAGAAGAATCAGAGTAACAGAAGACACTGCAGGTTAGAAAGGGGAGAATAAGGAGAAATAGGACAAATGAGGAAAGGAGTTTGTGAAAGGGAACAGGCATAACACAGAAATATGTTTGGCCTCAAAGAGAAAAGGTGACTATGAATAGATGCAAAGATGCAAAGAGGGGAAACCAGAAGAATATCACAGAATGAGAGCACTGAAAATATCCTAGGCTGGGCACAGTGGCTCATGCCTGTAACACTAACACTTAGGGAGGCTGAGGTGGCCAGATTGCTTGAGCCCAGGAGATTATGACCAGCCTGGACAATATGGCGAGACCCCCATCTCTACAAAAAATACAATAATTAGCCAGGCGCTCTGATGTACACCTGTAGTCCCTGCTACTCAGGAGGCTGAGGCAGGAGGATTACTTGAGCCTAGGAGGTTGAGACAGCAGTGAGTCATGACTGCACCACTGTATTCCAGTCTGGGTGACAGAGTAAGACCCTGTGAAAGAAAGAGAAGAGGAGAGAAGAGGAGAGGAAAGGAGAGGATGGGAGGGGAGGGGAAGGGGGGAGGGAAGAGAGGGAAGGAGAGGGGAGGGGGAAGAAAGGCAGGAAGGAGAGAGTGGAGGGGAGGGAGGGAGGAAGGGAGGGAGGGAAGAAAGAATGAAGGAAAGAAAGAGAAAGAAAGAAAAAAGAAAGAGAAGGAAGGAAAAGAAAGAGAGAAAGAGAGAGGAAGGAAGGAAGGAAAAGAGGGAGGGGGGAAGACAGGAAGGAAGGAAGGGAGGAAGGAAGGAAAAAAGAAAGAAAGAAAGAGAGGGAGGGAAGGGAAGGAAGGAAGGAAAAGAAAGAGGGAGAGAGGGGAAGGCAGGAAGGAAGGGAGAGAAGGTAGGAAAAAAGAAAGAAAGAAAGAGAGAGAGGGAGGGAGGAAGGACAAAAGGAAGGAAGGAAGGAAGGAAGGAAGGAAGGAGAAGAGGGAAGGAGGGGAAAGCAGGAAGGCAAGAAGGGAGAAAGGGAGGTAGGGAAGGAGGGAGGGAGGGAGGGAGGGAGGAAGGAAGGAAGGAAGGAAAGAAGGAAGGAAGGAGAAGAAAGAAAGAAAGAGAAAGAAAGAAGAAAAGAAAATATTCTACTTCTCTACATTATATTTACTTCTGAAAAGAATTTCATGCAATTTATACTGTCAAAGAAAAGGAAAGGGGAGAGAAAACATAAAGAAAACTTTGAAATTAAGAAAAACTATTGAATCTAAGTTTCCTGGCAGCCAAGACAAAGAGAAGAACCTAACAGTGTATTGAAACGAAGCAAATTAGGCCGGGTGCGGTGGCTCATGCCTGTAATCCCAGCACTTTGGGAGGCCAAGGTGGGCGGATCGCGAGGTCAGGAGATTCAGACCATCCTGGCTAACACGGTGAAACCCCGTCTCTACTAAAAAAAAAAAAAAAAAAAAAATTAGCTGGTCGTGGTGGCACACACCTGTAGTCCCAGCTACTCAGGGGGCTGATGCAGGAGAATCGCTTGAACCCAGGAGGTGGAGCTTGCAATGGGCGGAGATCACGCCACTGCACTCCAGCCTGGTGACAGAATGAGACTCCATCTCAAAAAACAAATAAATAAAATAGAAAGGAAGCAAATTAAATTACGCTTCTGAAAGAAAGTAATTTATTGGAAGCCAAGAGAAAAAAGGGATGTGATAAGAAGTGAAAAAGGACAAGAAGACAGCAGTGGACTAAGAAAGGAAAAGGACGACAATAAGCGTAAGAAAGAAGAGGAATTGTGCGGTGGTCAGAAGAGGTATTGTAGAAAGGAGGGAATCGAATCAGCAGTTACGTGAAACGTGAAGCCGCCACCCCAGTCAATACAGGTGGGATGATGGAAACATTCCCCACATCCTAAAATACTCCCACAATGAGCTGACTGTTTGAACATTCTAGGGCTCTTTTCTGGTGTGTGTGCATGTTGCTTGTATAAGGCATATGCCCCTGACAGAAGTAATGTATTCAAATTTTAAGTCACTTAGTCTTTGAAGAAGCACTTTCAAAAGAGGATTATTATTATTATTATTATTATTATTATTATTATTATTTTCCCTGGAGAGAGGCTGACGGCACTAAAACTGAGGAAGAGTGTGGAAGTATGTCATAGCCATGGGCAACAGGTGCTGGCAATGTCAGAGATGAACTCTGCCTATTCACAAGACTGTCAAAGTATAATTTTGAAAAAGCTAAAGCCATAATTCCCAGACAATTATCTAGACACTCTTTCAAAGTGACGCTGTGTTAACTTGACTCATAAGAAATCAAATGTGTTAATGAAAAAAGAAAGGAGATATTTAGAGCTATTTCAGGCAGGGGGTGAGAAAATGGGGTAACAGACAGGGGAAGAAAAGTGGGGGAAGAGGCGTTCCTGGAGGCGAGAGAGCCTGACAAGGTGTGGGAAACTTCGGGCTGGTGGGGGTGCATCAGGGAGCTGCTGCTGAAGTAGCAGGCCCTGACGGCTGGACGAGGAAGCCAGGGAGTGAGGAGTCGGGGGGAAGACACACCTCCAAATTCAGCATTTCGGACTCTGAGGACTCCTCGGATCCCGCCTCGCCCTCGCTCTGGTCTTCGTCTCCGTCCACGTCCAGCTCCTGATCCGGGTGCATGAGCTGCTGGAGCAGGTGGGAGGAGGCTCTGTTAGACCTGCCTTTCGTCTTCTGCCCCATGGGAAAAGAAGGCCAGCAAGGCTGACGCTCTTTTTCTGAACGAAACTGTAACGATCGGGCTCCAGTTCGGGATCTGCCCAAGCCTCTCAGGAGAGAGGAAGCTCTGGTCCTCACGAGAGCCCTCTTGGGGGTCGCCATCTTGTTTAGCGGGGTTGCCTAGGAGACTGACCCCCGGCAAGGGGAACCGCGGGGGATTCTGGTGCCTGTAGTTTCCTCCGCGCGAGCTCGCCTTCTGCAGGCGGGGCATTGGGAGCTCCACTTGACTTTTCTTTTTCTCAGCCTCTTCTGTTATTTTTCTCTCTTTGGTCCGTTCTGTTCGCTTCTCTTTCTTGTTTTCACCTCTTTTCGCTATACCCCCTTTCTTTGTCTCCCGCCGTTTCCTCCCTACCCTGAGACCCCTCTTAGAGTTTTGTCATCCCACGTTAGGATCGCAGGTGCGCCACGTTCCCGCTTCATTCTCAAAGGGCCGCAGAGTCGTACTTTGGAAGTGTCTAATGTGTCTAAAGCTGACTGTAGGAAAGCTAGTACCGTTGAAATTTATGCAGAGCGCGATGCTAGGAGATGAGGGTGCATACAAGTGAAATAGAAGGCATGGTTCCTGTCCTTATGATTTAATTGCAGATAATAAAGAGAAACTACCGGACGACGCCTGAGAGCTGATTTCCAATTAATTTACATTCCCCACCCCCACCCCCCAATGATAAGCCTTGTCCTTGGGGAGAAAAACTGGCAGTGGTCTAACAATCCAAACAGAGAGAGAAAAAACTGCTGTCAAATTGACACTGTATCTGAAAGCGTCTGAAAAGCTATTAGCATCCCATAAATAATTATATTAGTCAAGTGACCTGCATTGGCAATTATTTTAATATTGTTGCATAGGCTTTCTTTGCAGTTAAAAAATTACTCTTGCAAGATAACAAAGCGTGATTTTATGCTAGTGTGATTTTATGTGACCCGAATCCCATAGCCTTAAGCTCCACAAAGTCGACACTCTATAGAAAAGCAGAATGAAAATTATAGTAACTATTATTGCCATAGTGATGACAATAGAGATCCTTGCAGGGAAGTAACCCTCATCCTCCTGGCCTTACAGGGCCTTTTCTGCACGCTTCAGTGACAGCAGTTGCAAATACAAAATGATCCTGTCAATGGCTGTCAGGGGAGAAGGAGAAAAAATCCTTATGGACACCATCCATTGACTATTATCTTTCTCAGTGCTTGAGGGGCCGTTAAAACTGACATAAAGCTTTCAGAATTACCTTCCTTCATTATCTTGCTAGTCATAAACGTAAAGGCCATAAGCAAAGTATCTCTTTCTGCCAGGCTCATCTTGCTTTTTGCTTATTTCTTTTTCCAATAAGTAGAGATTCCTCCAAGGGAATTTGTAGGGCTTAACCCTTGTAGGGCTTGGCTTTGGCTAAGTGACATAGGGAAGAATCAGGCAGAAAGTGTAAAAATGTAAATCTCGATCGTTTTTCTTTTTTTCAGTAACTTAATCAGCATTTCTAGCGAGTTTCACCAATGTCGGTCTACTGAGGAGAGTGTCTGAAGGCAGTCAAAGAATAATTTTCAAAAAGTTAAAAACAGCATTCTTATATAAAAAATAGAATGAAGCACATGTGAAAGATTCTATTCGACTCACTAATTAATGAAGAAATCAGGAAGATAGTAATTAGGTATTCAGTCCATGAGAAAAGACATTCTGAAATAAGTTTGCCAAGTTGTAGACAAAACTGGTTAATGTCCCACAGGGCAATCAAACTATAGCCTTCGAGGTCATATGGTCTAAGAATTCTGCCTCCTTTCATCTTCATATCCACCTTCTGTCTATCCTCATTAGACAGATGAGACCACTGAGCCTCAGAGAAGTTAAATAACTCAGAGAGGTCAAAAGCCAAGTGGTGGTACTGAAGTCCAGACCTAGAATGACCAACTCCACAGTCCACCTTCAACTACCACTTTTGCCTGTGGAAAAAAAATGTGAGTCAAGATAAAGCTATGCAATAAGAGGTCTCAGAAGAAAAAATACATCAGTCGAGGTTTTTTAAGTATTAATGAAAGAATTCATTCAAAGAAAAACCTTTTCATATATAACCATAAAATATAAAAATCAGAATGAAACTACAAGTCCATCTTATCCCAATTCTTTTTACAGAAGAAATTAATAGCCTTCAGGGGCTAATGACTTGCCCCAAACTGCCTGGCTTGTAAGCCCCAGAGCAGGAATTGGAGTCTAGACCTCTTGTTGCTCAGTTTTTGCTCATGCTAGTTCACCAAACTGCTCACTAGGCTGGACTTTTACTAATAGAATCCCTACTGTGGGATTCTGGGCATCGAATTACAAGGCATTGTATCCATAAAACAAGTTATTTCATCAGGCAGAGAAGACAGAATTAGACAGAGGGAGAGGAGGTGAGGGGAGGAGCTATTTACTCTAAACTCTTCTGATTAGTACAAAAACATCAATAATCACTTCCATTTATTCATTGTTTACTGTAAACCAGGCCTGTTCTAAGTGCTGTACGCATATCTCGTTTAATTATTCCAACGACCCTCTGAAATAGGATTGACATCCCTATTTTCAAAGGAGAAGAAAGAGGCCCAAAGATGGTAAGCAATTGCCCAGTTACAAAATTTGTGTCTAAAGTGGCATTCCAACTCAGGTCTTCCTGGATCCAAAGCTCCTAAAATTAACCATTAATACTCTTCTTTCTCCAAAAGTATGAATTAGTTGCTCAGGAACTTATCATAAGGCATAGAGAACCTGGCCCTGGTGAGACTCTAAAAATGGGAGAAAGAGAGAGTGAGAATGGGGTGCGTGTGTGCGTGCGTGCGTGCGTGTGTGTGCGTGTGTGTGTGTGTTGGAGCAGGCAGGAAGACCTCAGGTTTCTCTGACCAGGGAATTAAGTGAGGTGGGCAAAGACAGTGGGATATGATTGTTCTGGAGAGCAGGGTCTTTTGTGATAGCACTGGATCCTTGCCACCTTGGGTGAGAGGAAGGAGAAAGTAGAGGAGTGACATGATGATACTCAAGAGTGCCTTTTTTGAGAAGGCATCCAGGATAGGCTGTCCTGGAGGGAGAACCAAAGGGGTAAAGAGCTTAAGTTGGAAAGAGGGTGCTGACTCCAGCTTCAACTTCATGATATCTTTGCGTTGGTGTTATTATTAACTCTTATTTACCTCAAACTCTTCTGTGTGCAACTGAGTTGTTCCCCCAGTCTGGAGCCAGCACCTAACCTCATTCAGAATGGAAAGAGGAGGCCAGGCACACCTTCTGTTGCCTATATTTGGAAAGAATGCCTTTCTAGGAGTGTGGACCTTGGGCAAGGCAAAGAATGTGCGTCCCCTTCCCCTGTACATACTTACACCCCTTTTGTGCAAGGACAAACAGTGCTTCTCAGACAAGTTGAGATGGCAACACTTCCAACTCATGGTGATTTTTTATGGAACACTGAAATTTTTACAGAACACCTTGAAATGAAGAGAGAAGATAGACAATAGAAGGCACCATTAGTATTAACATAATAATAACAATTAAAACACAACTACATTCATATTTATGAGTAATTGCTAAATGCCAACTAAGTGCTTTACATATATAAACTCACTTAATCCCTAGAGATTAATATTATTATTCCCATATTATAGATGAGGAAGAATAGGCATAGAGAGGTCATGTAACTTTCAATCCACTGTGTCAAATAGTGACAAAACTAGGACTCGGATACAAAGTCTGGTTTCCCAGCCTACATCCTTAATCTAAATGCTGTGCTTCCACTCAACTGCTTCAGTAAAACTTTATGGAGGAGAACCTTAAATTTGAGATAATTTGATGAATTAACTTATTATCCTTTGATGGTCTCTTATCCCTGTCTAGGAAGAAGAAAAGAAAGCTTATTATCTCATAAAAGCCTAGTGGGTATATAGACATTAAGCAAACAATTACACCAATAATCGTGTCGTTTTATTTGTCATAAGGGCTAAGGAGGGAAAACATAGGAGCTATGAGAATTTCACCTGGAGCCTTGACCCAGTATGGTGGAGAGGGGCCCTTTAAAATGTTAGACAAACACTTAGAGCCTCATGATTATAAAGTTGGGAAAAGCCAACAACGGATGAGGAATGCAGGTGTTACCTTTGCAGAAATCAGCTACATTCAGAATATAATTGTCATAAGTAATTGCGCTAATAAGATCTGATAAAATCTAGGCAGAATTCGACTGAGCCAAATAATATCCATCCTAACAGATTATCAAAGACGCTTTGGAGGTTGCCCCAATAATAGAAAACCCAGATCAGATACTGGTGTTGAGATCAAAGATAAAAATTGCAGTCCAAGAAAAGATAATCTTAAAAGCTCAGAGACCAAGGCAAAAAAAAGTTAAGCCAATGAAGAATTGTTGTAAAGGAATTGCAAGCATCATGTTGTGAATAAAATCTGAACACAGGACTAGATAAGGATTTCTGAGAATTTCTAGCTCGGATTATCTTAGCAGACACAAAACTGCATATCATCAGGGAAGTCACAAAGACTTAAAATCAAAATGATTAAAATGATGACCAGAAGGGACTGTGTGAAATCTTTTGGGGATGAAGATATGAGAACTTGAGAATGTTACACTAGGACAGTCGGGAGATCAAAGACGACCAGGAGAAATTCAGGAAGAAATTTATGAGTAATTGCTAAGGTCTGACTCTAAATGAGTCCTGTTAGCCCCTCTGAGTGCTAGTTTGTGTCTTTTTAATTCTTGGGAGCCTTCAGAGTCTAGGCACTCCTGTGATTACAGGAGGTGGTAAAAGGAAGAAGTGCTTGAGAGACACAAGTTTTAATAACTAAAGCGTCCCAGTGGCGCTGAATAATAAAAACCGAAAGAAGAGCAAATAGAAGACAGACACATGAAAGGTTCGAGAAATCCTGCCAGAGCACATACACTTCAAAAGTAGCAACACAATTCATCTAGTTAAGAACAAGTGTGGAACAGTGCTGCTTTACGGAAAAGCAAATCATGCAGGCTCTGATATAAAGCACAGGTAACACCCAAGTCACCACTATCACCGACTGGTCATACAATCTATAAGGCCCTACTACACAGAGAGGGCTGTTTCAGGCACTGGGGATACAGAAAAAGTTAAAGTCTTGGTCTCTTTATTCAAGGGATTTGCATTACGGTTGGAGCAGCAGGACACCTACATCAAACATGTAAGTTAAAAGTATACAAGAGGAGAGAGGTTCCACCTGATTGGTCTGGAGTTATGTTACAGGTCTTCACGGAGGGACTGAATTGGAGGCAGCAGTGGCCATCACTTTCCCCTTACCACTGTTGGCAGACAGGGCTCACTCCTGGACTCAGATAATGCAATGCTTGAGCCAGTCCAGGGGAGTTAAGAGAAAAATCTCAGTTGGGGTCAAATCTGTCCCAAGACAGCATTGCTCAGGAGCTTTAGGGAAGAGGTAAGAATTGAGCGAGACCCTGAAAGAGGAGAAGCAAGTGGGCATTCTGGGAAGGGGAAGCAATAGAGATAAAGGGGAGGAGGCTGGCTGGGCTGTGCTGCAGGAAGTCTCTGAGAAGTAATTATTAATAATATAGAAATAAACTCTGCTCACAGCAAGTCGGAAGAAGGACGAGGGTACTGCCTTCCTGTAAGAAAAGGGACATGAGTGAGGAAAAGGAGGAAATCGTGTCAAATGTCTAAGCAGAATCTAGAGATGAGAGTTAAAACAAAGGAAGAAAAGATGGGCACAGCTAGAGGTCCTGACAGCAGTGAGGAGAAGGCAGGAGCCTTATAACTCCCGGTCTTAGGTGACGTCTATTACACACAGATGATGCTCTCCCATGAGGTTAATAGGAGACTCTGTTGCCTGTGATCTACCGTACCTTTTAGGCACCTTATAGAACTTTTATTTATACCTTGTATCCAAACTTCCTCAGTTACTTTTCTCCCACAAGCGTGTTTCTCTTTCTTGCTGAAAGTCTCCTGCACATAGTGGTATGCTTTATAAACATGTATAACTGCTCACAAACTTATCTTTGTGGTGATTATGCCAAATGCATCTGCCACTTCATTCCTCCTAAGTGAAATGACATCTGTGCAGATGAGTGTTTGGAATGAAATGATCAGGATGCTTGTCTCAGAGAGGAGTGCCTAGACTCTGCAGCCTCCAAACAATTAAAAAGACACAAACTAGCATTCAGAGGGGCTAACAGGACTCATTTAGAGTCAGACCTGAGATCTAATCCAAACTAGCCTGAATGCCTACCTTCCAAGGTTACAGGAAAAGTTAAAGGAGATGAGTATAAAATTGGCTGATTCAGCATGCTAGATTGCGAAGACAGCTACCAATTCTTCCCATCCCTGCACGCACAACCCTTGCAAGGTGACTTTTGTAGTTCTCCAATTAAGAGGTGGAGTCTATTTCTCTACCCCTTGAATCTGGGCTTGACCATGAAACTTGCTTTGGCCAAAAAACAGTAGCAAATGTGGTACAAATGCTTGGCCATTGGCTACTCGTTCTTGTTGCTCTTGGGAATGCTGTGACCACCCTGTGAAGAAGCTTAGGCTAGCCTGCGGGATAACAAGAGATGCTGGGGCCACTTTCCCTTGTGGGCCTGGCCAACCATATCCCATTGCCAGACATGAGAATGAAGCTAGCCCAGATTATTTGGTACCAGCTGCCTTGCCAACTGATTTTTGAGGGAGCACAGTAAAAATCAGTCGAGATGACTCAGGCCAGAAGAACTGCTCAGGCAACCAAAAGAATCATAAGCCAAATCAATGGCTATTTTAAGCCACTAATATTTGGGATAGTTTGAAAGGCAGTAAAAGTTAACTTATACATACAGTACCTGGATGTATATAGGATGTGAGATGCCTACAGTCTCACTCAACTGGTTAGTAAAAGACTTTATTTTCTGACTCTCACTGAAGTGATTAGTTTCATATTAGTCTTTGCTACTGTGAGTACTATCTTCCGTATTAAACAAATCTTTGCTGCTATAAAGGCCAAAAAAGAAGCTACAAATCTTTCCCACAGTGCAAGTGTATTCCTAGTCAGGGTTCTCTAGAGAAAGAGAACCAATAGGATGGAAGATGTTTCTTCAGAGAAACAGAATGAATAGAATAGGCTATAGATATATACATACATATTATAAGGAATTGACTCATGCAATTATGAGGATTAAGAATTCCATGATCTTCAGTTTGCAAGCTGGAGACTCAGGAGAGCAGGTGGTAAAATTCCAGTACAAGTCCAAGCACCTGAGAACCAGGAGAACTAATGGTGTAAATGCCAGTCTGAAGGCAGCGGAGGACCAAAGTCTCAGCTCAGGAAGCCAGGCAGACAAAGTTTCCTCCTATTCAGCTTTTTTGTTCTATTCAGGTCTTTAATTAACTGGGTGAAGCACACCACATTAGGGAAGGCAATCTGCTTTCCTCAGTCCGCCCATTTGTATGTTAATCTCATCTAGAAACACCCTCACGGACACACCCAGAATAAAACTTGACCAAATATCTAGGCACCTCCTATCCCACTCAAATTGACAAAATTAACTATCACAGCATGTAACACTTAGAGAAGTTTCTAAGTAAAGAACAGTGTCTTAGTCTTTTTTCTGCTGCTATAACAGAATATCAAAGACAGTAATTTATAAGGAAAAGAATTTTATTTCTTACCATGCTGGAGGCTGGGAAGTTCAAGAGCGTGGTGCCACATCTGGCAAGGGTCATCTCACAGTAAAAGGGCAGAAGACAGAAGGGCAAGAGAGGGTGAGAGGGCACAAGACAGAGACGAAAGGGGGCCAAATTCCCAAAATAACCCACTCCCATGAAACACACATAATCCATTCATGAAGACAGAGTCCTCATGGCCCAACCACCTCCCAAAGGCCCCACCTCTTGACACCTCACAATGGCAACCAAGTTTCAGCATGTGTTTTGGAGGAGATGTTCAAACCACAGCAAACAGAAAGTCCTTTAGAATCTCTTAAAGGGAAAGAACAAACCTTACATCTTTGAATGTTGCTGTACCAGCCTTCCCATCCAGCCAAGTGGGCCTCATGGGTGCTCTGCATGAACATCCTCACCCATTTCGTGCACCACTGTCTGCAAAGTGCTCCAGCCTTCCTTAAAGTTTGTGACGATGCAAACCATTAAGAATACTACAAAGTCTAGGATGCACATAGAAATAATATGATAATAATAGTGAAAAGAGCCACACTTGAATGAAAAAGTACAAGTAGACAAGAAGTGGCTTTGAAATTCCTTCCCCTTCAAATCAAACTTTAAATGTTTAAAATGGAAAGAGTATCATAAAAAGAGAATCACACCCTGAGTCATTTCACACAGGGCCTTCTGGTGAGGCGTAGGACATCAGCAACGTGCATTTCTGGAGGACAAAAATCCATTGCCTTGTGAGGAATAAGACAGAAGCCTGACCTTTGTCCGTCATTGCATTTAGATATCAAGGTGAGTGATTTCGTGTTTGAATTATTTACTGATACATATACAGTCTTGCACATACAAACAGCTTTGAATAGGCTTGGTATTTCTATTATAAATAAATTGAGACGTAGGGCATTTTTCAAAGTCATTCGTTATTGAGGCGTCCTCAAGAAGTTCTCACTTTGTCACGTTCTGACTTTCATTCCTGAGCAAATCAAGCTACTCAAAAGTCCGTCTTGACTGGAAAGTCATTCTGAAAGTGATTTATGGACTTTTACAAAATTCTTTTGAAGAAAAACCATTTTAGAGAAATTTGATTTTAACTCTTTAGGTATTGAGTTTCTCTTAATACTACAGCCTTTAAAAACATTGTGGTAAAATACACATAACATAAAATTTACCTTTTAACTATGTCTAAGTGTATAGTCCACTGGCATTAAATACATTCACATTGCAGTGCAATCCACCTGTCTCGAGATCTTTCACCTTCCAAAATTGAAAGTCCGTTGCTACTAAATGATAACTCCCTATTTCTTTCTCCCCTGTTCCCTGGCAAACACCATTCTATTTTCTGCCTCTATGAATTTGACTACTCGAAATACCTCATATAAGTGGAATCATACAGTATGTGCCTTTTTGTTACTGGCTTATTTCACTTTGCATAACGCGGTTAACGTTCATCTATGTTGTAGCCTCTGTCTGAATTTCCTTCCTTTTTAAGGCTGAATAATATTCCATTGTATGGATAGAGCACATTTTGCTTGCCTACTCCTCTGTCAATGGACGCTTAGGTTGCTTCCACCTTTTGGCTATTATGAATAATATTGCCATCAACTTGGGTGTCCAAATATCCCTTCAAGAACCTTCTTTCAATTATCTGAGGTATATACCCATAAGTCAAGCTGCTAGATCATATGGTAATACACTGGCTTTAGAAAATGCCATATAGTTTTTCACACTGGTTGCACCATTTTACATTCTTACCAACACTGCACAAGGGTTTCAGTTTTGCTACATTCTCATCAACACTTATTTTCTGTTTTTTATAGCAGCCATCCTAAAGGGTGCAAGATTATTTCTCATTGTGGTTTCCATTTACATTTCCCTAATTATTGATGATGTTGACCATCTTTTCATATTTTCATGTGCTTGTTTGACATTTGTATATCTTCTTTGGAGTAATGTCTATTCAAGTCCTTTGCCCATTTTTAAATTGGGTTATTTGTTTTGTTATTATTGAGCTGTAGGAGTTTTTGTTTTGTCTTTTTGTTTGTTTGTTTGTTTGAGATGGAGTTTCACTCTGTCATCCAGGCTGGAGTGCAATGTCAAGATCTTGGCTCACTGCAACCTCCACCTCCTGGGTTCAAGCAATTCTCCTGCCTCAGCCTCCTGAGTAGCTAGGATTACAGGCGTGCACCACCACGCCCAGCTAATTTTTGTATTTTTAGTAGAGACAGGGTTTCACCATGTTGGTCAGGTTTGTCTTAAACTCCTGACCTTGTGATCCGCCCACCTCAGCCTCCCAAAGTGCTGGGATACAGGCGTGAGCCACCGCACCCAGCCAGGAGTTCTTTATATATTTTGGATATTAACCTCTTATCAGATCCATGGTTGGCAAGTAGTTTTTTCTCCCATTCTATGGGTTGTGTTTTCACTTTGTTGATTGTGACTTCTGATGCAAAGAAGTTTTTAATTTTGATGTAGTCCAGTTTATCTATTTTTACTTTTGTTGCCTATGCTTTTGCTGTCATGTCCAAAAAGTCATTGCCAAATCCAATATCATTAAGCCTTTCCCCTCTTTTTCTTCAGCTTCACTGAGGTATAATTGACAAATAAAAATTATATATATTTAAGGTATACAATCTGATGTTTTGATATAAGTACACATTGTAAAATGATCACTACAATCAAGCTGATTAACATATCATTGGCTTGTATAGTTATCATTTTCTTTCTTGTGTGTGTGTGCGTGTGTGGTGAGAACACTTAAGATCTACTCTACTAGCAAATTTTAGTATACAATACAATACTGTATTGTTCATTATAGTCACTATGCTGTACACTAGATCTCCAGAACTTAGTCATTTTGCATAACTGAAACTTCGTACCCTTTACTAAAATCTCCTTATTTTGTCCTCTCTCAGGCCCCTGGGAACCACCATTCTACTCTCTGTTGCTATGAGTTTCACTTTTTAAAGATTGTACATATACAGGAGATCATGCACTATTTGCTTTTCAGTATTTGGCTTACTTCACTTAGCATAATGTCTTCCAGGTTCATCTATGTTGTTGCAAATGACAGGATTTCTTTCCCTTTTAAGACTGAATAATATTTCATTTTATATATATGTTTGTTGTATATAAATGTATATGTGTATATATATAAAATACATATGATTGGATATGACATAAAAGTACAGGAAACAAAAGCAAAGATGACAAGTAGCAAGACGACATCAAAATTGAAAACTTATGTGCATCAAAAATCAAAATCAACAATGTTTTATACTGTCCAGGAGTGGTGGCTCATTCCTGTAATCCAGCACTTTGGGAGGCCAAGGTGGGCAGATCACCTGAGGTCAGGAGTTTGAGGCCAGCCTGGTCAACATGGCATAACCCCATCTCTACTTAAAATACAACAATTAGCCAGGTGTGGTGGTGCACACCTGTAGTCCCAGCTACTCAGGAGGCTGAGGCAGGAGAATTGCTTGAACCCAGGAGGTGGAGGTTGCAGTCAGCCAAGATCATATCACTGCACTCCAGCCTGGGTGACAGAGCAAGACTCCATCTCAAAACACACACACACACAATGTTATATACATACACACACACACACACACATATATACATGTATCTGACATTTTCTTTACACATCCAACTGCCAATGGGCATTTATGTTCTTTTCATGTTTTGGTTATTGTGAATAATGTTACAATGAACATAGCAATGTAGCTATTCCTTCAAAATCCTGATTTCATTTCCTTTGGCTATGTGCCCACAAGTGGAGTTGCCAGATCACAGGATAGCTCTATTTTTAATTTAAGAAAATCCTATACTGTTTTTCATAATGACTGTATCAATTTACATTACTACCAACGATGTACAAGCATTCAATTTTCTCCACATCCTCACTGTATTAATCCATTCTCACAATGCTATAAAGACATACCTGAGACTGGGTAACTTATAAAGAAGAGAGGCTTAATTGGCTCCTGGTTCTGTGGGTTGTACAGGCTTCTGTTTCTGAGGAGGCCTCAGGAAACTGACAATCGTGGTGGAGGTTGAAGGGGAAGTAAGCACGTGGCTGGCATGAGAGAGAGCAAAGGGGGAGGTGCTACACACTTGTAAAAAAAAACCAGATCTCACAGGAACTCTATCATGAGACAGCACTAGGGAGATGGTGCCGAACCATTAGAAACCACCCCCATGATCAAATCACCTCCCACCAGGCTCCACCTTCAACACTGTGGATCACAATTCAACATGAGATTTTGGTGGGGAAATGGAGCCAAACCGTATCACTCACCAACCCTTGTTTCCCTTGATAGTGATGTTGAGCATCTTTTCATATACCTATGGCCATTTGTATGTCCTCTTTGAAAAAATATCTACCCAGGTCCTTTGCTCCTTTTTTAATTAGGTTATTTGTGTTCTTTGCTATTGAGTTATACAAGTTCCTTGTATATTTTGGATGTTATCACCTTATTAGATATGTGGTTTGCAAACATTTTCTCTCATTCACTCTGTTGATTGTTTCCTTTGTGGTGCAGAAGCTTTTCATTTTGATGCAATGCCACTTGTTTATCCTTGCTTTTGTTGCCTGCGCTTTTCTGTCATATGCAAAAAATTGTTGCCAAGACCAGTGTCAACAAAGAGTCAAAGAGTCAAACTGTAAAATATTTAAAAAGGTTTAATATCTGAGCCAAATATAAGTCACCAAGGCCCATGACACATTCTCCAGGAGGGTCTGAGAACATGTACCCAAGGTGGTTGGTTACAGCTTGATTTTATACATTTTAGGGGGACAGAAGTTTCAATCAGACATCAATCAATATATGTAAGGTATTCAGTCTGAAAAGATGGAACAACTCAAAGTGCAGGCTTCAAGGTCATAAGTGGATTCAAAGATTTTCTGATTGACAATTGGTTGAAAGAGTTAAGTAATTATCTAAAGACCTAGAATCGATAGAAAGGAGTGTCTGGGTTAAGATAAAGGGTTGTGGAGACCATAGTTTTTATTATGTAGATGAAGCCTCCAGGTAGCAGGCTTCAGAGAGGATGGATGGTAAATGTCTCTTATCAGACCTAAAAAGGTGCCAGACTCTTAGTTAGTTCTCTCCTGGATCAGGAAGTGAACTGGAAATGGAAGGGGATTCTCTCCAGAATGTAAATTTTCCCTGCAAGAAACAGTTTTGCAGGGCCATTTCAAAATATGTCAAAGAAATATATTTTGGAGTAAAACACTTTGATTTCTTTCAGGGCCTGCTACCTGTCATGTGATGGTATACTAGAGTCAGATTGGAATTCAGTATCTTATTGTTACAAGAGTCTGTTTTGTCAGTCTTAAGATCTCTGTTTTAATGTTAATGTTGGTCAGCTGTGTTTGTATTCCAAAGGGAGGAGGGTATAATGTCTGACCCCCCATGGCCTGAACTAGTTTTTCAGGTTTACTTTGGAATGTCCTTGGCTGAGAGAGTAGTCATTCAGTCAGTTGGGGATCAGGGGTAGAGCTTAGAGTTTTATTTTTGGCTTACACCAAGATCAACATTAAGAATCATTTTTTTCCTGTGCTTTCTTCTAGTAGTTTTACAGTTTGAAGTCTCATGTTTAAGTTTTTAATCGCTATTATTATTATTATTATTTTTTGAGATGGAGTCTTGCTCTGTCACCCAGGCTGGAGTGCGGTGGTGCGATCTGGGGCTCACTGCAACCTCTGCTCCCAGGTTCAAGCAATTCTCCTGCCTCAGCCTCCCGAGCAGCTGGGACTATGGGCGTGTGCCACTGCACCCAGATAATTTTTGTATTTTTACTAGATACGGGGCTTCACCATGTTGGCGAGGCTGAGCCCAAACTCCTGACCTCAGGTGATCCACCTGCCCTGGCCCTGCAAAGTGCCGGGATTACAGGCATAAGCCACCATGCCTGGCCAAGTTTTTAATCCATTTTGAGTCGATTTTTATACATGGTGTGAGATAAGGGTGCAATTTCATTCTTTTACCTGTGGATATCCGGTGGTCCCAACATCATCTGTTGAAAAGACCCTACTGCTTTTTAAAAATATACTGTTTGCTTCTCTTCATCCTTCAGCTTCCTGCTGTGGCTAGGCCCCAGGGACCTCAGCATCCTTTGTTGGTTTCCTTAACCTTGCCCATACCTCTGTACATCGACTCTTTATTAAATTCTCTTCAGAATTTTGAGTGGGTCAAATGTTTCCTGCTGGGCTCCTGCCCAATAAGAATGGTATGTGAACATCAAGACAACCATTTGAAAGGAGCCAACAAAACTAATTAGTCTAGAGAGATATTCACTATGGTACTTACATCCTGTTTGGAAGTTGACGGTTAAGTGAGAGAGACCCAGGAGTCATGTCTCCTGTGCTTTTTATTTTTCTTTTTTCTTTTCTTTTCTTTCTTATTTTTCTTTTCTTTCCTTTTTTTTTTTTTTTTTTGTTTTTTTTTGTTTTTTTCTCTGTATGGGGGTGGGGAACTGTGAGGGAAAAAAGGAAAGGGAAATTCTGAGGTGAGGGGTGTGTGTGTGTGTGTTTTAAAGGCTAGGATTCCAAAGGGAAAACTTGACGTAAGAGACCAACATCTCTTACTGAGTAGTGATTCGTATAGTTATTATACGCAGACAAGTAATAGGATTTTACACTACCAGCAGCTTAAAGGATCCAGGAGGGTTTCTTCAGTCTCCCTAAACCCAGACAAGACGTTAAGCATTGTTTATGTATCACTCAGCCACAGAAATACATTTATAATTTGGACATAACAAGTGAATGCAGGACTGGATTACATTAACCAAAATTTATCATATCAGAAGTGAATGAGAGCTATGACACCAATCTGGGACTACCGAAGTGTTCTATTTCTCTTGTTCTTGCTCCTTTAGTCCTCTTTCAAAGGGATTGTATCCTCTTGTTACAGTAGGTAGCCAGTCAGGCATGAGCGTTGTAAACCCAACCTATTTCAAGGATAATAACCATCACAATTTACACAGTTACATGACTACTTCCTAATCCTTTGTTGTCTCAAAAATTACTCTTTATGTTAAACTTTTTAAAATAAATAAGTGGACATGGATCACAGTTAAACTATAGATAGAGAGATCTTCTCCCCATCTAATCAGCTCATATGTATTGAAATAATGACTTAAGGCTAGGAGAGACAACTTCTAAATTTGATACATATTTCTTTATCTCAACATTTCTCAAAGAAGCTGCCAAATCTTCTTAGATAAATCCTAAACGATATTTTATATTTTCATTATGCTTGCTTTTAAAAATGAAAATATAAAGACAAAGTATTTTTCACCCTGGCAATAAACCTGCACAGGCAGAGAATTAGATGTCAGAATCTTTAGCAGAAGCCACATTATTTAGCTGATGAATTAATAGGAATTTGTGGAAGAGGAGGTAGGATGGAAAGTTAAAGCTGAATAACAATTAGGTTGCTTTGTCATTAAAATTCCACTTTTAGCTGCTACTAATTTTCTTTTGACCACAAAAGACATTCGTTTTTCTGAGTGAAGAAGAAAAAGATCTATATTGTTTTACAACAGTATCTACCAGACAGGCTGCCATTGTAGGAAGAGGTTGTCATTTGAATTGCTTAGGAAGAAATAGATGAACAGAGGGAGAGATGAATAGGGAGAGAAAGGAATACACCATGGTCTATGTCGAGTCTTGATTGCATAAGCAGACTCAGATGGGAAGCAGCAATACTGTTTCCAGGGGTAAGGGAACGAATGAGGGAGGGCAAGAAGAAAGAGCAGAGGCAAGCTCCTCAACCCAGGGGAAGAGAGCGCTGAACACCAACGTGGGCATGGGCCAGGTACTGTCCAGAAAAGGATCAGGTGCTTTAGCAGGGAAAGTCATGTTATTCAAGATCAAAGACAAGTCCACTTACCTTCAAGTGACACTGTGGCTATTGGCTTTAAGCCTTTAGCAAACTTCCGTCATTGAGATATTAGTTGGTGCCCAGAACTTACCTGGGGATGATGGGGTTTGAGAAATGCTACCCCAAAATGTCACCTTGAGGTACTGAATATTTCACACCAAAAGAATTTGAGAAAACTACAGAAGCAGAAAGGTCACTCTGACTGCCATCCACCCTCCCCAACCTCCTGAAGCAGATCATAAAACCTAAAAAGGATTTGCCGACCTTCCCCTGAAGCAGGTCAAAAGACTCTAATGTGGGAGGTGCCCACCTGCATGTGAAAGAAATAACATTCTTATCTTTGAAGACACAGAGATGGCAAGAAGAATCTGAACAGGGCTTGCTAAGTTTCCCTCAGTTTATTACCATTAGATCATTCCTTTTTTGCCCTATCATATTTCTCCACAATTTTCTGCTCTTCATCAAACCTACTATTAAAAAATGCTCAGGGCCAGGTGCGGTGGCTCACGCCTATAATCCCAACACTTTGGGAGGCCGAGGCGGGCGGATTGCTTGAGCTCAGGAGTTTGAAACAAGCCTGGGCAACACGGTGAAACCTCGTCTCTACTAAAATCCAAAAAGAAAAAAAAAAGAAAAAATTAGCTGGGTGTGGTGGCATGTGTCTGTAGTCCCAGCTACTCAGGAGGCTGAGGCAGGAGAATTGCTTGAACCCGGGAGGTGGAGGTTGCAGTGAGCCGAGGCAGCGTCACTCCACTCCAGACTGGGTGACGGAGCGAGACTCCATCTCCAAAAAAAAGAGAAAATACTCAGGTTTAACCACTTCAGGTCTTCTTTATGAAGGCTCCTGTATCACATAAAACTTATATTAAATAAGTTTGCCTGTCTTTTGGGGCCCCGGCCAATGCACCTAAGATGGGTAGAAGGAGACAATTTCCTCTCCTATAGGGCATAGGACTTGGGTTTGCAGCCTGATTACCCCTTCCCATCCTAGTCTGCCTTCCCTTCCCAAAACAAATGCTGGTCTACTATTAAGATCACCAGGGCTATCCACCTACCTTGTTCATGATTTCAGATAATAAATACAGAAACTGGATACATTTCATTGTTAAGCAGGCCCGTTGATATATTAATTGAGGGCAAAAGAGCACAGGCATTTTAATTATGTGACAAACTGTAGAATTTTGGCTATAGACTGTCAAAGCTACAATTCTGAGCTCAACCACTCAAAGACCAAAGTGTCTAAGGTGAAGAAGTATCACTGTATAAGTAATATGTAGAAATGCAAAACAAGGATGAAGCCACCACTGCTCAAGTCAAGACTATTACTAGAAAATCAAACATTCTTCTTAAAGCAGCTCTGGTAAGCACACAACTTCTAGAGGAACAACAGCAAATCAAAGAAAGCTGATTCCATAAACTTGGAGCCACTCTACTAGAATAGAGGAACAAGAACTCCCCCTCAAAGACCAACAGTTAGAGAGCTGCCATGAGAGGCTGAGATTAACAAAGAAGAAAAAAAAAGAAAGAAAAAAGAAAATAAAGGAATAAGGCCAGGCACAGTGGCTCATGCCTGTAATCCCAGCACTTTCAGCACTTTGGGAGGCCGAGGCAGGCAGATCACCTGAGGTCAGGAGTTCGAGACCAGCCTGGCCATCATGGTGAAACCCCATCTCTACTAAAAGTACAAAAATTAGCTGGGAGTGGGGGAGGGTGCCTGTAATCCCAGCTACTCAGGAGGTGGAGGCAGGAGAATAACTTGAACCTGGGAGGTGAGGTTACGTTGAGGTGAGATTGTGCTGTGGCATTCCAGCCTGCGCAACAAAGCCAGACTCTGTCTCAAAAAAAAAAAAAAAAAAAAAAAAAGGAATGACTCAGCAAGAAGATGGCAGACCCTTACAAAAATGAAATGTGGGTCAGAGCCTCAGCCCTCCCTTGCCTTCCTAATGGCTCCTCTGAAAGTAGTTCTGTTAACTTTGCGGCTATCCCTTAAAGACATGAGGAAATGAATATCCCGTGACCTCATCACAGCACTAAAAGGGGTCATATTTCAGTTGGAAGACGGCAGTCTTTCTCTGTAATTTACATACTACACAGAAGCTTCTAGATTCCTGGAATTTCCCTTAGGAAGATAAGAAAAGTTTTTTAAAAAGTGCCTAGGCTAACCTGTGGTCTAGCAGGAGAAAGTGAACTAAGTCCAGATGACTCATAAAGCTGGGTGGCTGTGGTAATACAATGCGATTATGTACTAATGGAGCTATGGACCAGGGGCTAACAGAAAGCAGCAGAAATGGGGGCCAGTGGAGCTCTTTTTGTACCCACCAGTTCTCACTTCATAGACTAGTGAACAAGTGGAGTACCAAGTTCTAGTGAGGAGAGAAAACATGCCAATGTTTTCGTTTTCAGTTTGAGCCTCCTAATTTACTTGACTGGCTCTAGGTGCCTCCCTTCCTCAATATTTTACGAAGATACGCAATCCTACCAGTTTTCTCTGTGGACGCTGTGGAACTGTAAATTATTTATTGCATTTCCTCTGAAAACAAATCTAGGATGTCAACCCGCTAGCAAATTAATAAGCAGCTGGCCCACCAGGTACTGCCACCATTTTGGACATATATAGAATAAAGGGATTTCACAGTAAGGGCACCTTCTATAATCCGGGCATTATACTGAGTTCTTCACACACTTTCTGTTTCTTAATATTTATAATGGTGGTAATTATTATGCCCATTTTGCAGAGGAACAAACATAGTTCAGGAGTTTAGGTGACTTGCCTAAGACTGAGAGCACATAAGCTACTCGGTGGTGCCGCAAAAAATGTCAACCCAGATCTTCCCATCCCTAAACCCATGCTCTTTCTACCACATTCTGTGCATCCCACAGTAAACCAGCTTGGACCTTTCATTATTTCCCTTGATGATGGTAACTGCCTTTGGATGTTTCCAATGGCTAAATGGCTACTTAAACTATGTTGCCTTTTTTTTTTTTTTTTTTTTTTTTGAGAATCTGGGGCAATTAATTACTACACATTCATTTCTTTTCTTGTAATTTACAGAGCTTTCTTTCTGAAATGCAGAGCAATTACACAGGAAGGCGGAGGAAACTTCTCTCCCCATGTTCTTTTGTAAGATCAAACAGGTATCTGTCAATAAAAAGCAGTCATTCAGGCTGGAGCTCTTTAATGTGATAATGAGATAATGCTAGGTCTCAGATTTCTCCAGGGCTTTTCAAGGGTCTGCAGACTGCACCCCACTTGTACCTCTGGTCCCAATTTGGTCCCTCTCTGTATCCTCCTCCCACTCCTCTCTCTCAGAGGCAAACGAATGTCTCAATATTCTCTGTCTTTTTACTCTTAATCCCTTTACAATCTTAAATTCACAGGGCACCCCAGATCTTCATCACTAAATTCACCAAATAGTGTGGATTGCCTACTATGTGCAAAGCACTGTGGTAAGTGTGATGCAAGATATAAACTCCAGTAAAGTCAAGTCTCTGCACTCAGCTTATACTCTTGAAAGGGAAATAAATCAGGGTAAAGTAAGCAGAGAGTACAAATCAGGGTACCATTTTTTACCAGCTGAGGAAGAAAGGGCAGGTGAGCCTTGGGGGTGAGCAGACAGGGGGAGGGGGGCAGAAGAGGGGAGTCAGCTCCTGCCTCCTTCACTTTGCAGATCAACTGCAGGACACTGCAGGTTCCAGGCCCCCCACTATTTTTCCACCTCACCCTTTTCTTGACTCTCTTCTTAACTAGCCCATTGCCCCTTGTTGTGCACTGCTGCCTTCCCTCTGCAATGAGGAGCTCTCTTCAACCACTTTTTAAAATGTAGTATTGAGGCAGGAGAATAGGATCTGGAGGCAGGGAACGTAAGGCCAATTCATGCTGACTTCCTAGAACTAAATCAAATGGAAACATTTCAGCTATGACAGGAAATATCCTTTTCATTTACACAGGGCATACACCAAGTAAATGAGTTTGTAACTTTATTTCATCCTCCTCATTTACATAGGGCATACACCAAGTAACCAGTAGAAACCTCTGGAGGGTATTTAAATGGCAGAAAATTCTGTAACCAGCTCTTGAGCCCCTGTGCTTGGCCTGCTCCTACTCTGTGGAGTATACTTTCGTTTTCAAAAAATCTCTGCTTTTGTTGCTTCATTCTTTCCTTGATTCGTCTGTGCGTTTTGTCCAATTCTTTGTTCAAGATGCCAAGAACTGGCTGGCCATCGTGGTTCATGCCTTTAATCCCAGCACTTTGGGAGCTGAGGTGGGCGGATCATGAGGTCAGGAGTTCGAGACCAGCCTAACAAGGTGAAACCCTGTCTCTATGAAAAATACAAAAATTAGCCAGGCATGGTGGCACACACCTGTAATCCCAGTTACTTGGGAGGCTGAGGCAGAAGAATCACTTGAACCAGGGAGGTGGAGGTTGCAGTGAGCCGAGATCGCGCCACTACACTACACACAGCCTGGGAAACAGAGTGACACTCAGTCTCCAAAAAAAATATGCCAAGAACCTGGACACCCTCCACCAGTAACATATTTTATTACTGCTAGCTGCCACCCCTTCTCCTTGGGATCTTCTAAGGCTGGGCATGAGGAAGAGCCAGCTCCAGGATGTTGAGTAAAATCTCATCCCTCAGCATCACCTGAGGGAACAAGAGTTTAACAGGAGAGGGGCTGGGGCTTCTCAGGGTAGAGAGTGGGCAGATGCCTTGGCTTCTGTCTGTGAATAAGGTTCCCTGTCTGCCCTACCCTATCAGTAGGTGTACGTGGCTTCAGTGTTGGGTTGAGTGAGATCTGCTGGTACTGTTGTGGGCTGGGATGGGGGCAGTGGGATGGGCTGCATCCAATGAGCCATATACCTTGATGAGAATGTGAGACAGGCTTGGACACCACATGGCCTGCATTTGATACAGGAGGGGGGCAGGAAAGTGCTGGGTAGAGAAGGGCATGGTTCCTGGCTAGGGCTCCACCCTCAGGCCTGTGCCCACAGACCTAAGTGAGGACAGGCGTTACTGTTTTCATACCCAAATGCTGCATTTTGCAAAACCACCCAGGCCTGCCACACCCCTATCCTGTGCCCATGAACACCCCAAAACCCTACCGGGCACAGGCACAAGTGGTTGGACGTCAAGAGGAACACACTGGCAGAAGAGCACACCGGCAGGCACCAGAGACACTGGCAGGTCATGTACAACAGGACAATGTGGAGTTCAGTCAAGGGTGGTTGGAAGAGAACCTGGCCACTGAGGGGCGTGACTCCAGGGAAAGACCACCCCGCTTCTGGCTCCTGTCCATCTGCTAAGAGTTACTTTGACCACTCAATAAAACCTTGCCCTCATTCTCCAAGCCCATGTGTGATTCAATTTTTCCAGTACAGTAAGGCAAGAACCCCCGAATACAGAAAGCCCTCTGTCTTTGTGATAAGGCACAGGGTCTAATTGAGCTGATTAACACAAGCCACCTACAGATGGCAAAACTAAAAGAGCACATTGTAACACATGCCATGTGACTTGTTCAATGACAGAGATACGAAAATCTATCAAGTACTGCCAGTAGAGTTGGCTTCTGTCCTTACGATGCTTACAGTAAAAAGGACCAGTAATACTGAAAATAACGGCCTTTACTGGTAACACCAGCTGTTACTGGTAATATGTACTTGGGCAAGGCATTTATCCTCTTATATCCTCAGTTTTCCCAACAGAAAAATGGTGTTAATCTATGTGTTGCTCAGCTGAATGTAAGAATTACCTGAAATAGTGTAAATGCAGTGCCTAGCATGGTATGTGGCACATAGTAAAAACACTGGGTAAATGTTCTCCTTCTCCCCAGTTCCTTTCCATTAAAATTTGAGATTCAAGCTTGCCTTTGCACTGTAGGGGAACAAAAACATCTTTTCCTCATCCATTGTTAGCTTCATGGCTAAAGCCCCTATAACAAAAGACAGATTAATAAGAGAAAAAGCATACAAATTTATTTAGTAAGTTTTACACACATGGAGCCTTTATAAAAAAATAACCCAAAGAAATACTTTAAGTATAATTTAATGCTAAGTTTAGTGAAGAATGGACAGTCGTGGAGAAATATGACTGGATAAAGGGGGGATGATTTGATGGTAATAAACTAGGGAGATCTTAGCAAGGTCTATTTGTTCAGATTCTTCTCTGTGTCTTTGTATCCTCAAAGATAAGAATGTTCCTTTCCTGCAGGTGTAGAGAGGGCACCTCTTGAATAAGGGTCTTATAACCTGCTGCAGGGGAAGGTCAGAAAATCCTTCCTAGGTTTTATGCTTCAGAAGAGAAGTGTGAAAGAAAGTCAGAAAGTGACCCTCCTGCTTCTTTGGTTTTCTCAAATTCTTTCAGCCTACAATATTCAATATGTCAAGATAGCCATATTTTGGAGTAGCAAATCCCGAACCCCATCAGCACAAAATAATATCTGTAAACTGAGTCCTGTGGCTTTTATTTATTTATTTATTTATTTGAGATGGAGTCTCACTCTGTTGCCCAGGCTAGAGTGCAGTGGCACAATTCAGCTTACTGCAACCTCCACCTCCCTGGTTCGAGCCATTCTCATGCTTCAGCCTCCCTAGTAGCTAGGACTACAGGTGCATGCCTCCATGAATGGCTAATTTTTGTATTTTTAGTAGAGACTGGGTTTTGCCCTATTGACCAGGCTGGTCTCAAACTCCTGAACTGAAGTGATCTGCCTGCCTTGGCCTCCCAAAGTGCTGGGATTATAGGCATGAGCCACCACCTACAGCTTGGAGTCCTATAGCTTTCAAACAGGAGGAAATACCTTATAATTTTGAAGAAATCTCTAGAAAATTAATTGGTCACACATTTTGAAGTGTTAAAAAAATCTGGGAATGGGGAATCATTAGACTGGGGTGACTCCAACATTTTAACTTTCTACATAAGCAGACCAAAGCCTGATGTAAACGACAAAACAAAACTAAAAACTTCACCAACCAGAAACTGCCAATAAACCTCCAACTAAGATCTTTCTACTGTAAGCAATGAAATAGATTTTCTTTGTGTTACTTCCATGCCAGCCTATAAAAGCTCACTGCTCATGCTCCTACAGCTACAGAGCTCTCTGAACCTTTCCTGCTTTGGACTGTTGCCCAGTTCATGAATTGTTCTTTGCTCAAACCAATTCTGTTAAATGTATCTTGTCTAAAGTTTTTTTTCAATCAGAAGAAAGATCATCCATTGTGAAAATGAGGTGTGATGCCATAACTAGATAATGGGTTTGTATAAATAGCAAAGACTGAAGTCTTCTGTTCAGAAGAGATGGTGCTGTGCTTCCCAATAAGTGGGCCACCAGCCACATAGGACCCTCAAACACTTAAAACTGAGATATGTGGCCAGGCGCGGTGGCTCACACCTGTAATCCCAGCACTTCGGGAGGCCGAGGCGGGCGGATCACGAGGTCAGGAGATCAAGACCATCCTGGCTAACACAGTGAAATCCTGTCTCTACTAAAAATATAAAAAATTAGCCAAGCATGGTGGCGGGCGCCTGTAGTCCCAGCTACTCAGGAGGCTGAGGCAGTAGAATAGCGAGAACCTGGGAGGCGGAGCTTGCAGTGAGCCGAGATCGCGCCACTGTACTCCAGCCTGGGTGACAGAGCAAGACTCCATCTCAAAAAACAAAACAAAACAAAACAAAAAACTGAGATACACTTTAAGTGTAAAGTATATGCTGGATTTTGAAGACTTCACACCAAAAAAAAAAAAAAAGTAAAATACTTCAATAATTTTAAAATATGGATTACATGCTGAAATGGTAATATTTTGGACACACTGAGTTAAATAATATATATTATTAAAATTAACTTTGCTTGTTTCTTTTTACTTTTTTAAATGTGGCTACAAAAATGTTTAAAATTATTGGCTGGGTGCTGTGGCTCATGCCTGTAATCCCAGCACTTTGGGAGGCAGAGGTGGGTGGATCACCTGAGGTCAGGAGTTTGAGACCAGCCTGGCCAACATGGCAAAACCCTGTCCCTACTAAAAATACAAAAAAGCAGCCAGGTGTAGTCGTGGGCTCCTGTAATCCCAGCTACTTGGGAAGCTGAGGCAGGAGAATTGCTTGAAACCAATTGGGAGGTGGAAGTTGCAGTGAGCTGAGATCGCACCACTGCACTCCAGCCTGGGCAACAAAAGCAAAACTGTCTCTAAAAGAAAAAAAAAAAAAAAAGAAAGTTTAAAGTTATATGTGGCTTGTATTCTATTTTTATTGGAGACTGCTGAAGTAGTAAGTAGTTTGTTTGCTTGTTTGTTTATTTGTTTGTTTGTTTGAGATGGAGTCTTGCTCTGTCACCCAGGCTGGAGTGCAGTGGTGCAATCTTGGCTCACTGCAACCTCTGCCTCCCGGGTTGAAGTGATTCTCCCGCCTCAGCTTCCTGAGTAGCTGGGATTACAGGCACCCACCACCACGCCCAGCTATTTTTTGTATTTTTAGTAGAGATGGGTTTTCGCCATGTTGGCCAGGCTGGTCTTGAACTCCTTGCCTCAGGTGACCCACCTGCCTCAGCCACCGAAAGCGCTGGGATTACAGACATGAGCCATGGCACCCGGCCTGAAGTAGTAAGTAGTTCCCACGGCAAGCCATCCTGTGTGATCTTATTCAATATTATTTGTCTTAATGAGTTTTGGTGACAACAGATCACATGTGGTATTTGTCACTTGTACCAGGCTTAATAAATACTTAAGAATAGAAAGTGTTAAGTAGGGTTGAGTGTGAGTTAGATTCTACTACCCCTCACTGTTTAGCTGAACCAGGCTTTTCTTACTGTACTTTAAGGAAAGGCCTTTCTTCCATTCTGGCGCTAAAAGCATCCAAGCTCTATCCAGATGGGGCTGCGTCTCTCTTTCTCCAGATGCATCAATTAATAATACTTTGATAACCCGAGCTTCCTCTCTGTGGGAGAACTCAGTCTTCACCAGCTAATTAACACTACAAAGAAAGCAGAGCTGCCATCATCTCAAATGTTTCCACTTGTGCTTCCTGAGACAGCCAGGAGAACAAAGCCAGAGATGACCCCTGTGGGCTGCGGGGACCTCGGGCTGGAGTTCCTGCATCTGTCTTTCTAGTTGAGAGGGACCTTCCTTGACAAACAAGAGTACTTCATCCTTCTGAAGAGAGGGATGACTTCGCTAAAAGCAGTGTTCAAGTAGTTTTTGCCACTGACCAGACTTTTCCTTTGTTAAGAGCACACACACACACACACACACACACATTTGACTAGATGAGAACAACCTCTGAATGGATTAATTTATTTTGTTTTTTGCTTTTATGTGTATTTTTTTTTAACCATTTCACTTCATTTCTTGCAGAGTAGAACCATTATTTTTTAGCTGCCTTCAAAACCTCAATTCTCTTGTTTGGATGAAAAATGGTGCATTTTCTCCTAAGTCCAACTGCCTGCTGGACCCCTCCACCACCTCATAGTCAATGTGTGCAAAACAAACTCCTCCACCTCCCCCACGTGATGCTTCCTCCTAAATCTGCAAATGGCACCACTGTCCTCACAGTCACCAGGCTCAAATGTTGAAACCACGTTCCATTCAATTCCTCTCTCTCCCTTCCTCCCACATGCAAGCATTTGCCAGGTCAACCTATCATTTCACCTCTTGTCTTTATCCCCTCTTCTCTGACCTGCTGCCCTTTTCCTAGTTCAGACCTGCTTTGTGTAGTTTTCAGATGATGGCCACAGCTTCTCACCTAGGCTGCTGCTTGGCTCTGTTTCTCCAAGGAGTTGCATCCGAGATTATCTTCCTGTGCAGGTGCTGATCAAGTCACTTTCTGGCCCACAATCTGTTTTGCCATGATCTACATGCTAAGGTCAGCCACCTCAAATCATTTTAGGCCAAGATAGATAGAAATAAATATTAACACAAAACAAGCAAACTCCGCTAGATAAAAATGTAGACGTCTTTTTAAAAATTTTTTTTTTTATTTCAGATAGAGTCTTGCTCTGTCGCCAGGCTGGAGTGCAGTGGCACAATCTTGGCTCACCACAACCTCTACCTCCTGGGCTCAAGCAGTTCTCCTGCCTCAGCCTCCCAAGTAGCTGGGACTACAGGGGCCCGCCACCACGCCCAGCTAATTTTTGTATTTTTAGTAGAGATGGAGTTTCGCCATGTTGGCCAGGATGGTCTCGATCTCTTGACCTCGTGATCTACCCACCTCGGTCTTCCAAAGTGCTGGGATTACAGGCATGAGCCACCGTGCCTGGCCCCAAAATTTAGATGTCTTTTTCAGCATTCAAAGCCTCTGTTACTTGGCCACAATAACCTTCCCATGCTCCTTTACAGACCTTGGTTCCAGTAGAACCAAACTGCTGAATGCTCTCAACATATTCTTACCCCAGGAAGCTCATGCTCCTCCATCCACTTGAGGTTCTCCTTCCCATTTCTAAAAATACAGTCCTACAAACCTGTATTCGTTTCCCAGGGCTGCTGTAACCAAGTGCCACAAGCTGGGTGACTTAAAACAACAGAAATATATTGTCTCGCAGTTCTGGAGGCGAGGAGTTCAAAATCAGTATGTTGGTAGAGCCTTGCTCCCTCGGAAGGTGCTGGGGAAGGAGCTGTTCTAGGCCTCTCTCCTGGCTTCTAATGGTTCCTAGGCTTGTGGCAGCAGAACTCAAGACTTCACACGGCATCTTCCCATGTATGTGTCTGTCTCCAAATTTCCCCCTGTAGGGAGAAAAAGGTATTTTCCTCACCCATTAACAACGTTCATGGCTGAGACCACTATAACAAAAGACATATCAGCAAGAAAAATGCATATGTTTATTTAAGTTTTATGTGACATGGAAGACTTTAGAAATAAAAATCCAGCCGGGCACAGAGGCTCACGCCTGTAATCCCAGCACTTTGGGAGGCTGAGGCGGGCAGATCACGAGGTCAGGGGCTCGAGACCAGCCTGACCAACATTGTGAAACCCCATCTCTACTAAAAATACAAAAATTAGCCGGGCGTGGTAATCCCAGCTACTCAGGAGGCTGAGGCAGGAGAATCGCTTGAACCTGGGAGGCGGAGTTTGCAGTGAGCAGAGATTGCACCGCTGCACTCCAGCCTGGGCGACAGAGTGAGGCTCCGTCTCAATAAATAAATAAATAAATAAATAAAGACCCAAAGAACCAGGAAAACCTGTGCAGAAGTGTTATGGGAGGGCTGGGTGCAGTGGCTCATGCCTGTAATCCCAGCACTTTGGGAGGCCAAAGCGGGTGGGTCACCTGAGGTCAGAAGTTCGAGACCAGCCTGGCCAACATGGTGAAACCCTGTATCTACTAAAAATACAAAAATTAGCCGGGTGTTGTGGCGGGCACCTGTAATCGCAGCTACTTGGGAGACTGAGGCAGGAGAATCACTTGAATCCAGGAGGTGGAGGTGAGCTGAGATTGCTCCATTGCACTCCAGCCTGGGCGACAAGAGCAAAACTCCATCTCAAAAAAAAAAAAAAAAAAAAAAAGAAGTGTGATGGGAGGAGCAAAGGGAACCATCTAATGATAATACACTGGGGGGAGCTAGAAGGCCTGTTTGTCTAGCTCCTTCTTGGTGTCCCTGTATGACTTTCCTTCCCTCTAGGTATAAGACAGGACAGCTGTCACATGAGCATCTCCAGGAGAGAAGCGAGGGAGGTCAGAGAGTGACCTTCCTAGGTTTTATGGCCTGCTTCAGGGACAAAGGGTGAGGGGGACGGTGAAAATGACCTTCCTGCTTCTGCTGTTTTCTCAAATGCCAAAGTGCCACAATTTCGGTAGCATGTCCTGAGTCCCATCACCCTTTTTACAAGGACACCACTTATGGGATTAGAGGCTCGCCTTACTCCAGTATGACCTCATCTTAACTAATTACATCTACAATAACCCTAATTGCAAATAAGGTCACATTCTGAGGTACTGGGGGTTAAGACTTAAAATACGCATTTTGGCTCAGGACACAGTTCAGCTCATAACACCATCCTTTAGGTGAAGCCCAAACGCCGTCTCCTTCTGGAAACAACCTTGACCCTTTCCCACCTCCTTACCCCAAGCTTGACATAAACTCTATCCCTCCTTGAATGCCTCTGGCCTAAGAAACTCTTACATCTTTATCATACGTGATGGCACAAAACACTGGCTTTGCATTTGAGTCAGGCACTGTGTTGGACGTGGCTCCAAGCTATTTTCTAAAGGGCTTCTCTTTCTCACACCCATGTCTCATCTCCCTTGGAGGATGGAGGACAAGAAGCATAAACACTTCAGTAAGAGCTCTCGTTGGCCCTGGGAACTGGCTGAATGTGTGTCCCTGCCATGACAGTTGTCCCCAGAACCAGAGGTAGAGTTCTGAAGACAGCTGTGAGGATTTCTTCACTTCCACCTGCTAGAGAGGCACTACCTCCAACTGCCACCCCTGAAGTACTGATGTTCTCAGCTGTCCCCACCCCTCCACCCCAGCAACTTTCCCACGCAGAGCAGTTAATCTGCTATTTAAGATGCAGACCTAGCTTTCTTTTCACAGGTTGCTCAGTCACATTTTGCAGTTTTGATTAGGAGATAGTACTCCGTGTGCAAGAATTGGGTCGGGTTACACCATTTAATAAAGCTATCATGACTGATGTGAGCACTACTCACAAAAGGGAACAGGAGTCACACAGCTGTACTCTTTGTGGCATGAAATCATGCAGCTTGCACTTGGGTAAGGACCTTTCTGATGTCACCGGGTGAGGGATTAAGTCATAATTATGTAGATCTAAATTACCTTCCAGCAAACCCACTGGTGGTTCTTCATTAACATCACAGCAGGCTTTAATTCCAGCAGAAGACTGATCACCCTTCAGCTGCCCGACATCCAGCCTGAAGAATATGTTTGGAATTAAGCAGGGGTCTTAGTTGAAAAGAACATCAGGTGCTATTTCTTGGCTTTAGTCTGAGACTTTATGTTGGTATGTGTGAATCCTCCTTTCGTGACAGTGCTTGGGATGTGTGTGTGCCAGGTTCTACCCATTTGCCTTCATCGTCTCATGCTCACACACTGGAATCTGAGAATCCAGTAGTTATTAGGGACCTTGGATATCTGATCATCTGAGTTTTGATCAGAAGGCAGTACTGATCCAAGTCGGATTTCCAGGACCATTTATGACTGAGGTGGCCAGTTGATGCCACCATGAACATCTTCCAGGCCCTGGAAAACTCTTTGTGCAATGGACCAGAGCTATAACACCTTAGTGTCTATCCCTAGGGAGGCTGAAATAACCAGGAGAAGGGTCTTATGGATAAATGGGATTTTCTGGAAACTTGGGTGTTTCCCTCCCACGTCAACTTGTGGGGGTAGATTTCCAGTCAATGTGTAGGAAGCCTTGGGATTGGTTAGTTGATTTTTGTTTTGGGTCACTTAGAGGCTTCTCTCAGCAAGAATAGTCGATAAACCATTTTCTCTTCCATTTTCCATTAGAGTGAACCAAAGAGAATGCCTCCCAAGTTAGGCAGGATAAAACAACTTTGCTTTATGGAACTACAAAGCAGTCCCTGTGAATAATGAATGGTGAGATTTGCTTTTCTCCATTAGGAAGGGAGCTAGGCATTTCATACCCACCTTCTGGGAACTGCTGCCCATGAACTTTTTTCTTCTATCTGTAACAGGAATACTCTTAAGCTTACCTTAAATTGGGTAACGTTTAGCCCCTGACAAAATCATGGAGGAGATGACCAAGGGCTGGGAGAGACAGTCTGAGACAGTCGATCTCTAACCAGAATTAGATAACAGGCTTAAAAAAAGAATATATTACCCGGTTCCACTCCAGATGTACTAAATCAACATCTCCAATGGTTGGGAGTTGAATTTTCTTCTTTGAACTTCCATAAGCTCAAATTTTTAATTTTAATTGTTGCTACTCTCCTAAGTCTTCCATGTGGTTTCTGATCTCTGTTTTTTAAAATTTTTATCTTTTTAATGTGTATATATCATAATTCCATACTACTTCATATTTTTTCTGTAAAAAAAATGGTGGTGGTGGTGGATGTCAAGTTATAAGTCAACTTGAAAACAGAGTTGTGATGGTTAAGATTGAGTGTCAACTTGACTGGATTGAAGGATGCAAGGTATTGTTCCTGGTTGTGTCTGTGAGGGTGTTACAAAAGGAGATTAACATTTGAGTCAGTGGATGGGAGAGGCAGACCCACCCTCAGTCTGGGTGGGCACCATCTAATCAGCTGCCAGGGAGGCTAGAATAAAGCAGGCAGAAGGATGTGGGAGGACTTGATTTGCTGAGTCTTCCAGCCTACATCTTTCTCCCGTGCTGAATACTTCCTTCCCATGAACATTAGACTCCAAATTCTTCAGTTTTTGGACTCTTGGACTTACACCAGTGGTTTGTCAGGGGTTCTTGGGCCTTTGGCCATGGTCTGAAGGCTGCACTGTCGGCTTCCTGACATCTGAGGTTTTGGGATGGACTCCCTTCCCTGCTCAGCTTGCAAATGGCCTATTGTGGGACTTATACCTTGTGATTGTATGAGTCAATACACCTTAATAAATTCCCCTTCATATATACACCTATATCCTATTAGTTCTGTCCCTTTAGAGAATCCTGACTAATACAAGAGGTCTTCTAAAAAATCCCCTACCCAGTAGAGAAGAAAATCACATTCAACATTGTGATAAATGGCCCTCTATCTTGGATTGAAGTATTTAAGTGAAAAGCAGCACACCACTTTAAAATGTGTCTTATTCTATTGTGGGCTAGTCTTCCTAGGTAAAGTTCTTCCTTTTATTAAAACTCATTGTGCTTTTGATTTGCACCTCTCTGATGATTAGTGATGTTGAACATTTTTTCATATATTGTTTGTATGTCTCCTTTTGAGAAGTGTCTGTTCATGTCTTTTGCCCACTTTTCAATGTTTTTTGTTTGTTCGTTCAATTATTTAAGTTCCTTATAAATTCTGGAAATTAGACCTTTGTTGGATGCATAGTTTGCAAATATTTTCTCTCATTCTGTGGGTTGTCTGTTCACTCTGTTGATAGTTTCTTTTTCTATGAAGAAACTCTTTAATTAGGTCACACTTGTCACTTTTTGTTTTTATTGGAATTGCTTTTGAAGACTTAGTCATACATTATTTCCCAGAGTCCATGTCCAAAATGGTGTTTCCTAGGTTTTCTTCTAAGATTCTTAAAGTTTGGGGTCTTACATTTACTTTAATGCCTCTTGGGTTATTTTTTTATAAGGTGAAATATGGGGGTCCAGTTTCATTTCTCTACATATGGCTATCAAGTTATCCCAGCAAGATTTATTGAATAGAAAGTCTTTTCCCCATTGCTTATTTTTGCCAACTTTGTAGAAGATTAGATGGCCGCAGGTGTGTAGCTTTATTTCTGGGTTCTCTATTCTGTTTCATTGGTGTATGTGTTTGGTTTTGAGCCAGTATCATGTAGTTTTCATGACCGTAGCCTTATAGTATGATTTGAAGTTGGGTAATGTGATGCTTCTGGCTTTGTTCTTTTTGCTTTGGATTGTTTTGGCTACTTGGGCTCTTTTATGGTTCCATACGAATTTTAGAATAGTTTTTTCTAAATCTGTGAAAAATGAAGTTGGCAGTTTGATAGGAATAGCACTGAGTCTGTAGATTGCTTTGGAAAGTATGGCCATTTAAATAACATAGATTCTTCTAATCCATGAGCATGGAGTATTTACCCATTTGTTTGTGCCATCTATGATTTCTTTTTTGCAGTGTTTTGTAGTCCTCCTTGTAGAGATCTTTCATCTTCTTGGTTATATGTATTCCTAGGATTTTTTTGTTGGTGTTTTGTTTTTGGTGTGGCTATTATAAATGGAATTGTGTTCTGATTTGGCTCTCAGCTTGAATATTATTGTTGGTGTGTAGAAATTACGTATTTGATTTTGTACACTGATTTTGTAGCCTGAAACTTTGCTGAAGTCAATGTATTAGTTCCAGGAGCCTTTCGGTGGAGTGTTTAGGGTTTTCAAGGTATAGAATCCTATCATCCACGAAGAGAGATAGTTTAACTTTTCCTATTTGGATGCCTTTTATTTCTTTCTCTTGCTTGATTGCTGTGGCTTGGACTTCTAGTACTATCTTGAACAGGAGTAGTGAGAGTAGGTATCCTTGTCTTGTTCCCCTTCTCAAGAGAAATGGTTTTAGCTTTTGCCCATTCAGTATGATGTTTGCTGTAGGTTTGTCATAGATATGTTCCTTTGATGCCTAGTTTGTTGAGGATTTTTATTATGAATGGATGTTGGATTTTATTGAAAGTTTTTTCTGTATTTATTGAGATGATCATATGGTTTTTGTTTTTAATTCTGTCTATGTGGTGAATCACATTTATTGATTTGCATTTAATGATTGGCATTTGAGGATTTTTGCATCTATATTCATCAAGGATCTTGGCCTGTAGTTTTCCTTTTATGTTGTGTCTTTGCCAGGTTTTGTTATCAAAACTGATGCTGGCTTCACAGAATGAGTTAGGGAGGAGTCTCTCCTCCTTGATTTTTTAAAACAGTGTCAGCAGAATTGGTACCAGCTCTTGTTTGTATGTCTGGTAGAATTTGCCTATGAATCCACCCAGTCTGGGACATTTTTTGGTTGGTAGTTTTTAAATTGCTGATTCAATTTCAGAACTCGATATGGGTCTGCTCAGTATTTCAATTTCTTCCTGATTCAGTTTTAGGAGATTGTGTGTTTCCAGGAATTTATCCATTTCCTTCAGATTTTCTAGTCTGTGTGTGTAGAGGTGTTCATAATAGTCTCTTAGGAACTTTTGTATCTCTGTGGAATCAGTTATAATGTCATCTTTGTCATTTCTGATTGTGCTTATTTGGATCTTTTCTGTTAACCTAGCTAGCAGATTATTAATCTTGTTCATCCTTTCAAATAATCAACTTTTGGTTTTGTTGATTCTTTGTATGGATTTTTGGGACTCAATTTTTTTCAGTTATGCTCTGATTTTAGTTATTTCTTTTCTTCTGCTAGATCTGAGGTTCATTTGCTCTTATTTTTCTAGTTCCTCTGGGTGTGATGTTAGATTGCTAATTTGAGATCTTTATAACTTTTTGAGGTAGACATTCAGTGTTATAAACTTTTCTCTTAACACTGCTTTTGCTGCATACCAGAGATTTTGATATGTCGCATCTCTGTTTTCATTTATTTCAAATAATTTTATTTCTGTCTTGATTTTGTTGTTTACCCAAAAGTCATTCAGGAGCAAGTCATTAAATTTCCATGTAATTATGTGGTTTTGAAGAGTCTTCTTCGTATTGATTTCTATTTTTATTCCACTGTAGTCTGAGAGTATGGTTGGTATAATTTCGAGTTTTAAAAATTTATTGATACTTGCTTTATGAATGAGCATCTGATCAATCTTGGAGTATGTTCCATATATAGATGAGAAAAATGTATATTCTGTGGTTGATGAGTAGAGTATTCTGCATATATCTAATAGGTCCAATTGGTGACGTGTTGAGTTTAAGTCCAGGATTTCTGTGTTAGTTTTTTGCCTCGATGACCTGTCTAATGCTGTTAGTGGGTTGTTGAAGCCCCCCGCTATTATTGTGTGGCAGTCTAAAATCTTTTTGTAGATCTAGAAATACTTGTTTCAATAATCTGGGTGCTTCAATGTTGGGTGCATATATATTTAGAATAATGAACTCTTCTTGTTGAATTGGATTATCATTATGTAATGCCCTTCTTTGTCCTTTATTTCTGTTGTTGGTTTTAACTCTGTTTTATCTGTTATAAGAAGAGTGACCCCCTGCTTTTTGTTTTGTTTTGTTTTGTTTTCCATTTGCATGGCAGATCTTTCCTCAATCCTTTACTTTGAGCCGTTGGGCACCATTATGTGTGAGATGGGTCTCTTAAACACAGCACATGGAAGGAAGGGTCTTGTTTTTTTAATCCAACTTGCGACTCTATGCCTTTTACATTCAAGGCTAATATTTATGTGTGAGGTTTTGATCCTATAGTGAAGTTGTTAGCTTTTTGCTTTGTAATTTCTATTGTGTTTTTGCTCCATTGGGTCTGTAGTCTATGTACTTAAGTATGTATTTCTGGCAGTAGGTATCGTTCTTTGGTTTATTTTATTTATTTTATTTTTTTTTATTTTTTGAGATGGAGTCTCACTCTGTCACCCAGGCCGGAGTGCAGTGGTGCAATGTTGACTCACTGCAACGTCCACCTCCTGGGTTCAAGCAATTCTCCTGCCTCAGCCTCCCAAGTAGCTGGGATTACAGGCGTGTACCACTACACCTGGCTAATATTTGTATTTTTAGTAGAGATGGGGTTTCACCATGTTGGCCAGGTGGTTTCAATGTATATAACTCCCTTCAGGATCTCTTGTAAGGCTAGTATAGTGGTAAAGAAGTCCCTTAGCATTTTTGTGTCTGGAAAAGATTTTATTTCTCCTTTGCTTATGAAGATTAGTTTGGTGGGATATGAAATTCTTGTTTGGAATTTCTTTTCTTTGAGAATGCTGAAAATAGGCCCCAAGTCTCTTCTGGCTTATAAGGTTTTTGCTGAGTAGATACTATTATTATGCAGTCCTTTAACTCTTTAGACATGATTTCCTTTAATTCTTTGAAAATATTCATATTGGATGATTAAAAGTATCTGTATAATGAGTCCAGTATCTGGATTTCCTCAATTTCTATTGACTCATCTTTTCCTGTGTACGTCTTTTTCTGATTTCTCTGTGCATCTCATAAGTTTTTTTGTTAAAAACTGGACTTTTTTTCTTTAAAATTTTTTAATTGAAATATGTCTTATAATATTGACCCTTTTAAAATGTTCATATAATTCAGTGGATTTTAGCACATTCACAAGGTTCTGGAAGCATCACCACTAATTCCAGCACACTTTCATCAACCCAAAAAGAAACCCCTTACCTAGTAATTCAAAACTGGACATTTAAAATAATGTAATGTAGTAACTCTGGAAATCAGACCAAGTCACATAACCCTTATTCAAAATGCTTAAGAACAAAGGTGTTTCGGATTTTGGATTTATTTTGGATTATTTGCATATATACAATGAGATATATTGGGGATGGGACCCAAGTCTAAATATTAAATTCATTTGTGTTTCATATACAGCTGAAGGAAACAAAAATATTCCTCTCTAAAGTACTGGGGATTTTAGTTAAGTCTTATAAAAGGTTTAAACACAGGGGCACACTCTGACCCTGCTCTCTGCCTTTCCCACCTAAAGATGGGCCCCTTTATAATGCTTGCTTATAAACTGAGAAACAGAAGTCGGAAACAGTGCTGCTAGATCATCTAGAGCAGACTTTACTCTTCTCATAAATTTACCTTTCCACATTTTCCTGCCTTTTGGAAGCCTTCTTTGTCTTGTTACTATATAAGATTTATGGGTCTTTGTGAAAATACTGTCAGAGGCATTGAACCTGAGCAACTCCATCTTGAATAAGGGCTGGGTAAAATGAGGCTGGGACCTACTGGGCTGCATTCCTAGATGATTAAGTCATTCTAAGTCACAAGATGAAACAGAAGTTCAGCACAAGATACAGGTCATAAAGACCTTGTTGATAAAATAGGTTGCAGTAAAGAAGCCGACTAAAACCTACTAAAACCAAGACAGCCATGAAGAGTGACCTTTGGTCATTCTTACTGCTACACTCTCAACAGTGCCATGACAGTTTACAAATTCCATGGCAATGACAGGAAGTTCCCCTATATGGTCTAAAAAGGGGAGGCATGAATAATCAAGCCTTGTTTAACATATCATCAAGAAATAACCATAAAAATAGATAACCAGCAGCCCTTGTGGCTGCTCCATCTATGGAGTAGCCATTCCTTTATTCCTCTACTTTCTTAACAAACTTGTTTTTGCTTTGCACTGTGGACTCGCCCTGAATTTTTTCTTGCCCAAGATCCAGGAACCCCCTCTTGAGGTCTGCATCAGGACCACTTTCCTGTAACATCTTTCTGGCAACCATGAAGGGATGATACTGAAGAGACCCCTAATCCCAACTAAAAATCATCTGCTCGCACCAATTTTGGCTGACTTTGGGTAAGTGGGGTGCATATACCTGGGTAAAGAATGGGATTGGGTTAGAGGCTCAACTTTGGGGAGTTAGAGTCTCTCCTAAGACAAAGTGGGTTAGAGGCCCCTCTTGGTAAAGTCTCTTTTGGCTAAGGATGGGTTTGGCACTATGGGATGCTAACTGCTGTTCTCTTTGGATTAATCTACCTTGCACTCATTGCTGATGGCTGTGGGTGACAGGATTAGGCATGTACAGGATCATGGGACATGGGGAGTGTCTTCCTCCCTAAAAGGGAAAACCTAAGAGCTGATGAAACTGCTGGAAAAGATCCCTTCATGACCAACAAGCAGCTGCCTGAACATTTGAGCAATGGGTGGATCTTTCTCTGGTCTCCCTGAGCTCTTCGCCTTCCCCACCCTGCCTCAGGCAATGCTTTCTTTCTCTTTCTCTCTCTCTTTCTATGCTAACCAGTTGAATTAATGGTAAAAATCACATTTATCTCCTCTGTAAAGTTATGATTAATGGAAAAAGGATTTGAGAGACTAGTGTTAAGCTGTAGTGAATCTGGTGCACTTTGTGTGTTTTTCTGTATTGTTCTGTCATAAAGAGGGGTACCTTAGGATAGTTCTGTCATAAAGAGGGGTACCTTAGGATAGGGCTTTTCAAAATGGCCCAACAAACTGGTCAGCTACAAACTTTGCTGCAGGTCCCTGAAAAAAACTGGATGAGGTTTCCTTCTTGTCTAGTATGTCCTTGGGAGCTTGACCTTGTAACCATGTGGCTGTGCTTTCTCCTTTCACAATGGTGGCCTGGGTTCAGGGTCCAATTCCTGGCTTAGAGAATGAGTCCTTTATCTTCTGTCTGTCTGTGTATTTATATGTGTTGTGTGTGTGATTATATATGAAAGAGCTTTGATTAATTGGCTTAAAAATAAGTGCTTAAATCAAATATTTTGTCAAAAAAGTAGAAAGTGTAATGCCTTTTACTTCATGTGACTTTAATACTCTTTGGAAAATAGAGATGGTTTTTTAAATTATTGGTAAAATAAAAATATCCTCCAAAATGTAAACATCTGGTCTAAATTATGCAGGTCAGATATTAAGTTTACTAAATGCTTTAAGGTCATAAACTGCTTCTTTGACTTTTAAAAATTGTTCAGTCTACCTACTTTGAAGCACTAGATTCTAGATAAGGCCTGGAGACATGTGGAATTAGCCATACCCCATAGCTATGCAAAGAAGTTTATAAAGAAAAGAGACTTCATATAAGAAAGGATCTGATATGGTAAATTCTTGTCCTAAACTGAAATAACTGGTTGTTTAAAAAAAGGGATGTTTAGGATAAGTCACAAAGTCAAAGTATGTCGTAGATAGTCTGTGTAGGTCACGAAATTCCCATAACAGGGAATTTATGCAAGAAATGTAAAATTTAAAGGTGATTAGGCCTCCTAAATGCTTCATAGAATACTACTGTGATGCTTAACTGTACAACTTGCCTGCTTTACAGCTAGGTAAGGCTTGGGACATGTGAAGTTAGATGTTGAAAAGAGTAAGGACTTATCTGCACTTCTGTCTGGGTCCTAGGCTCCACACTAGTACATAATTAAAATGGCTTACTAACCAGGCTTTTCACCAGAAGTAAGAGTTGCTAAGAGTTAACAGTGTAACATGTATTTGAGACTAAAAAACAGTTTTATGTGCAAGGTGTGTAAAGAAAGTGAAATGTGTTTTTGGTAAAAGATTATAAGAAGTCATAGGAATGTGGATTTTTTATGCCTAAAGTGTTAAAGGATTGTTTTAAGTTAGATAAGGTAAAGCTGAAGATTTAAGCAAGTTGTGGAAGGTTTGTGAAAAATTAGTTGTAAAAGAGATTCTGTGTGTGAACATATTGGCTGAAGTTAAAGGGGTATCATTCAGTTTTTCCATAAATTGAACAGTGGAATAAAAGAACAACAAGTTTTTCTTAAAGCAAAAATCTGCTTATAATCTGCTCTTAATAAAAATTTGTAAAGGGTTATACAAGATTTATGAAAATCTTATCTTATGGTCAAATGGATTAAGATTGGACAGATTTATGTATAAGGTTTTATTAAGAATTGGGTTTAACAGTACACTAATGCAAAGGTAAAATTTGCCTTGCTTGGTATAGTAAAATCATACAAGAAGCACTGACAAATATAATAAAACTTATTGTAGGTTATTAATAATTATAATTGTTACATAAAATCATTGTATGCCACAGAGGTAACCAAACTTCTTTTTCAATCATGTTTTTGGCTGTTGTTGTCCCAAAACACTTTGTCATCCACAAACAATTGTTGTCTTGTTTTAATCCTCTTCAAAAGGTGGTTTATAGTCAGCTATAGAACTCTAACAGGTGTTCTTAAATGCAGGTTTCTGATAACTTTGGAAATTGTGACATTAGAATAGAAGAAACAACTTTCAGAACTCTCATGGAGAACTGAAATGTTCATGAATATCAAACAGAAGAGAAATTAACTGCATGGAGTAAACTAAAAGAAGTCTAAAGTAATCTTTTTAACTTTTTGCTTAAAACGTTGCTGATGCCTTGTTTTGTTTTTCAAAGTCAAGAAAACAAATTTTAAGCTATTTATGGCTTTTATCAATTAGGTAAAGTATACTCCTATGAACCCAATTTGGAGCATATTTGTTTCTCTCTACCTTGTTTCTCCAGAATTTGGAAACTACATGTGAATAATCTTAATTTATGGCAATATAGTTATTTGCATAAGTTATTTGCAATAAGAATCTGTTTTCTTTTGTAACAGGACACAATTGGAAAAACTAGTTATTTTACCAAGGCTTTGACTGGAATGGTGTGTTTTCCTTTAAGGAATTAAATTTGACTTACAGGGCCAATAAAAGTCCCTTGGGAAAACTGGCTTCATAACTTGTCTACACAGTCCCTGTACAGGGTTCCTGACATGTCGTAAGTAAAGAATGTCACTTTCTATCAGGCCTGGAGAGCTAAGTTATCTTGAAACCTCAAGAGGAGAGGAATTTATTCAACTTACAGGTATTTGAGGGTACAAACCCATGGCAGGGCTCAGCTCTAAAAAAGTCTTATCTAAGATTCCTTTTATGGAACAGAGTTCCATCAATGGCAATTTAAAGACAGCTTATGTGAAAAATAATTATTCTTGCTGCACTTTATACAAATAATCAGGCCAAGTAAAATAAAACAAATCAGTCTTACCATGATTTATCTTAATAAAAATGGGAAACTGCAGAGAGAAAAATTATGTTTCAAGAACTATGGTACACTTGTTATTAAATTCTAGTCTCATTAGTTGTTTATCAGTTTATTTCCTGCAATTAAGACTGATCCTGCTTATTCCTGTGAACCAACCAATGATCTCTGGCTGCTGCTCAGAAGAAACAAGAGGCATGGGTAATGTAAAAATCTGGATCAATATTCTAATTCTAGGCACATATTGAAATCATCTAGCAACCCCATATCAGCTTGGTTCCAACAGCTGCCCAGTTCATGGAAAGCCTTCTAATTTAGTTTACTTGGGATAATTTTACTTATTTTGCCTTACTCTTGTGTAATATATTGCTGTTGTACTCTTTGTGTAGGAATGAGGATGAGGTTACTCAATGTTTTCTTAAATTGAACACTTATTAATATTCCAGATATCACCTTTTGTTGGAACTCAAAAGTTATGAATGGCCCTCATCATACCAATGCTTTCTGACTGAGCTGTTCTCTACCCCAAATACAAGAGACTCTAATAGTTAGGCATGAACATCATTGCCCCTATTCTGCCTGAAGAAGTTACAGAAGATAGGTCTTCATTCCTCTGCAAACCTTGAAATTAGGGTTGTCTTTTAAAAGAAGGGGTGGGGGGAAATGTCAGAGGCATTTGAAACAGACCAAATCAATCTTGGATAGGGGCTGGGCAAAATGAGGCTGAGACCTACTGGGATGCATTTCCAGATGGTTAAGGCATTCTAAGTCACGGGATGAAATAGGAGGTCAGAATAAGATACACGTCATAAAGACCTTGTTGATAAAACAGTTTGCAGTAAGGAATCCGGCTAAAATCCACCAAAACCAAGATGGCCATGAAGAGTGACTTCTGGTTGTCTTCACTGCTACACTCCCACCAGTGTCATAACAGTTTACAAATGCCATGGCAACAACAGGAAGTTCCCCTATATGGTCTAAAAAGGGGAGGCATGAATAATCTACCCCTTGTTTAGCATATCATCAATAAATAACCATAAAAATGGGTAACTAGCAGTCCTTGTGGCTGCGTTGTCTATGGAGTAGCCATTCTTTTATTCCTCTACTTTCTTAATAAACTTGCTTTTGCTTTGTACTGTGGACTCGCCCTGAACTTTCTCTTGCCCAAGATCCAACAATCCTCTCTTGGGGTCTGGATCAGGACCCCTCTCTTGTTAACAATACTATTTAAGCAAGGCCCCAGTACCACTGCCTTGAGAGGGAAATACTTTTGAACTGAGGGCTTTCCCTGCAATGGGTACAGCATGCATTACTAAACTTCTACTTGTTTTTCTTCTGTTAATCTTCCTTTTGTTTTCAGGAGGGTGTCTCAATTAAGAACTTAAAAAAGAAAGGAAAAGAAATTATGTTTGCTCCCCTACATACTTTATGCACAGAGCCTGAAAGTAATTGTTTATAATACTTTTAATAATTTCGTGCATGAAACAAAGTTCTGACTGAGACCTGTCATATGAGGTCAGCTGTGGAATTTTCCACTCATGGCATCATGTCAGTGCTCAACTTTCAAATTTTGGAACATTTCAAATTTCAGATTTTTATATTATGGATGCTGAACCTGTACCCTCTGTATCCAGGGTTTGTTGTTGCTGTTTTGTTGTTTTTACTGTTTGTTTAGTAACTTTCCTGGACAAATTCTGTAAATAAGTATTTCCTATTATGATTGAAGTCCTACTCAGTTAACTTAGTGGTCAGCTAATAATTGAACAGAGGTTTTCTTAAGTTCTTTGAACTAATAAGTCTCTAACCTTAGCCAAGGGGTACTGTTAGCTATGTGTTGGCGCACACTTTCAATGCTCTGGTATGACTTCCTGCTTGCAAGGTCAGCCAGAGGTGAGAAGTTAGGTTCCACTTAGGTCTTTCCTGAGCACACACAGCTCTGCCATGTGTATGGCCTTCCAGATCCCCTGTGATATGCTGGAGCTTTTCAAAGCCCCCTGTGAATATCCCCTTCCCAAGATCTTCCTTTTAAATGTTTTGCCAGGCTCCCATTTGCCCCAACTGGTATTGCAGCCTCAGGCAGCCACATGTTAAATCATTGCTATTGGTTGTTTTTGACAAACACCCTAGGGATAAGTTCTACTCCCCAGATCCCAAGCAATGAGTTGTGAATCAGATCAAATAATTGCAATAACATCCTGTGAATGGAGCTTTTCCAGGGAGCTGAAAGACAGGTAAAATAGTGACAAATCTAAGGAGATGTGCTTTTGGGGGAGCTCTAAACCCAGGTTATACCTCCGGTGGCAGTAAGGCTGCTCATATTCATAGCTTCCATAATTGCAGAGCTGCTGTTTTCAAGGTTTCTGCAGAGTGGGAGTGAGGAGTACAGGAATAGTGCAAGTTATCATGTTACAACATTTTGCTATTCTTACCAAGATTCAGCAGTTTTTCTTGCATAAATATTCCTTGGATTTTTTGCAAGCCTTTGGTTAATTGCAGAGTTTTTAAAAAGTTGATTATTATTATTATTATTATTATTATTATTATTATTTTGGCCAGGTATTCTTAGGAGTGGATTTTGGGAAGGTTATTACTTCACCATTCTGGAAGTTTCCAACCTCTCAACCTGACCTAGAGCTGCAATGAACAGTTATGAGGTATTAAAGCAAACTAAACATGGTCTGAGAAGGACTCCATACTTCTATATTTGAGTCCTTGTGGATGAACTGTAACCTAACTGGATAGGTAGACAAGATTAAAAATCTCATTTAGGAGTATGCACCTGTAACAATAGCTGAGTCTTGGCCAGTCCCAGCAGCCATACTTCAACCACTCATATACTGCTGAGTGTTCAAAATGTGTTCAAAAAAGGCAAATGCCCAGCTGTAACCAACCCAGCTGTTTTTATGCCTTACTTCCGATTTCTGTATGTCACTTCCCTTTCTTTGTCTATAAATTTGTTCTGACCACCAGGCATCACTGTAGTCTCTCTGAATCTGCTGTGATTCTGAAGGCTGCACAATTCGTGAATCATTCATTGCTCAATTAAACTCCTTTAAATTTAATTTGGCTGAAGTTTTTCTTTTAACAGAGGCTTAGCAATGGAATTAAGGGGATGGGAAGACTGTCCTTTTGGTGAATTTTTATTTTTATTTTTTATTTTATTTTTATTTTTTACAGCTGCACCAAATGCTTTTCCAGAAGTTTCTGTCCTTTCCCTCTTTTTTTTTAATTGAGACAGAGTCTCGCCCTGTCACCCAGGCTAGAGTGCAGTGGCGCGATCTCGGTTCACTGCAAGCTCTGCCTCCCGGGTTCACGCCATTCTCCTGCCTCAGCCTTCTGCGTAGCTGGGACTACAGGTGCCCGCCGCCACGCCTGGCTAGTTTTTTGTAGTTTTATTAGAGATGGGGTTTCACTGTGTTAGCCAGGATGATCTCGATCTCCTGACCTCGTGATCTGCCCGCCTTGGCCTCCCAAAGTGCTGGGATTACAGGCATGAGCCACCTGTCCTCTCTTTGAGCACTTGGAAAGCCTGTGCCCTTTGTAACCACCTGCCAGCCTTGCAAGGTAGAAAGGTATCCACATTCAGAGAAACCTTCCTGAGGCCCTACTGATACAAAGATAATCCAAGGGGAGTCCTAATGTCAGCCTGAGATGAGAGGATCTTCCAGCCTCTTGGGACCTTCTCTCCGATCAGCTTTCTCAGCGAGGTTTCCCAGTGCCACTAGTCGCTCTTCTCCTTGCCTTGATGTTGCCTCACCAATTTGTAGCTATCTTCTCACTTTTGGCCACCCCTCAGGCACTTTTTGTGTACTGCGTGATGCCCTAAGAGATTTTAAACTGTCTGTAACACTGGCAAGAGCTATGTCTCTTCACTATTGGGAAATAAGGAAGTCTCAATGACTTTCACAAGAATATTCCGAATTATAACCAAGGTCTGCACGTCTGGCTTAGCAGGAGCTGCCTTCAGAATGGCCAGTTATTGCCAGTGACCGGTGTGATAACTGATCAGTAGAAACTCCACACCCTTGGATGAGTCATGTTTCCAGGCTGATTACATCTCTTTCACAGCAAATGGCCTTCTCGGGAGAGCCAGCTTAGCATCTCACTGGAGCCAGACAGCCTTGGTATTAGAGTGATAGCATAAGGGATCCTTTTTGTTTGCTATAATAAGCCTCATTTCCTATGAAGAAGGAAGTGGAGAGATTTTGACTTTGCAAGACACTTCTAGAGAGAAATTGGCCCACACAGTAAGAGGAGCAGAAGGAGAACAACTTGGATGTATGCGTCAGACCTTGCCCCCTTGAAAATCCTGAACCAGACAGTGTGGCAGATTATAGATGGCTGCAAATTCATTGATATTCCTCATGTTGAGAGGTTGGATCTATGACTGGCCTATTACATTTTGACCTTTAGAGTATGGTCAAAGTGATGCTATGCTCATTTTAGGACTAGCATTTAAAAGGACTGGTCACATCTGTTTTGGTTTTTTTAAGAGCCTTGAGTCACGAAGTTCAACTACCCTGCTGAAGAGATCACATGGATAGGCTCTGAGACTACAGCCTGAGAGCTGTTCCCAGCAAGGTGTCAGGCTTGTGAATGAAGCCATCTTGGATGTTCCAAACTGGCCCAGGTATCAGCTTAGTACCATCAGGTGACTAGTTGGTGCCATATGGAACAGAAGAATCACCCAGCTGATCACCCCTCAAATTCCTGACCCATAGTATCATGAGATACAATAACTGTTTTAAGCTACTAAGTCTTGGATTAGTTTGTTTTGCAGAGACAAATAATGAGAACAGGGAGCCAGTTGCCCTTCTGTGAGAGTCTGCCTTAGACATGAGCAAGGGACCAGAGATAGACCCTTACATTTCTGCAGCTGCATCTAGATGGGGCCCATATAACCTCTCTTAGGGTGTCCTGCTGGTGCATCATTGAATGGGGCTCCTAGGTGTCTGCTTAGTACACTAGCTGGTCATACCCTCCCTTGTCCTCTTGGCGAATAGCAAATCTTGTGCTTATGACTAGCAAATTTATATATCTAGAAGGAAAATTGCTGAGTCACAGATATGTAAATTTCTAAACTTTTTGATACACACTGTCAAATTGTATTCCAGAAAGATTCCACCCTTTTCCAGTTGCTTCCAAAGTCTATGAGAGTGCTTACTTACTGCCCCCTCAGTAACACTGGCTGTTATCAACTGTGTGGTAACTGTGACTTTATATGTAATGTCATCCATTTGCATGACCTTGTCAGAGGCCTTTGCCAGAGCAACTTCATCTTGAATATGAGCTGGGTAAAATGAGGCTGAGACCTAGGGGGCTGCATTCCCAGACGGTTAAGGCATTCTAAGTCACAGGATGAGATAGGAGGTCAGCACATGATACAAGTCATAAAGAACTTGCTGATAAAAGAGGTTGCAGTAGGCTGGGTGTGGTGGGTCATGCCTATAATCCCTGCACTTTGGGAGGCCGAGGCGGGTGGATCACGAGGCCAGGAGATTGAGACCATCCTGGCCAACATGGTGAAACCCCGTCTCTACTAAAAATACAAAAATTAGCTGGGCCTGGTGGCATGTGCCTGTAGTCTCAGATACTTTGGAGGATGAGGCAGGAGAATCACTTGAACCCGGGAGGCAGAGGTTGCAGTGAGCAGAGATCACGCCACTGCACTTCAGCCTGGTGACAGAGCGAGACTCAGTATCAAACAACAACAACAACAACAATAAAAACTAGGTTGCAGTAAAGAAGCTGGCTAAAACCAACCAAAACCAAGATGGCCATGTGAGTGACCTCAGGCCATCCTCACTGCTACACTCCTATCAGTGCCATGACAGTTTACAAATGCCATGGCAACACCAGGAAGTTACCCTATATGGTATAAAAAAGGGAGGAACCCTCAGTTCCCAGAATTGCCCACCTTTTCCAAGAAAATTCATGAATAGTCTACTCCTTGTTTAGCGTATAATCAAGAAATAACCAAAAAAATGGTCAACTAGCAGCCCTCAGGGCTGCTGTGCCTATGGAGTAGCCATTCTTTTATTCCTTTACTTTCTTAATAAACTTGCTTTCACTTTACTTTATGGACTCTCCCTGAATTCTTTCTTGTGTGAGATCCGAAAACCCTCTCTTGGGGCCTGGATCAGGACCCCTTTCTGGTAACAACCTGTTTACTCATCTGTGTATCCAACATGCTTGTTGTAGGGTCTGGAACCAAGTGGGTTCACAACAATTTTTTTTTAATGTATAAGTACTCCAAAGGCTGCACAATCTATTCTTTCAGGCCAAAGCCTCTACATCTTTCTGTACACGGCCCACAAGTGCCTCAAGTTTATTATCACCTCCTTCACCTCCAACCCTTTACCTCCAAACCTGCTTCTCCCCATCCTGCCTGGTGTTCCTTATCTCACTGAATAGCAGGCCATCCCCTCAGTTAACCTAGCTAGAAACCGGGGAACCTACCTTTGCTCCTTTACCACTTCCTCTTACCCCTTCCCATTCAACCAATTATCATGTCCTGTCAATTCTGTCATCTTTCACCTATTCATTCATTCTAAAAATATTTATTGACCATCTATTGTGTGCCAGGGATTGTTCTAAGTATTGGAGCCACAGAGAACAAAAGATATAAAAGCCTCTGCCCTCAAAGAGTGCATACTTTAGTTGGGGAAGACAAACAATAATCAAATTAATGATTGAGTTGTACAGAATGTCAGATGGCAATAAAAACCATGGAGAAAAATTAAGCAGAGAAAGTATATGGTGTGGGGAAGGGGCTGCTGTTTTATTTATTTATTTATTTATTTATTTATTTATTTAATTTTTTGAGATGGAGTCTCGCTCTGTCACCCAGGCTGGAGTGCAGTGGTGCAATCTCAGCTCACTGCAACTTCCACCTCCTGGGCTCAAGTGATTCTCCCACCTCAGTCTCCTGAGTAGCTGGGATTGCAGGCATGTGCCAATAAACCCAGCTAATTTTTGTATTTTTAGTAGAGGTGGGGTTCTGCCATGTTGGCCAGGCTGGTCTCAAACCCCTCACCTCAGGTGATTCACCTGCCTCAGCCTCCCAAAGTGCCAGGATTACGGGCGTGAGCCACCACGCCCAGCCAGGGCTGCTGTTTTAAATAGGTGGTCAAGAAAGGAATCATTTAGAAGGTAAAATTAAAGCAGAGACCTAAAGGAGGTGAGGGAGCAATCACACTTTTATTTACGTATTTACAATTTTTTAAAGGCAGGGTCTCATTTCTGTTGCCCAGGCTGGAATGCAATAGCCTACAATCGTAGCTCAATTCAACCTCGAACTTCTGGACTCAAGCAATCCTTCTGCCTCAGCTTCCCAAGTAGCTGAGACTATAGGTGGGTACTACCATGCCTGACTAATTTTTAGATTTTTTTTTTTTTTTTTTAAAGATGGGGTCTTGCTACGTTGCCTGGGCTGGTCTGGAACTGCTGGGCTCAAGCAATCCTGTCTTGGCCTCCCAAAGGAATGGGATTATGGGCATGAGACACTGCACCTGGCCATTGTGTTTTTAAGTATTTCCTGAATCTGTCCACCTCCCTCCATCTGTATTACTACCACCCTAGTTGAAGCCACTACCGTCATTCTCCTTGACCACTGACTAGTCTTCCTGCCATCTGCCTTCCAATCCATTATCCATCTTCCAGGGTGATATCTGTAAAGTCAAAACCCAATACTACTTACTTGCTTAAAACTCCTTAGTGGTTACACCAGATCCCTCAAGATAAAAAAATATATACTTATTAATATCTCCTACTGGCCACTGAATTATTCTCCAACCTTATCTCTCCAAGTCCCCAGTTGTAGTCACAACTACTTTTAGTCCTTTCAGTAAGCATGGAGCTGAACTTTTAAAAACCTTCTGAAGCTCTTTTTTTTCTCATTCCATAAAGAAAATAGTGGAATTTTGTTTCTGTTGTAGATTCTTTTTTATTTGGGTTTGAGATGTGTTTTAGAGAACTTGGCTGCCTGTAGAAGAGCCATTCATTCAGAAAGGGTAGGCTTTGTGGCAGGATGACGCTTTCTAATCAGTAAGAAAGGAGCTAATCATGCAGGTGAGGAATGTTTATAGCTAAACTAAGTCAGGGGCTGCAGCTATACATTGTTAATAAGCTATGGTCTGGTAGCACGGCCCCAGCTATTAACAGCATAAGCTGGATGAACTCTAGATCTTGGCGTGATCAGAGTCCAAGGCTCTGTATCCTTGGAGAGGGAGCCTGTTTGGACTAGCATCAGGGGTTAGGTTTTGCGGGCAAGAGGGTATTTCTGGTGAATGTGTTTAGCATCCCTTGTGCTCTGAGGCAGGCTAGGACTGCACCCTGGGTCCTGCCTTGAAAATTTGCATTGAAGTTTCCAAGGACATGTGGATGGCTCAGTGCAAACTCATGCCCATAACTAGGAAAGTCATGGTTAGTAGATGTCCTATTGTGGAGGACCAGAGGAACTGACACTGCATCTGAAGGGCACGGCATTTATTAAGGAGGGACAGGATAGCCCAAACTGGGCAGCTCCCTGAGAAATGACATCCTTAAAGACCAGACTCAGGCGCCTCCTTCCAGAACACACTTCCCAGAAGTGGCTGTGGCAAAGTTTTCAAGGACTGCCATCTAAACAGGAATAGTACTGGAGGGTTGGTTAATCAGCATAAAAGGGGTAAGAAATGAGTGCTGAAATTGTTCAAGACGTGGTGGGCTGGTAAGACTTTATGGGCTTTAGCAACTTTTTGTGAATGAATTAAAAAAATAAGTAAACCTAGTACCTGACGGCTATGAAACAGCACTCTGGGTCCTCAAGCACCCAGAACGCATGCAGAACTCTGTCTCTAGATAAAACTAGAAGGTGGGTCTGATCCTGCTGACAGAACATCATTGTGCTTGCCTCAGAGGAAACTTTCCAATAAGGTGCTGGACAGAGAATAGGGACAGAGAGTGCTTCCTGAGCAGGCTGGAAGACGATGTTTGTGCTCGCTTGCTAATGAATGTTGTCTGTGGACTGCTTATTTTGTAGCATACTACCTGCTAGCAAAGTTGTGAGGAGGAGCCACATTGCTTCCATCTCTGCTTATGGCAGAAGGCTACTGATGTTTACTGCAGGAATTTGGACAGCAGGAATGTCAAATTGCCCTAGATCAGTCCTCGATGGAGGGTGGGATGTGGGGCGAATGGTGTAACTACTCTTACTTCCCTTCTGAACTCTGTAGGGTCTGGAACAGTGTGTAAGCACCTCAGGGGCATCCAGGAAATATGGAAATGAAAATACAAGAAAACGATGACAGTTAATACAACTGCAAGATGCAAGAATTTCTATATCCCCTATGAAAACACTTTAATGTTTGCTGTTATCATAGATGATGAATTGCTCTTTAACTGCCAAGAGGCTAGTACCTTGTGCTTTATTAGTCTCTTAAAGCGAGCTGAGTTAACAGCATTTAAGTGTTATGTTTCCTCATTTTAAGATTGCAACTTCAAATCTCATTCAAAACCATTAGCATTTACATCCATTGGGATATCAGAGAAATACAAGGAACTCTAAGCTGTTGGGGAGGAGGGTAGAAAAATATATTCTTTTCCTGAATCTTTTTCATGTTTTGGTGATTGGGCCTTTATTGTTAGAAGGTAAACACTTACTGCTGAGGATGGGTAATAAACGATACTGAAATAGAAAGTTCCTAAGGAAAAAGGGACTGGTCCAGTGAGATAATTAGACATCAGGATTTTGGAGCAGGGATGTGTGGCATCTTGTAGGGGGTTTTAAGCTTCGATAACAGCTAATTATTATGGATAGCAGATTTATATCTATCTATAATATTATAATGTTATACATAGTTAACTATTATAGTTTTATTCTGTTTGTTGGATTTACATAGAGGCTTTCCTATGAATACTCAGAGACACTGAATTAAGACCTATGTATTTGAGCTCACTAATACTATAGGAGTTCAAATAAAGGAAAAAGGTGGATAAAGCAAAAGACACAAATAAACTAGGGGGATCCAGGGTTGCTTGTTGTGATGGTTGAGGCAGGAAATTAAAGAAAAATAAATTAAAAAGAAAGAGAAATAAGTTTTCCTGTATTAGTCTGACTTACCCCAGAGGCAGCAACAGGCACAGCCCAGACCCAGGAAAAGTCTTGGTAATATTATGTAATGTGCTCTGGAGACTCTCCCAGCACTCCTTCAACATAAGGAGAAGAAAAACAAATTTTCCTTTGCTTTATGGAATGAGTTTATAGATTCCTGTTCTCTGTAACGAGTGACTTAAAGAATTCTGTTTTACCTAAGAAGTACAACGAAGGTCATGAGAAGCCTGAGTAGGCCTGAACTACAGCTGCCTGGGCACCAGAATGAAGGTTATAGGATAAGTCCGTTCCCAGACAAACCTAGGGAATGGATATCTAGGTTGCCTGGCAACAGTCATGTGCAATCCTGTCTTTGTCCTGCATCTGTATCCCTGCTTTCATGACGCTGTGAGCTTGCTTCAAGCTAGCCCACCCCCTTTTGTGAAGTGTGTATAAAAGTCAAGTGCAGTCTCTGTTCCAAGTCCAGTTTTTTGGAGATGAGTCAGCTGGGCCTGAGTGCACTCAATAAAGATTCTCCTGTTTCAACCCGAGGTCTCTCTTGTCCTCCTGAATCCTGCAACAAGGGTTAGTTTTTTATGTCAACTTGACTGAGCTAAGGGATGCCCAGATCACTGGTAATAAATTATTTCTGGGTCTGTCTGTGAGGGTGTTTCTGGAAGGGCTTAGCATTTGAAGCAGCAGGCTGTGTAAAGATCTGTCCTTACCAATGTGGGTAAGCATCATCCAACTTGTTGAAGGCCCTGTTAGAATAAAAAGGTGGAGCAGGGACAAGTCTTTCCCTCTTTCTTTGAGTTGGGACATCCATATTCTTCTGCCTGTAAACATTGTAGCTCTTGGTTCTTGAGCCTTTGTACTCTGAGACTTAGACCAGTCCCCCACTTTCAACTCCCCAACTGAGAGTTACACCACTGGCTCTACTAGTTTTCAGGCCTCCAGACCTGGCCTGAATTACACCACCAGCTTTCCTGATTCTTCAGCTTGCAGATGGCAGATTATGGAACTTTTCAGTCTCCATAATCATGTGAGCCAACTCCCATAATAATTCTGTCTCCTCGTCTCTCTCTCTCTGTCTTGCTTTGCTCTCTCTTCTATACACACACACACATATATGCAGGTCTTCAACTTACGATGTGTTTAACAGGATGTAAGTGAAGGAGTGTTACTGAATGAGTATTGCTTTTGAACCATTGTAAAGCCAAAAAATTTTACATCAAAACATTGTAAGTCATGGATCATCTGTATATGTAATTCTAGGGGTGCAAAGATTCCATGTATCTGCTGAGTTCTAACAAGGTAAGAACAAAAAAGAATTATCTGTTGTTCTTCATTTATTGTTTGAGATATACATATATGTATATATATAAAATTATAGACAATAGTTTTTTCTGTTTATATGTTAGACATATATTTATATATTTTTTGTTTATATGTTGGATATACATATCTTAAAGATACATATATATATCCTATTGGTTCTATTTCTCCGGAAAACCCTGGCTAATACACTCCTTGAGTGAACAACACATACTTGTTGCTTCTATCTTTAGGACAGACATATACCGACTGAGGACTTATTGGGAAAGCAATATCTTTTCTCCCCCTTCAGCCTCTAAATTTGGCTCTTATTCTCAATCCTCCACTCAACTAGTTCTCTTTAAAGTCAAAATTTCATCCCTCATTAAAATTCTCTTGCTCTTTCTGCTCTCCTCACCATGATCAGCCTCTTTGTTGTGTGTATCAGTCAGGATAGGAATGGTTATGCTGCAATAACAAACAATCTCAAAATGTCAATGGCTTTAAACAACAAAGATGTATTTCTTACTTACCTCATGTGTCCACTGCAGGTCAGCTGGGGCTCTGGTCTGCATCTTCCTCCCTCTGGAACCCTAGCTGAGTGAGTGGTCACTATCTGGAACATTGCTGGTCATTGTGACAGAGGGGGCACTGAGCTCTGGAGGGTTTCACACAGGTAATTAAATGGCTTTGGTTGGGAAGTGACACCCTTCTACTCATAACTTATTGGCCAAATAATCACATGGTACCACCCAAACACAGAAGGGCCTTGATATGGTTTGGCTGTGTCCCCACCCAAATCTCATCTTGAATTGTAGCCCCCATAATTCCCACATGTGGTGGGAAGGACCCAGTAGGAGATGACTGAATCATGGGGGCAGTTTCCCCCACAATGCTCTGCGGTAGTGAATAAGTCTCATGAGATCTGATGGTTTTCTAAGGGGTTTTCCCTTTCACTTGGCTCTCATTCTGTCTTACCTGCTGCCATCTAAGACATGCCTTCTGCCTTCCACCATGATTGTGAGGCCTCCCCAGCCACGTGGAACTGTGAGTCCATTAAACCTCTTTTTCCTTATAAACTACTCAGTCTTGGGTATGCCTTTATCAGCAGTGTGAAAATGGACCAATACAGGCTCAGAAATGCAATCCTACTATACTCCTGGAAGAGGAAGAGCAAGATATATTGAGAACCTAATGAAAACCTCAGACCTGATTTCATATAATGCACTTATACACCATCACCTCCAATCACCCATGCTGTATGCATGTAATTCTAGAGGGTTCAAAGATCCCATGTATCTGCTGACTGCCTGTGGAGGTTGACAAAATGCATACCTCCATCTCAGCCCTCACATTGATTCTGTAGCTCCACTTGTTTCTCAAGACCATGGTCCAGTTCCATTTTCCCAATTAAGTTGTATTTGACTAACGATAGTCTACAATCATTATTCATTTTTCTGAGTTCCTCAGAAACCACTCAGTGAGCTTTCAGTGGTACACTGGCTTACGATACTCCATAGTGGATTCGTGTGTGTTGCCCTGTTCTTTCCATGCAACAGTCATGTCTCTTAAGGCAGGACCTTCCCTTCTATCCCTCTACTTGGCAGTCTAACAGCGTGATTCACATGGGGGCTCCCAAATGCAGGACCCTGGGAATGGTAGTCGAGACCTGGATGCTGGTCCTGGCTCAGACATGAACTAGGCATCCCCACTCTCTTCTCTTGGGCCTGCTCCCTTTGCTCCTCTGGCTCCTTTGAAAAATGAGATGGTTGGGATGGAAGCTCTCTCAAGTTATATCCAGTTCTCTGAATCCAAACAGGGTAAGTTATTGTGAAAGTAATTGATGCCAACCCCCCATCCCAAATTAGGATAAAAGATTCCCACTGCCACCCTGTAGGGTTACTTGGGGATTGCTCTTGAGTCCAGGCTCTCTTTTATCCTCAGAGGTCTGGTTAACAAACTTCTTGTTTCAGGGCAGAAGAAAAAAAAAGGGGAGAATAAGAGAGGGGAGGGGAGAGAGAAAACTTATCTTCACTCAGATACTCCCTCCAGCAGCCTATTGTTTTGAAAGGTATAGATCCAGGGAAGGAGGCTTTGCTCTCCCAGTGGCAGAAAGGAAAAGAGGCTTTGGCATTGGGAGGAAAGAGGAGAGAACTGCCCAACCTGGTGTTGGATCCCCCAAAGCTGGGAAGAGACAAGGGCTGTAGCGTGCACAGGAGCTCCACGGCATCTAGCTCACAGTGCCCACGCAGGCAGGCCCTCGTGTCGGGCAGCTGTGAGGGATGCCTGTGGTGGATGGACACTGAGGCTTGGAGGTCCCCGGAACAAAGCCTGGTCACACTGGAAAGGACTCTGCGTGTGGAGCACAGGGCCTGAGGACAGCACCAGACAGTGTTTAGAGCCTTCGCTGTGTCGCAGAAGGAGCACGGGGACAGAGTGATCAGGATGCCCTGATGATGTAGTGCTCACCCCGCTCTCCTGACCTGCTTCAGCAGCAGGGTGTTGGTGCAACCCGATGAAGGGGAGGCCTCTCCCCAAAACCCCCATCCGCGGCCCGTGAGGAATTCACAATGACTGGAGTCGGACTTCTGCTGAGAATGGTAAGCGGGGGCTCAGAGCCAGATTTGATTTTTAAAAATTAAAAAAAAAAAAGAATGTGACATTTTTCTCACCTCAATTTCATAGAGCAATTTGTGAACTTATTAGAAATCCAGGGGCTGACATTCCTCAGCAGAGGTAGAAAGAGTAACAGCAAACTCAAACCCCAGGCAGAAGGCCATTACGTCTGTGAAGGTCTGGTCCCTAAAGGGTACTGGAGCCTTGAGTTAATGAGATGCTCATAATACGCTGGCAGGCAATGAGAGGCAAAACCCTCGCTAATAGCTACAATGGAAGCAGGCTTAAGGAGCCAGACACTGAGGGCAGTCGGCCTGTGTGGGGAGGGGGCTGAAACAATTGTGTAAGATCAGAACATCTAGTTCCTATGATGAGGACATCCGGTTCCGGGGGCCTTCAGGTGTCCACATACAGCAAGTAACAGTCTTGGGTCCACCCTGCCATAGCCTGGGCCTTCCTTTGTTTTTGTTTGTTTTGTTGGTTTTTTTTTTTTTTTTTGAGACTAAGTCTCACTCTGTCACCCAGGCTGGAGTGCAATGGCACGATCTTGGCTCATTGCAACCTCCGTCTCCCAGGTTCAAGCGATTCTCCTGTCTCAGCCTCCTGAATAGCTGGGATTACAGGCACCCACCACTATGCCTGGCTAACTTTTTGTATTTTTAGTAGAGACAGGGTTTCACCATGTTGGCCAGGCTGGTCTCGAACTCCTGACCTCAAGTGATCCACTCGCCTCGGCCTCCCAAAGTTCTGGGATTACAGGCATGAGCCACCATGCCCAGCCTAGCCTGGGCTTTTCTAACCAAGAAGCGTGGGAAGCGGGGTTGCACTCTTACTACACTTCAACACAGCAGGCTTTCTTGACAGTGTGTCTGAAACTCCTCAAATAAACAGACAAGATAATATTATTTGTTATGTATATATAATATTTATGACATGCCAGGCCCTGAACGCCTCTGTTGGACAGGAGCTATTAGTACCACTGTTATCCCATTTCAAAGATGAGGCAACTGAGGGCATTTTTAAGCACGTGTAACCACATCAAAAAAACAGCATGTACAGGAAGGTTTCTCTGACCTCCCCCTGCCATCCCACTTCTTTCCCCTCTGAAGCAGGTCATAAAACCTAGGAAGACTTTTCTGACCTTCCCCTGAAGCAGGCCTAAGACCTTCCTGTGAGAGACCAGACTGGGCGATACAGAAAGACCCTGCCTCTAAAATACCACCACCACCACCGTAAACAACAACAAAACCCCACCCAGGTTTAACTACTTCTTTGGGTCTTTTTTTTTCCATGTATAAGTTATATTAAATTAGCATGCTTTCTTCTTTTTTTTTTTTTTTTTTTTTGAGACAGAGTCTCGCTCTGTCGCCCAGGCTGGAGTGCAGTGGCCGGGTCTCAGCTCACTGCAAGCTCCGCCTCCCGGGTTCACGCCATTCTCCTGCCTCAGCCTCCGGAGTAGCTGGGACTACAGGCGCCCGCCACCTCGCCCGGCTAGTTTTTTGTATTTTTAGTAGAGACGGGGTTTCACCATGTTAGCCAGGATGGTCTCGATCTCCTGACCTTGTGATCCGCCCGTCTCGGCCTCCCAAAGTGCTGGGATTACAGGCTTGAGCCACCGCGCCCGGCCGCTTTCTTCTTCTTAACCTGTCTTTTGTTACAGAGGTTCCAGTCAATGAACCTAAGATGGATAGAAGGAACAGATAAGTTGCCTTCCCTACAAAGGCTAAGGCAATATGTTGAACCAAGATACACCAGATTCTAGAACCTGAGCATTTAGCCTCAGCCTCTTGGGGTTATCTCCAGTCTCCAACTGGCTGGGGTCAGTCCCCGAACCAAAGGTTTGTGCTTCCAAGATTTCTGTCAAGGTACTGGCTACAGGGATGGGCTTGGGCAGCTGGGGGTGGAAGAGAAGCAGAGAGGAGAGTGGGCAATGGTGGCCCCAAATGTGGTCCAGAAATGAATGGTTCCTGCTGGAGGTTACAGGAGAGGACAGAGTGAATGGATGAGTCAGACTACCAAACAGTGTCACCTGGGGCTCAAGTATAGCATGTGAGAGTCCCTGCCTTTGCCACACTGGACAAGGGGGTTTGGCTCAAAATAAGAGCAGAGGGGGTTTCCGTAGCAGTGAGAGAAATTTAGCGTAGTTGACTCCATCTTGCTTCTAACCCCCAAGCAAACTGCCTTTGCTCATTCCTGTGTGTAGCCCCAACTAACTATGGGAGGAATTTAGTGTGTAGCTTAACTTCAAAGCAAGGATGATAACAGGGCCTTCCCCAAAGTAACCCCCAAGGAGATAAGGAGGGCATACAACCAAGTAACAATGTTATGCTAAAGACCTATAGGAGCGCTGTGACCTGACCAAGGATATGAAACTCCCTCAGACTCTTGCTGACACCCAGATGTCTGTGGTCACCTGTCACCTCCTGACCGTAACCCCCTCCTTGTTCCCTTTACCCAATATAAAAAGCAGCTTGGGATTCATACCTTTCAAGATGGTTCTTTAGGACACCAGTCCGCCATCTTGGTTTGCCAGCTTCCTGAAATAAAGTCACTTTCCTTTATTTGGAAAAAATAGTTGAGTATGTCTTGTCTTATTGGCTGTTGTGAGACAAGTGGTATGAGCTTTGGATTTGGTTATGGTTCCAAGCATGAACTCTGGTGTTGGGCAGAACTGGCACACTTACCAGATCTGGTGCAAAGCCCTTAACCTGAGCCTTAGTTTCCTCTGTAAAGTGGGGATGATAATAGTATACATCTTGTCAGATTATTGTGAGGATTAAATGAAATAATGTGGTAAAGCATTTAGCACAGAACCTGATACACATGAAGGGTTCCATAAATGTGTCTAGAATAACATAGCAGCAATCATAAAATAAAAACAACCACAAAAACCAGCTACTAATGGTTTCCTGATCTCTCACACACAGTACATAAATCCTTGTGTGAAAGCAAACTTGAGCTGGTGATAATTAAATCAGTTTGGGATGAGGAGATTGCCGGGTTTTCTGTTTGGAATCAGGTTCCTGCGAGTATCTATTGCAAAGTCAGCAGGAATCTGAGGTCATTTTTCTAAAGGGGATCAAGCACTCACCTGAAAACACCTAACCTCCTTTTTTTTTTTTTTGGGTTATTTGCACACACATAAGCGGTCACATACATCTTAATAGTATGCATGTGGCTTTTACAAGTTATTGTGTTCTTAAGTTCCCGGGGACTCTTGCTCCAGGTGTGTGAATGTCCTGGCAATATTTTTAATTACAGACGCGTCTTTGGCCCAGACATATGAAAACGGCCCCTCCCCACATCGTGTAGTTTCATCACACTCACACCTACCTCCATTGGCAGAAATTCTCTCCTGGTGTTTGTGTCTTAGTTCACTTTTAAAGAAATTTCCAGCTCAGTTCCAATGGCTTTTGCATCTCATTACACTCTTGATAATTAGCTCTATCTCATTACACCCCAGCCCAGTTGGAATAGGATTAGTTGTTTTCAGGTGTAAACCTGTGGTGTGCATCTTACTACACCTCTTCAAAATTCCAGGCAGGCCTTCTGCCTCCGCCAAATTAGGACAACTACTTCCAGCTGCGCACAGTTCATTACCCACCCCGCCCCCCCTCCATTTCAGGAAAAACCTCTGCTGTATTCCACATCTGGTCACATGCTTATTAATTATGTACTTCTTATAACAACTGTGCCTAATTAGGACAGGGTTGACACCTTGCCGAGCCTAGCGATTCTTTATGTTTTCTTGTTTTTGGTACCTCATTACACTCCCTCCAAATTATGTCCAATTTGTTTTACATTCCTGCCACATTAAGACAATCACTCCCAGGTGTGTGTATTTCAGCATTCACTTTGCTTTGGAAAGCAAAATTGTGTTGACCAGGACTCTCCTTATTTTCACATCCTGCTAGAGGGACAGCCCCTTGGCTGGTCTTCTGATCACATCTGCCCTGAATGAAATTACTCTGGCTTGGAGCTGACCTCTTGTCTCCTTCATGGTTACTGTGAAATTTCTGTGCCCTGGTCCTAGGGAGGCAGCCACAGCTACACACCAGAGCAAGAATCCTGAATTCAATGACCTCGGTCCGTTCATAAAGGCTGTGGGGGTGGGGATCCATTAGTTCCATCAAGAAATGGTAAAGCGGCCAGGTGTGGTGGCTCACGCCTGCAGTCCCAGCACTTTGGGAGGCTGAGCTCCAGGGGTTTGAGACCAGCCTGGACAACATGGTAAAACCCCATCTGTACTAAAAATACAAAAATTATCTGGGCGTGGTCTGTAGTTCCAGCTACTCGAGAGGCTGAGGCATGAGCATTGCTTGAACCCAGGAGGCAGAGGTTGCAGTGAGCTGAGATGGTGCCACTGCACTCCAGCCTGGGCAAAAGAGTGAGACCCTGTCTCAAAGAAGAAGAAGGAAGAAAGAAGAAAGAAGGAGAAGGAAGAGGAGAAGGAGGAGACGAGGAGGAGGGAGGAGGAACGAGGAGAGGAAGAAAAAATGGTAAAGGGTGAACTGCTAGGTGTGCTAGCCAGTGGGGCACAGTAGATCGTGAGCGTCTTAAGCTTCCAGAGAAGGAAAGCTCAGAAGAGAGTGCACAGAGTCAGGCTGAAGATTCGAGTTGTCTTCCGAAATGAAAGGGTGGTCTCAGAGAATCGAGGTGGGAAATAAGGACTCTGGGAAGGGTGTATCAGAGAGGAGTTGTAAGAAGCCAGTGGAAGTATAAGCTTTGTGTCACAAGGGGCTGTCTCTTTTGCCTGCCATTGCTTGACTCCCGTATCAACCTGAGCTGTAACAGGCAATTCTATCTATTTGACTGACTGAATGCAAGCATTAATGCTATGAAATTCATGGATATGACTTGACAGTAAGTAGCATCAGGGTTTGGTTGCCAATTCAACTTGTCTGTATTGGAGTTTTTCCTCCCAAGCTATTTGAAACATAAATAAGGACTGTCAGGCTCAGAAAACATTCAGGCAAGAATAAAGTCTTGGAGAGAGGCTGGGGCTTCTTGGAATGGGGTTACTCTGCAGAGGGCAGTAATTGCCAGAAGAGGGTCCTACCAGATTAGTAGTAATGTAGTAGAAGTAATAGTACCTAAGGATGGGCAAGACACAACCCCTATGTTAGTCCATTTTCATACTGCTATGAAGAAATACCTGAGACTGGGTAATTTATAATGAAAAAGAGGTTTAATGGACTCACACTTCCACATGGCTGGGGAGGCCTCACAATCATGGCGAAAGGTGAAGGAGGAGCAAAATCACATCTTACGTGGCGGCAGGCAAGAAGTGTGTGGGAGAACTGCCTTTTAAAAAACCATCGGATCCCGTGAGACTAATTCACTATCACATGAACAGCACTGGAAAAACTCACCCCCAAGATTCATTAATCTCCTACCAGGTCCCTCCCATGACACGTGGGGATTATGGGAGCTACAATTCAAGATGAGATATGGGTGGGGACACAGCCAAACCATATCAGCCCCTTTCTTCAAGTAGGTCAGAAACAAGCATGAAAGCTCATGAAAAGCCTCCGCTTTTTCCAGTGCGGTGTCACTGGCTGTTTCAAGAGTAAGGGCTGTAATGGCTCAGGCCTGGTTTTACCACGAAACTTGAGCTGATCTGGACATACTAAAAAATAAACTTGTCTTTCAGAGCGTGGAAGCAGGGCTTGTCCTCTTACAGCAAGGGCAACCTGAGGAACCAATCCTTGTCTAATCATTGGGATGAAATCAGTGTGGAGGGGAAAACGTTCTAGTTGGGCAGTAAGATAACAAAACCCTACTGTGAGGCGGGAATAAAAACACTGTCCTAGGATAAGACCCTGAAAGAAACTGTATTAATAGAGCAGGTAGAAAGAAGTGCCTGTGGGGTAAGGGGCACAATATCATCCAAAGAGTAGTTTCATTTATAAATTAAAAGGTATACTGACAGGCAATAATATGATAGCTAAAAGTAACCACAAAATGTAGAAGAAACCACTACCTGCACGTCTGAGAACACAATTTGCCTGTGCGTGTGCATACATATGTATATATATATAAAATAGTTGGATCCCAGTTGATGAACTAGTACTTCTTTTTCAAGGAATTTATTCCAAGGATGGCTAACTTGGAAGAGATTCTTTCAGTAGTTTCGGGGCCCTTGGGTATGGAAGAAAGGAAAGTAATATTTATGACATGGGTTGCTGTGAGGACAAAATGGGAAGACATGCTAAGTACCAGAGAGTAGATAACAGTGTTAGCAGAAGGAAGTGCTCTCTGGGAGCTGCTGTACTGATAACCAAGTCAGATGACATCACTCCAAAGCCTTCCTTCTTCATGGTCATGTTGATTTCCCATCTCAGGATCCCTCCTACTCCTGTGGGCCTTCTCCACGGTGCAGTGACTAGTGATGCGGGCAGCAGTCCACATGTCCCTCCCGTTTGTACCTCTGTATAAGAATGAGAAAATGGTTTGCTTTGTTTCCAGCACCCCTTCTGGTAAGGCCTATTTCATTGGCTTTTTTGTTGAGACGCAGTCTTGCTCTGTCGCCTAGGCTGGAGTGCAGTGGGGCAATCTTGGCTCACTGCAACTTCCACCTCCCGGGTTCAAGTGATTCTCCTGCCTCAGCCTACTGAGTAGCTGGGATTACAGGTGCGCACCACCACACCCAGCTAATTTTTGTATTTTTAGTAGAGGTGGGATTTCACTATGTTGGCCAGGCTGGTCTAGAACTCCTGACCTCCTGATCCGCCCGCCTTGGCCTCCCAAAGTGTTGGGATTATAGGCGTGAGTCCTGCACCCAGTCTTTGTTGGCCTTGTTATCTGCAATAGCACACTTAGGGAGAGGTCTTCATGCAAGAACATTATGTAACTCTGTATGTGTTTGGTGGGCCCTGTCCTTGGCAGACCCTGGCTCTCTCTAGCTCTTTCTGGTTGGTCAAGGCTGTAAACAGCACAACAGTCTCACAAAATACCCCTAAGTAGGATCAAAATGTGGAAATATTCACTGTGTTTCAAAGGCATGTAGGTTCTGAGGTAGCCGTTGACTATCCACTGAGTGTGTCACCGGCTGTTCTTTACCTGTGGAAGAATAAAGACTGATGTGCCAACCTTCAAAGAAACTTGGATGTCCTAAATGTCTCGGAAGAGTCCTAGAGCTCCTTTTCTGTGCAGAATTACCATGTTCAGTCCCGTCATTGTAAGCAAAGCAGGGATTTCACTTTCCTAAATGTTGCCCCTGAAGCAGCTCATCTGTCATTTTTAGGTTGGTTCTCAGGGCTCTTGACATTCTGCTCAATCCAAACCCATGTCTCTTTCCACACCCCAAAAAAACTAGTCTGAGCACTCTCAGTCCCACCCTGGCTCTGCTGCCATCACTGTCACCACTCGGGGTTCTCCACCTGGAGTGGACAGGAAGAAAAAGAAAAGGTACAGAATCAATGCTGGGGGTCGTGGCCATGAAGAAGCAGCTTAGGTAACCCTAATCTCCTCTCATCCCCCTTCTCCCACTACTGCTTCTAGGGTAGACTATTTCTCATGATATTGTTTAGGGCAGTATGTTTTCCCACAGTTGTCTCCTACAGAGATTCTTCTTCCCAGTTAGGCCCTTGGAGCCAGATTGACTACATTCCTTCCCACCAGAATCCCCTGGAACCTCCAGTTGGCCAGTGAATCCCCTTCACGGCAGCCCCACTGCCTGACCTGATTCTGACCCAGCCCTGAGTTTGAGCTGTTGGGATTTTTGACTCCAGTCCAGTTTCCACACTCTTAGATAATAAGGGTGTCCTCTTCATGTATCCATTTGCTCCTGTGTGTGGCAGCATGGAGCACATATTATGCTTCTGGGGAATATTTGCTGAATAAAGAATACAAGAAAAATAACATGAAACATTTAAGCTTCTCAAAACACTTTTTAATATTCCATTTTCCCATCAAGACCAAAGTTGTACAAACAGGTATAAAATCCCCCACCTTCAGGGTGTGAGGCATCACTGTGTGTGGTCAAAGTCCCTCCTCCTCCTCTTTCCACGAGTTTTCAAGATGTGGCCCAGTCAGTGCTTTGCTGCCTTCTGTGACCTATGAACCATGTCCAGCAAGAGGACTGGGGACATGGTGAGGTCCAGTGTGCCAGGAACACGGTAAATGCCCACAATGCGGGGGAGAGGACAATCCAGGGACAGGCCCAGCTGGAGGCCACACAGAGGAGAAATGTTACTCTGTCCCATCTTCCCTGCATTCAGCTGAGCTCAGACCAAGTGAGCACCTAAGAATAATTTACTCCCAAAGGATGTTTCAAGTGAGATGAAATGTTCTCTAACCATTATTCTCTCCAAAATTAGGGCGGCGGGCGGGGGCGGGGGTTGGAAATCAAGCAGATGGTTGAATTGCCTTTCATTCCTCCATATTTGTCTAATTGTATGGCTCTTGGTTTTTATATAGCAGAAATAAAACAAAATGGCAATAAACCAACCTACAACCTGTGTACAAGATATAGCATACAAAACTGTCGCAGGGACTGGAACCAAAAGACTTCGATTCCCAGCCCTAAATTAGAGGTTCTGTTTTGTTAGGGAAGTTTGTTGTAAACAGCAGCTGAGAAGCCATTTATTTGACTTTGCCAATAGAGACAGACAGCAATGCACAGACACTTATTTCATTGAACTGTAAATGGATAAGGTCAGGAGAGGAAAAAATCCTACTGTTTATGTAATAGAACCCTACTCAATGGTTTTAGGAAGGGACCAAAACTTAGGTAGCAGTCTACTTTCCAAGGCTGGAATTTTATATATATATATATAGAGAGAGAGAGTAATAAATGAAATATTAGTAATCCATCCACTCGTTTTTCAGAGTCCAGCAATTTGATACCACCTTCCTCCCTATCCCACCCTAGTCCCGTTAGACTTGACTGCATTAAAGTAGTTGTTCAACCAAAAGTCAGTACTGTTGCCTTCCTTTAGCATTTATATGAAAAGTCAAACTAGAGAGAAAAAATCCTTATACCTCCTCTCCACTAAAGCAACAGTGTAGAGAAAACTAAGCTCAGAATATACCAATAACATACCAAGGGAAAAAGTGAGTGTGACTGAGGGGACCCCAGCTACCAACCGAAGTAGGCTCTGCTAAACGGTAGTTATCTTCTTGTCCTTGGTGGCTTGCTTGATGGCAGCCTGCTCGCAGATGATCTCTTTGAGCCGCTGCAGCCTCATGTTCTGGGTGGTCAGTTCCCCCACCCCTGTCTGGCTGCGGTGCAGCAGGGTCAGGGCATGGATGTACTCCAGCTCCGTGTACTTCACACCCTGGTCCACCACCAGGTTCAGGAGCTCGTCAGCTGTGTTGTAAAGCATCTCGTAGTACTGCCTGAGAAAGCAAGAGAGAACACTGCTCACCAGCTCCACCATTGGAAACATCTGTCTCGAGGGGACAAATATGCTGTCTATACATTGATTCCTCTACTTACTTCATAAAAATTGATCAGCAGGCAGTGTTCTAGGCCCCACCAATAGAATAAAGAACATGACAGCCACAAGCTCTGTCCTTTGGAGCTCACAGGAGCTCTCTTCAGAAGAAGTCTAAGTGAGGACCCAGGGAGGCTGCATACCTTTCAGTGGCTCAGTTCATTCTACATTGTTTGCTAATTTTGCATTTACCGTGGGAGAGAGGAAAGAAAAGTAGGGGCATAGCCTGAAGAAGGAGAGAAGGCATTGTTAACAGGTTTTTGTCTCATTCAATCCCTCATTCATTCATTATTCACTGGAGGTTTTGTGAAATACTGAACATGGTTTTCTGCTCCATAAAGTGGGTTAATAATAGTACCTACCTCTTGGGGTTATTGAAATAGTTGAGTTAATTAATACATACAAAGCACTCAGAGTGGTGGTGCTTCACAAAGATTAACTATTAGTATTAGAACTATAATGATGCTAATGTGTGATAGTAATGTGATAAAATTAATAGTAGTACATAAGGATGGGCAAGACACAGCCCCTTTCCTCAAGTAGCTCAGAGACAAGGAGGAAAGGTCCTGGAAAGCAGAGACAGAAGGATTTCAGTGCTGTTGACCAAATTCATTCCCATGCACTGTGCCACTTACCCCTCACTCCACCCAGGGGCTATGCCTGCCTTTTCCCAGACACAAAGACCAGAGCATGGAGAAGTTAGAGGGCTTGCCCATGGCACAAAGACAGGGGCTGACTATGCCAGGATCTGAATCCAGGTTTTCTGACTCTAAGTTCAAGAATGTTTTTTCATGGACATTTGACAACTCCCAAGAATATTCTATGTGCCGTAAGTGAGGTCCTAGTACCGTGAATTAATAGCAGAAGAGGAGAAATTGCACCATGCTGAAAGGATGGTATGGGACTGAGGAAGACGTCCTATGGGTAAGATTCTGTCAGGCAGGGCTTCCATAAAGGAAATTCTAGTTGGAGGGAAGAGCATGAGAAAAGACATGGATGAGTAATCTGGTTAGACTGGGGAGTGCAGAGCAAGAGCAGAAAGTCCTGGGATAAGGCAGTTGAAGCCTCTGAACATCAGGCTATGACTTTAGACCTAGTTAAGCCAATAAAGGACTTCCTTTTTCCAGAGATCAGAGGTGCCATTCAAAGTTGTGCTTCTGGAAGACTAATGTGACAACGGGATGCAGAATGGTCTGGGAGGGCATTGGTTACAATTCTAGCAGAAAGAGGAGACTTGACAGCCACTTAACGGCAAGGCCATTGGCCTGGGTGGTGGAGAAAGACTTGTGCCTGTAACAGAAATACGCAATAGAGTGATTCTTCAATGCAGCGAGAAGATGAAGGTGGGAGTCAGGAAGTGGAGAAGACAACCACTCACCATTCTTTTTTTTTTTTTTTTTTTTTTTTTTTTTTGAGACGGAGTCTCGCTCTGTCGCCCAGGCTGGAGTGCAGTGGCGCGATCTCGGCTCACTGCAAGCTCCGCCTCCCGGGTTCACGCCATTCTCCTGCCTCAGCCTCCCGAGTAGCTGGGACTACAGGCGCCCACAACCGCGCCCGGCTAATTTTTTGTATTTTTAGTAGAGACGGGGTTTCACCGTGGTCTCGATCTCCTGACCTTGTGATCCGCCCGCCTCGGCCTCCCAAAGTGCTGGGATTACAGGCGTGAGCCACCGCGCCCGGCCACTCACCATTCTTTAAACCAATACCATGCCACTGCTCTCTCTCAGAGTCTACTGGACTCTGAGGCTGTGACTTGCACAGCCACTCCAAATTACCCAGGAGGTCAAGTTCAACACAGACTCTGAGCCAGCAAGGCTTATCACAGCTTGTCAGCGAAATGAAGAGTGTTACTCACTTCTCTCTGACGTGAAGGGTAACTTTGCCAAGATTGAGGGGACAGAATGAGGCAGTGTGCTCAAGGCAACTCTTGGGGGTGAAAGAATCTTCCAGACCAAACAGGATCAGTGGCTCAGAAATCCTGTATTATTAGACTCAGGGCCGTGAATTTGTTTCTTTCTCATCACGAACATTTTGAAGAAAAAGAGACTCCTACGGGGAAATGAAGCTATCCTTCTGGTAAGAAATACATTCTAGGAGCTCCATAATTTCAGGCCTGTTTTACTGAATTGCTAGTCCAAGGGGAATGTGGTCAGGAAGAGCTGCAGTGTCTTTTCACACGGTTAGCTTCTTTTCCTCCTGCTAAGCCTCCTTTTCTAACTAACACACTCTTTTAAAAAATAGGGGAAAGAATAATCTTTTGTGACTATTCTCCACATAGTGGCAGAAATTCAAAGGGCTCTTTGTAGATTGGTAAGTTAATGAGGATCTCCTGGGAGCAAATCGGTCAGCATCCTTGTGTACAGTGGGCTAATTTTTCTTTTTTTTTTTTGAGATGTAGTCTCGCTCTGTTGCCCAGGCTGGAGTGCAGTGGCACAATCTCGGCTCACTCCAAGCTCTGCCTCCCGGGTTCACACCATTCTCCTGCCTCAGCCTCCTGAGTAGCTAGGACTACAGGCGCCCACCAACACGCCTGACTAATTTTTTTGTATTTTTAGTAGAGACGGGGTTTCACTGTGTTAGCCAGGATGGTCTCGATCTCCTGACCTCGTGATCCGCCTGCCTTGGCCTCCCAAAGTGCTGGGATTACAGGCGTGAGCCACCGCACCCGGCACAGGGGGCTAATTTTCTACAGTGGTTTCAAACGATGTTCATTTTGGCATCACAGAACCAGATATATAGCAATCACTGGTCGAGGGCGACCCTGAATATAGACAGAAATGCTTGGTAGAAGAGGAGAAAAAACTCCACTTCCAGAGGTGTGAGACCCCAGTATCAGCTACAATCAGTAAATCTTTTGAAGTTTCACGTTTAGCATAAAACTCACATGAACTTTGCATTCTACTCCTCAATGTATCTGCAGTAATTTAAATACAGTTTCTAAGAAAAACTTGATGCTGCAGGAAGATGCATCATATTAATATTTATCCTACAGCTTTGCATGTCCCCTGGCTCTCACTGATATTGGCCCCTATTTTGAGAAATGATGCCCTATGTCATCTAACTCTGTTTCCTGTAGATGCACAGGTGAAGGAGAGTTATCTATTAATGAAACTTCCTAAGAGTATACATTTTTAAAAATTGCCCAAGAAGAGCTCATGCATGCATCGAGATTCACCAAATGAAATGAGAGCGAATCTGGGGCTCACGATTTTTTTAAAGCTAGAAGGAACGTGAAAGCTGTGGTTTCAAGACTAGCAGTTCTTGAACTTCAGGGTACCTAACTAAGAATTACCTTGGGGTGCTTATGAAAAGTGCAGATTCCTGAGGCCCCATCCCCAGATACATGCTTTTTAAAGGTTCTGAACCAGCCACGACTCAGCCAGACTCTGTTTGGTAGACGAACAGTTACAGAACTACTGTCTCCTCCAGCCAAGGACCTAAACACATCAGGGAAGGCTACAGAAGCAATAAAAGGTTTGTGATGCTTTTCACTGAGATTAAACCAAAATAACTGGATTTCTTTGTATTAGGATGTTGGTATTTTTATCATTTATCTTAAGAAGCAACACTGAACCCATCATGCCAGATGAAATTGGATTTCTTTTGAAAAATCTGATGAATTGTTTCCAGGGATACTGGCTGCTTTTCTACAGAGGCTGTTGTTCCACGCTGGGAGCAAACAACAAAACAAAGATGCCTGCATTTCTACTCCTGGCTCGTCCAGTGTGATGAGTGATAAAGGGCATGCTGCTTAAGTCCTTAATGTTTCAATATCCTCTGTGCAATGAAGACCTTTATAAATCCCAGAATGACAGTCTGAAGTGGACTGAGAGACTAAGAGTCCTCAAGAGCCTCAGATGAACAGTGCCCCTGAATTGCAAAGCGAGTTATTCAACAAAATTGACAGGTAACTGATGGTGTATTTTCTATAGTTATGGAGAAAAAATTCCTCCATAACCATGATGATATATTAGATCATAAAGAATCATAAATATTTAAAGACAGAACAAAATTCATTTATCTTTCAGAATGGTACCCAGGGGCAAAGATGACTAAACTGACATAGCAACAGTTTCACTTGGAGGTGGGGAAAAGATGCTACCAGGTGCCCTGAAGAGAAAATAGAAAAATGCCCCAAACTATACCATTAGAATGAGCTTCCATGATGAACACTGACAGACCGAAATGAAATCATGTCACCCAATAGGGATAAGTAATTTATCAACACTTATTGAGGCCCCAGGAAATTGAAAGCTTGGTCTTCATTATTGAGCATTAAAATAGCAGTCATGGCTTCCAGGGCAACACGTTTTCCATTTGATGACACTTTGCTCGGGCTGCCTGGATGGGATCAGTGAATGCACATTTGATTGAGACATTTTCTGGCTCAGGGCTTGTAGCCCTTCACAGCCTCTTCATAGCCTACAATATTCAGCAGCCAATTGCTAGATGTACACCAAATATCTTATTCTGGAGACCAAAGAGTTTCATGTCACCCTGGTGTATGGAACGTTCTGGAAGGAGATGTGTGCCTTGCTGTGGTTTCTCCTACCCTTTGCTGTGTGCCTTTGAGCAGCAGTTCCCAAAGTATTATGAGCAGAGAGGGTGAGGGAGTGGAGCGACAAAGAAATGGAGGTGTGACTTCACAGACTGATCTTATGTGCAGAGTCTAGAACATGACAATGTTTATGCTTTGTTCTGGTGCAAACAGATCATTTTCTCTTATCTTCCTCATGTTTGCTTTATCAACAGACTGTTCTCTGTGGCTTTTTCTTTTGTGCTTTATTTTAACGGTATAGCACTGCGACTCTTTCTCCCCCATACATTCTGTTTGAAAGCATTTCTACCAGGAAGGAAATGCAAGGTATTTTGGAAAGGTGGGCAGATATTTTTAAAGTTTTAAAATAAAATTTTATCTTCCTCTGATTGGAAAGTTAATACATGTGCCATATAGAATATATGGGCCACAGAAAAAGATTTCTCAGAATTCCATCATAAAGATAAACCACAGTTTGGCATATTTTCTTGTAGTTTGCCCCCACCACATGTAGGGTTCTAGCCAATTTTTTTCTTATAGTTGAAATATTTAGGTTGAAACACAATTGGATACTTCAATTGTTTCCAATTATAAAGACTTACTTTCTCAGGGATAGATTTCTAAAAACAGAATTAGTTAAAAGATAAGTATATTATTGAGGACACTCGACAATGCTGCCAAGTTGCTTTCTAAAAAAGCTCTATCGATTTATCCTCCTATCAACAACATATGGGCAGCATCTAACTCACATTCTTTTGAATTTGCATGAGGTTGAACAATTTTTCATCGACTTGTTTTTAATGTATGTAGGTATGTGTGTATGTACAAATGAACTGTTGGTATCTTTCGATCTTTAAGTATTAGTGCTTTTCTGACTTCTCTTTAAGAGCTTTTCATAAATTTTCATAGACAAGAGGCCAGGGAGTTTTCTCATCCCTGGTTCTACCTCCCACGTTGGCATACTCAGTGCAAAAATTAGTACTGTGTCTCTGAAAGTGATTAGAAAGTTTCAGTTCCCTGCTTAGCAAATTGAGGGAAGAAATATTCACTAACAGAAACTATTCCCACCCATGGCAACTCTTGTTCCTGTATTTGTAGGCGTTCAATAAACTTTGCCTGTAGGGGTGACAGCAAGGCCCTGACTGGGGAACTGTCCAAGGTGACTGGGGAACTGTCCAAGGTCCCTGAGGAAAGCTTCGCCTGTTGCCTTCCTTTACTTTGTAGAATTCAGGTCCTAGATCCCGGGATGGAAACTGTGTTTTAAAATATATAGCTACATCTCATGCTGGGTTTTGGAATCTGTCTTGATTGTAGAATATTAATAATAATGTCTAGCTTTTAGGTGCATTTAAATCCTTTTAAATAGGTACTACAATTATCTACATTATACATATGAGAAAACTGAGCTCTACAGAGTATGAGTGATTTGTCTAAGGCCTCAAAATGAAAGACTTTGAGCCCTGTATTTACTCTAAAACCACCTTAATACAAAAATATTTGAAACTATAAACAGCAAAAGAACTGAAAAGAATATTTTTATCGCTGACTCATTTGAGTCTTGAGTATACAAATATGAATTAAATAAAATTCCCATACTCAGCTCTGCCTTTCATTGTAATGCAATGAGCCAGTATTGTGGCGATTCAAATTTGTTTGTACAAACTTTGTGGTTATATTTGAACAACACTGGATTTCATCTGGGAATTCGGTGCTCTAAACCAAGTAATGCAGTCATGTTGTAAATTTAACACTTAATTTGGGAGTTTACAGGAAAGATTTTTTGGCTTTTTATTTCTTTTTATTTCTTTTATTTCTTCCTTTTTAGCCCCTTCAAGCTGGTAATGGATGAAGTAACCTTTCTTTCCAAAAGTTGACTGTCCCTCTGATTCAGTACATTTTTGGGGAAGGGAGACAATTATTTTCATTGTAAAGACTTTCTCTTGTAGTCCTTCCCAAGATAAACTTCCAGTATTAATGTCAACAAATGAATTATGTGCTGAATCTGACTTTTGAAATACAAATTTAAGAGGGAGAAAAATTGAGCTGAATAAAACTTAGTATTGACCATAGCTCCCAACATTATTTTTAGCCAATATCTATAGCATTTTGAGCACTTTAATAAAAACCCAATGGTAGACAGGTCACTAAGTTGTCAAGTGAAGCAGTGAACTCCTGTATTCTCCACCCACTCAGTGGTACCTATGATAACAACAGGGAAATGACAAGAGAAAAAAGAGTAATCCATAAACCAGATAATCATCCATAAATAATTGAGAGGTCATGGTTATAACATAACAACTTAGTGAGGTAAATATTTAAGAGATCAACTAAACTCAGATCCTGGATAAGTCTTTCATTCCTCACTACTAACTAGCCATGTGACCTTGGGCAAATACCGTCAGCTCTCTGGATCTATTTCTCAGGTCCAGAGCAGAAAGGTTACAGCAGATGCTATATAAGCACTGGCATTTTTGGATTTTAAACCTTTACAGCATCCCCTGCTTGGTTCTTTAAAATCATGGGGCTCCCATCAGAATTAGCTGATGCTGTTTTTCTTCAAGCAATGGTAGACAAGAGGCAGTAGCAATTTATTTGAAAACTCTGAACAAGTGTAATCTCAGCTCAAATGGACTTTCCAGACCAATAATAAAATGGATGGTAATCTGTGTGTCAGAAGAATAAATTAGTTTATTAAAAAGTGTTATCTAATTGCTCTTATTTGTATTCCCCTTCGAAGAGCTTAGAGTTTATTACAAACATGATTGAAAATTCTAATTTAAAATGAGCTAAAGTTATTTTCATTTTAGGAATGAGAAAACTAAGGTAGAGAAAAGCTAAATAATTTTCAGACAGTTCATGGCACAATTAGGTGTATATTCTATATCGGGGTAGTGTTTTTTTTTTTCTCCCACTTCTCACAACAGATTGTACAGGTTTTTGCTGTGATCAGGACATGCTAGAAGTAAAGAATGGTCTTTAGAAAAGATATTGCCTATATTCCCTCAGCTGGTGGCAGCAGAAAATCATTCAAGAGGTAAAGATAGCCTGGGAGTCTGTTGCTTTAAGGCTTGCTTGGGCTTCTTTGATCGGTCATGTACCTATCTGTTTTTTATATATAGTGACACATGCACGCATCCACCCTTTGTCAATGGTGCTATCCTTAAATGGCAGTTACCAGTTACCTCTTGGCCTTGTTCTGATAACCATCACGCCTCGGCAGTACTGCAGGGGTTGGGCTCTCCTGGGAGGCGCTGAAAGTTAAAATCAGCTGTTTCACTCCTCTCAGGAATGTATCCTGACATTTTTGATAGACAGCAGCAGCTACAGCCTTGCTTTATTTCTCGTCAGAAAATAAAACCACTTGAAACAAAGAAACTCCTCCAGGACATCCCCATCAGCATCGAGATGATGACACACTCCCAGGCTCGGTTACAGTCATTGAAATGGGGCTAAAATTTCTTTTTGTTTCCTTAGCTAGCTAGGAACTTTGCTCCCCGCGTTTGGAACACATTATAAATTCATAAACATCTATGGTTGAAATGTTCTCTTCAACAACTTAAGGATTCATATGTCACTCTCCACTACATCAGATAATTTTTTAAATTAAGTTTTCTACAACAGGGCTGGAGAAAGATCTGCATTTGAAATTCAGTACAATTAAAACTGTGTCTCTTTGGTCTGGCACTGCCTTTGGTCAAACCCTATTTGTATGAATAATTATTCAGTCCATTAAGAAGTCTGCTCAACTCCTTCTCCCATTTTGAAGGTTTTAATAAATATTGATCAGGCACATTTCTGTTTGCACTTGCCAAGACAATTCTGATGTATTCATCTTCTGATGTTATCAAATAATGAAATATGAAAGAGTGAATAGAATTACCCTCTTGTTCTGTGATTTTTTATTTAGGGCCTTCATTTTACTTTCATAATTGTGTTTGTCTCATACTTCTGTAAATGTTCTTTTGATTATCAAAAGGTGAGTCCAGGTTAAGGAATGCTATTCTGGGCTGAATATCACTTTAGAGTCTTTTCAATTTAAGAAAATAGTTAATCAAATATCACTTTAGAGAGTCTTTCTGATTTTTAAAGACAATTTATCTAATATCATAGGTTGATAAAAAGGACATTGTATTATATACTTTGGTGACCACAAAGCTACATATCATTTAACCCAATTAGCACAAGACTCTTGTAGTGTGTATTAGCTACACTTTTCAGATTAGCAATCCGGGAAACAACTGCTGAGAGGCCCTACGGCTTTTTCAATTTTTAGTAATAAAATCACATCATTAATTTTTCAATAAATAATGCAAAGGATTTCTTCAAAGCAAAACCTAATGTTATTACTTATGCTTAGGAAACTCCAATAACATTTTAAATGTTAATATGATATAGAAAGGTATAGTCCTTAGCTCCAAGAAGCTTTATTTATTTATTTTTAAAATCCAATCCAGGCCCAGATCAAAAATACCCAAGGCATGAAGCAAACATTTTAATTTAAAGTAAAGGAAATCTACGGCTTGGCAGTCTGCCTGCCTGCCCTTGTCTGCTGGTACATAAGAAGGGCACAAAGAGTTGGAGTGCCCTAGACAAGGGATAAAAACAACGCTTCTGCTCCAAATGACGACCAGGGTTGGAAATGAGATGGTGAAGTGAATGGGTAAGGGGCTTCCTGTATTTATAATACTGGATCTTGCCCTACCTGTGGGTGTGTGAGGAGAATGGTCAGTGGCAACAGGCATGGCCTGCATGGCTTTGATGGGAACATATGCTCCCATCAACGAGAGCATGATGAACATAATGCCAGCGAGGCCAAGGTGATGGTTGATTCTGGCAGGTGCCAATTCGTTCTATTTTTTGGCCACCGACTCTGCCCCTAGCCAGCTACCTCACAATGATGTTAAGACAGGGCTGGGGGAGGCTGAATGGAGAGTTCACTGCAACCTACTACAGCTGCTGGGAGTCTTAAGACGCAAGGACTGATATTCAGCCATCACTTGGCTGAGTCAGTCAAACCCTGATTCCTGACCTTCTGGTCCTGGTTAGTGACTCTAGCATAGTTCTTGAAATTGTAGATCTCTCTGCCTTGCTGAGACACAAGACCACTTCTTACAGGACTGAAGGGCCACAAAGGAAAATGATTTCGTAGAAGAACCAAAAACTCTGGAATATTTGAGAAGTGTGAGCATATGCAAATCAGCAGGTCCCACTGGCAAACACTTGAGGGTGTATTAACTAAGCCCTTAGGTAATTTATGAAAGACAGAAAAGCTAAATAAACCAAAGCTACAAAATGGGCCACCTGAGATTCAAGGACATGTGACTCAGAACAGATGTCAATTAGAAAAATAATAGACTAACTAGAAAGGAGCTAATGGAAATATGAACAGTATCCAGCAGGTTTAATTAAAGACCCAAATACTCTGACAAACGTGATGGATAGCTTTGGATAACAATGTGAATTTGGTGGATGAAAAGACTACCGTGGCTGATATATATTTGAATGTCAGTGAACCATTTGATGCAGTGCCTCTAGAAAAATATAACTAGCAAAATGAATTTATTCTGAATGGCTACCCTCGATAGGACACAGGCTGAAAAACAAACAGAGGGTAATGATAATGGCAAGTCAACAAATGCAGAAGAGAAGCATCTAGTGAATGCTAAGGATGCTGGCTTTAGAACTGATCTCACTTAATACCTTCATTAATGCAAAGGAAGATACAGAGTGGTGAAAGGGGCCAATGTTAGTGAATGGGGAAGGGCTGTGAACGGCAACAAAAAAGGAAAAATCACATCAAGGACCCCAGGGAATCTGGAATTATGGGAAGCAAGTAATGAAAGGGGATTCATCTTAGAAAAACACAAGTGAATTTGTTTGGGAGAAATTCTAACCTCCTATATTTATTCAATAGTTGGGAGAAACCTTAGAACAGGTGGGTGAATGGTCACTGGGTGGGGGGGAGGAGGAGGTGGGTGTGTTGGGGTGGGTGGTAAGGGCCATGGAACCAGAGCATTTCTTATTTTCTATTTAAAAAGTACAATTTCTGTAATCCCAGCACTTTGGGAGGCCAAGGTAGGTGGATCACCTGAGGTCAGGAGTTTGAGGCCAGCCTGGCCAACATGGCACAACTATGTCTTTACCAAAAATATAAAAAATTAGCTGGGCGTGGTAGTGTGCACCTGTAGTCCCACCTACTTGGGAGGCAGAGGCAGGAGAATCGCTTGAACCTGGGAGGTGGAGGTTGCAGTGAGCCAAGATCATGCCATTGCACTCCAGCCTGAGTGACAGAGCGGGACTCCATCTTAGAAAAAATAATTAAAAAATAAAGTAGAAGAAAAAGTACCAGCTATAGAGCAAGGAAGTGACAATGATTTGTCTTTGTTGTACTTCATAGTTCTTCTTTTGCTTTATACTGTAAGCCAATTGAAAGAAAATCAGAAAAGAGGCTCAGATGGGATTAAAGGGACAGGAGGTTGGGGGAAAACAGAAGATTAAAAGAGATTCAGGTCAATTTTTGCTCAAATGTCTGCTTGTCAATAAGCGAGGTTTTCCCTGACCACCTTTATTTTAAATGATACTTGCTCCATCCTCATCAAGCTTTGTCCTTTAAATAAGCTTTAATTTTCTTTTTAGCATTCATCTCCATCTAAAAATGTATTTCCAAAATATATTTAAAATTATATATTTAAATATAAAATCAGAGATACTTTGATCAGCATATACAATGGTTAAGATCATGGACTCAGGAGCCAGTGGCCTGGGATTTCAACCCAATTCTGCCTCTTCCTATTTGTATGACTTTGGACAAGTTATTAACCTCTCTGTGCCTTGTTCTCTTCATCTGAGAAAAGGAAATAGTAACATAGGATTGCTCCAAGGCTTAAATGATTAAGAACAGTGGCTACACAGAGCAAGAATGTAGAAGCATTTAGTACATAAACAAGTATCTGCTTCCCCCTCCTCCAGTGCAGGTTCTATTAGAGCGGGGCTGAATTCTTTTTTTTCTTTCTTTTTCTTTTTGAGATGGAGTCTCGCTCTGTCGCCCAGGCTGGGGTGCAGTGGCGTGATCTCTGCTCACTGCAAGCTCCGTCTCCCGGGTTCACGCCATTCTTTAGAGCAGGGCTGAATTCTATATTCAACTTGCTCTTACCCCTTGGTCTAAGGAGACAGTAACTAGTGAGTGCTGAGTAAATGAAAAAGAATGAATGAATGAATGAGAGAGCTGATAGTCTATACATGTCATTAAGTATGGCATACGATCTAAAAAGCAGTCTATGATTCTCTGACACTGGGAAGAGAGGAACTATGAATGAAATAATTGATCCATATAAAACACAAAACGTTATTCTGATGTAACTCCAGGGGGAGATGGTCAGGATAATGGTCGCTAATGGAAAAGGGGGTGACACAGAGATCCATGTTTTGGCTAGTGATCTGTAATCCTTCTCAGCTTTTCATTCTCTGGCAGATTTAGACATGAATCCTACATCTTTTACCTAAAATGCATGACTGGAAATTTCTGAACCTGTCTCAACTTCAGTTTTTTCATTTAGGCATGGGATAAATAATATTACATCACAGTAGGTTTGAAGACTAATCAAATGATATGATAGAACACCTGCTATGTAATATAATACAAATGATAAAAATAATTGCTAACTTTGGTTGCATACTCCTCTGTAGTCTGTACTGGCCAACGTTCATGTATACATTATCTCTAAGGGTCTCACAGTTGTATGAGGTATCACATCCTCCGTACCGAAATACATTTTAAAAAACATTCCCTCGACTCAGAAGAAGAGGGGTTTCTTTTCTTTCTGTAAGATTAACCCTATGCCTTTGATCCTCACCCCTCCCAATGCTTTCAAGACTCTGCTGGGTTTTTGTTTTGTTTTTAATTCTTGTATCCAGTATCTTCCCTTTTCACTGGTTCTTTCATGTCTGCTTCAAACATCCTTCTGCTTCTCACATTTTGGAAAAACAAATCAAGAAACAAACCCCAAACCCTTTACGTGATCCCATGTCCACTCCATCTCTCTTTTTGTGTCTTTTCTCCCTTTCATTGTTGAATTTCTGGAACAAATCATTTGTATTCACTGCCTGTCCTTTCTATGCCTCCACTGCATCTATGAAAAGGGTCATCAACGACGTCCTCATGGACACACACAGCGGCTTTTCCTAAGTCCTCTTTTCCTTGACAGTTTTCCATCCTAAACCCAACTGTCATGGAGCCACATTTCTTTTTTCTTTTTCTTTTCTTTTTTTTTTTTTTTTTGAGATGGAGTCTCACTCTGTCGCCCAGGCTGGAGTGCAGTGGCGTGATCTCGGCTTGCTGCAAGCTCTGCCTCCGGGGTTCATGCCATTCTCCTGCCTCAGCCTCCCGAGTAGCTGGGACTACAGGTACCCACCACCACAACCGGCTAATTGTTTTGTATTTTTAGTATAGAAGGGGTTTCACCGTGTTAGCCAGGATGGTCTCGATCTCCTGACCTCATGATTCACCCGCCTTGGCCTTCCAAAGTGCTGGGAATACAGGTGTGAACCACTGCGCCAGCCCATGGAGCCACTTTTTTTTTTTTTTTTTTTTTTTTTTTTTGAGACGGAGTCTCGCTCTGTCTCCCAGGCTGGAGTGCAGTGGCACGATCTCAGCTCACTGCAACCTCTGCCCCACCAGGTTTAAGCAATTCTCTGCCTCAGCCTCCGGAGTAGCTGGGATTACAGGTGCGTGCCACCACGCCCGGCTAATTTTTTGTATTTTTAGTAGAGATGGGGTTTCACATCTTGGCCAGGCTGGTCTTGAACTCCTGACCGTGATCCACCTGCCTCGGCCTCCCAAAGTGCTGGGATTATAGGCATGAGCCACCATGCCCGGCCCTATGGAGCCACATTTTTAAGGCACTTCTCCCAGCTCCCTCCGAGTTTCTTCTCTGATTCTGCTATTGGCTCTGTGTCTGCTTGCTGCAGGTGTTCCTGCCAGTTGGGTGGGGGGTGGCCCTCCATTCTTCTCCCTCTGCTTCTGAAAGTCTTATCTGTGCATGTAATGCTCAGATGTCTCTCTCAAGATCTGGTCTCTCAATAGATTAAAGCTTCATTTTCACTTGTCTGCAGACATTTCTATCAGCTGCCCTTGTCAGGTGGCCTCCCTAGCCTCTGAATTTTGCTTAACGGTACTAGCTTGCAAAACCTCAAAATCTCAGTGTCACCTGGAATCTTCGCTCACCTTCATTTCTTTTGTTCAATTGTTACCAGGTCTATCACTGCAACATCTTTCATGTTCATTTCTTCTTTCCAATCTCACTATCACATGTCCTACACACTTTTCATTGGATTGCTACGGTTGCCTCTTAACTGGCCACCTCACTCACTCACTCCTCCTAGACTAACCCCCAGTTCTTAGTTGGATCATATCACTATTCTGTATTTAATAATAATAAAAAAACATTGTGTGTTCACTAGTGCTAACAGAATCAAGTCCAAACTTCCAACACTGACATCCAAGGCCTTTTAAAGACTTGACCTGTATTCCACCTTTTCTCCCAATTCTTCCCTGCTTCAACCTGCCATTCAAGCCAAATTGAGCTACTCACTGTCCCCTGAATAATACTTAGTACTTTTTGGCTCTAAGTATCCAGAGCCTACTTCATGTTCAAAATTGTTAAATCCTCTACCCTCTCTGAAGCTATCCTGAGCAATTTATTTCTTCTCTGTCACTTACTGCATGGGTCACCCACTTAACATTTATCATGTAGAATCAAACCTTTTATTAAAAAACAACTCTTAATATTCTTTTTGAGCTGATGATACAATAAAAAAGGTTGCTAGGGTATTTACTTACTAGTTGTGTGAATTTGGGTAAGTTATTTGACCTTTACAGGCTTCAGTTTCCTCATCTGTTAAAGGAGGATATTGATAGTACCTAGCTCATAGGATTGTTAAGAAGACTAAGCAAGTTAATATTTGTAAAGTGCTTAGAACAGTGCCTGGCATGTAACATTCTTGTTACATAAAAAGATAAAGGTACAAAATAAGCATATAGTGCAAAGCCTCTCTCCCACCATTTCCTTTCCTAGAGACAATTACTGTTACTAGTTTCCAGGGTATCCTTCCAAATATATTTTATACATATACAAGCAGTCTTTCTTGAGTGTGTGTGTACATATAGACACGCAAATATATTTAAAGATAAATGGTGTTTACATACTGTTCTGCACCTTACTTTTTCTACTAAACAATGGAGCTTGGAGAAGGTTCCATTTCAGTTCATATCAACCTGCCTCATTCTTCTTAATGGTGGCAGAGTACTCAATTGTGTGGATGTACCATTATACGTATTTATTATCCTCACCTAGACTGCAGGCTACTTGATGTCAAAGACTGTGTCTTACGACTTTTGTATCATCCTCACTGCTTATATAGTGCCTTTCAAAGTCCTTTTTAAATCTGTTTACTTGCTCAACAAATATTTCAGCATCAATGACACATCAGGCAGTATACAGTAGACACTGTGGATGCAGAGGTAAGTAAAACATAGTCCTTGTTCTCTGGCAATGCAGAGTCTGGTGTGAAAGTAGCCAGGCACTGTATGTACTTATAGCAATGTGACTGTGGCTATAATAAAGGTACGGAGGAGATTCTCTAAGATCACAGGCAGGAAGGGTTGTAGGCTTCTGAGAGCAGCCAGGGAAGGCTTAATAGAGAAGGAGAAGTTATCAATAATGAGACAAATATGAAGGAAAGAAAATCCTCCACAAGCAAAGGAAACAGAATGTGTGAACTGGGTGGGAGAGTAGGAAGAATACGGTATTTGGGGAAAACGACAAGTGGTTTATTGCTCACTGGAGTGCATGGAGCGTGGGGAAGGGCAAAGAAGGGGAAAGGTGGGCAAGGAAGGGGAAAGGTGGGCAAGGCCCAGAGCATAACAGACCTGTGGGCCATGCTAAGACTTTGGACTTTCATGGGTGAGTGGAAGGAGGAAGGTGAATTAACCTTTATTTTGCCCAGATTATTCAAACAAAACAATTACCATCTATTATTACCAGGATTTGATAAAAGAAGGTATGTTAACACACCTTAAGTGGAAAGAAAATAATCTCAGAACAAAAAGGTTAAATGTTTTGTTGCGTGGGAAACTCAGAAACTTTTAGTCATTATTTATGAGAAACTCACAAAGTACAGTCATTATTTTTCTAATTTTCCCATGGATAAGGACAATCAGCTTCAGTTTACATACACCCTGGCATTTGGAACCAATGACAGGGAGGAATCTGGAAACAATTTTAGAAAGAAGTCACACGTGATGACAACTGTGTTTCAGAAAGACCTTTTTAGCTGCAGCATGGTGGATGGACCTGAGGGTAAGAAAGCCTTCAGACGGTTGGGCAACTTGGTTATTTTGTTTTCTAGTATCAGACCACGCCAATCTTCTAGAAGGTTTCCTCACAACTCCACATCCCCAAGCTTGTAGCTAAACAAAATCAACCTCAAAGAGGGAAGGATGCCAGCACCTCAGTAAAGAACAACACATCACGTTCTCACCTCTAGTATGTCTCCTTCAGGTCAACAGTGACCTGGGGCCATTAACATACACACAACTGTACTGAGATGAGGCCAGTATCTGAGAGGAAAGAGAAGGCTAGCAGTGAGAATATAAGAAATAAGAGGACACCTTTTACTCAAAGGTTCCTCCTAACCTACTCCTCAACTGGTCTGGTTGAAATGTGAGGGAGGGGGACTGAAACTGCCTTTGCAAAAATTATAACTGAGAAAGTTATTAGTGAAAGAGACCCTGACTTAACAGACTCCATCTTGCCTCTAACCTCCAAGCTGTCCTTGCTTATTCCTGGGCATATGCTGAACTAACTTTGAGAGAAACTTAGCTTATAGTTAAACTTTGATGACAACAGCACTTTCTCAAAACAAACCCCTTCCTGCCTGGGGACTAGACTGTCTTTGCAGGACTACAAAATTACCTACAAGATTCAAAATTATGGATTAGGAGTCATGCAGCTGGAGGCTGCAAAATTCTGAACCTCCCCAAATTGCTCTCGGGGATAACACCACTATTGTTAAAACTAAGAGCAGTGCTTGAGATATTTTGCAGACCCTGTACTCAGTGGATCTGCTGGCACCACCAAAATTAATAAACTGGCTCATCTGGTCTTGTGGCCCCCACCCAGGAAATGACTCAGTGCAAGAGAACAGCTTCAACTCCCGATGATTTCATCTCTGACCCAACCAATCAGCACCCCCCACTTTCTGATCCCTTGCCTACCAAATTATCCTTAAAAACTCTGATCCCTGAATTTCTGGGGAGATTGATTTGAGTAACAACTCCATCCACTGTGTGGCATGGCCAGCCTCACGTCAATTAGACTCCTTCTTTACTGCAATGCCATGGTCTTTATTTGTGCAGCAGGCAGGAAGAACCTGTCCAGTTAGGTTACAGGACCTAAAAGCACAGAGTATAAATTAGGAGTACAAATATGATCTCATTTAAACTCTTGACAAACATACAAGAAACGCTTGATAACCTTAATTTGGCAGATAAAGGGTCAGAGAAGAAGGTCACGAAACCTCCTTGTGATGAACACGACTCAAACTCTAGTTCATCCAATTCAAAAGCTCAAGCTCTGATTCTACTAAAGTTATGGGGATTTGCTGGGGGCACTGGGAACTCCTGGAGTCACTGTTACACAGCAGGAGTTTACATTAGATTCTTAGTTGTAGAATTGGGATTTGTGCCTTGGGGGGGTGTCTGGAGTGGAATGACATACAATAGGATAAAATTAACCACAGGAAAATACATCCTGAGAGTCAGCAGAGAAAATCAGGCATTGCAGGAGAGAATAGCAATTTTCTTTAAGTGGCCCTTTCCATACAAAAAGACTAATACTGAGGCTGCTCCATGATGTGGCTCTCTTAAGCCTATATATAAAGAAAAAAGGCCTTTGATGGGAAAAATATAGAGAGCATTTGCATTCATTTTTTAGGACGAAAAACTATCTGATTTGAAAAAACCTCTCAGAAAGGGCAACATTAAGAGAGGAAGGTCTTCAGGCAAGTTTAATGCCTCTATTTAAATGCTAATGCTAACCTATAGCTCTGGACCACACAAAAACTAAAGTTTTTCAAAGACTATAAAGTGAATTTAAAATGAAACCTTAATTTCTTTAAGAAAAGATATTTTATTTCTGAAGAGCCAGCTAACACACATAATTTCATAAGAGCAGTACCGATTTGATCGCATCAGTGAGGAGGCAGGTGAGTTAATGGCAGAGGCTGGCCGGCATCCAGTGTGCAGGGGCTGCCTCTGTCACAATTAGGAGTCCTCCTCAAAACACCTGCCTTTGGAGCTCAACATTTGCCCCCAGCTGTCCCTGATGGGGATTAATGCTGCCCCCCACAGTCCGCCCCACTGCCCTGAATTGTTTTTTGCAATGACCTGTGCTGAGAGCTCGCTGGTGTTTAGAAGCAAAGCTGGGGACAAAAGTGAGGAGAAAATACAAAGGCATGGGAGTCCCTGGGTTCAGAAGAGGAGGCTGTGGGTCCTGAGTGCTTGATGCTGCTTGTTTTCCCTGGGAACCAACATTAACGAACTCAGGTAACCGGGGCCTGGAGTACTGGGGAAAGGTCTCCCAGGCTCGAGGGACCCCACACTTACTGCCTGTATTAACAGATATACAGGGAAACAAACTCAGAAAAAAAAAAAATCAAACAAAATTAGGAAATGCCTGTGGTGAGGGCAATGACTAGGAGGGGGGCAATCTGAGCTGGTTTTGTTTTTTTTTGTTTTTTTTTTTTGAGACAGAGTCTTACTCTGTTGCCCAGGCTGGGATGCAGTGGTGTGATCTTGGCTCACTGCAACCTCTGCCTCCCAGGTTCAAGCGATTCTCCTGCCTCAGCCTCCTAGGTAGCTAGGACTATCCTCATCTGGCTAATTTTTGTATTTTTATTAGAGACGGAGTTTTACCCTGTTGGCCAGGCTGGTCTCGAATTCCTGGCCTCAAGCGATCCGCCTGCCTCAGCCTCCCAACGTGGTGGAATTATAGGCCTGAGCCATTGTGCCCGGCCCTGAGGTGGTTTCAACATTCTGTATTTTTACAGGAGTGATGGTTATAAGGGTGTATTCTCTTTGTCAAGAGGAATCCAGTTGTGTACTTAAGATCTGTGCAGTTTAATGTGTGTATGCCATACTCGCTATAAACACCTTAGCTTCCTTCTCCCCACCCCTACAGAAAAAGGAAATGAAACGGACAGCAGGCTGTAGGCCAGGTGTTGGGATGTGTACATGAGTACATTTTTAACTATGTCATACCTGTGCTAATTTTATAAATCTTGAACGTATTCTGCTAATTGAAACAAGCTAGCCACAAAAGACTAAATATTGTGTAATTGCACTTCTATGATCTATCCAGAAGAGGCAAACCCACGGAGAGAGAAAGTAGATGTATGGTTGCCAGGGGTAGCGTTTAGGGGAAATGAGGTGTGATTGCTAATGGATACGGGCGTTTCTTTTGGGGGAGATGAAAATGTTCTAAAACTAGCTGGTGATGATGGCTGTACAACTCTGTGACTATACTAAAAACCAATGAATTGCACACGTTAGAAGGGTTAATGTTTATGGTATGTAAATTATATCTTGATAAAACTATTATAAAAATGCAAATCCTATAAACTAGAACCCTGACTTCTTAACTATACAGAAGACATCTGTCCACAGCCAATACTGTTGTGAGGACTGATCCATTGAGACGTTTGCTGCAGTTCCACGTTCTCCTGTGATAATTGCAGAGAAGATTCTGTAAGCTGACAGATATGGCAACATCTTCGCCAGCTCACATTTTCACTAAGTGCCCCAGAAATGTACTACAGTCATGTCTCAGGGCTCTACACTTTTGTAAGTTAACTGACCACCAGCATCTTTGTACTAAATGCCTTTGAACTCTCTCCGTCCCTACACACTATTCTCAAGAAACATTGGTAACAACTAGTAATGAGTAACCCTTACGAGAAATACAGGTTAGAATTGGGAACAACTCTATGTACGATAGAAATATAATTCAGCCAAAGATTCACTAAAGATTCTATTAATGTTTACTATTAAGAAGGACCATAATTATAGGGAACAATTAGCATTTAACACTTACTATATACCAGGTCCTTTCATATACACCTGATTTAGTCCTCACAACCTGAGGCTCCAAAGGCAAAACACCTGCCTAAGGTCACCTGGCTGGCACCAGGATTGAATTCTTTTATTCTTTCAGGGTTAAAGTTTGACTATATAGCAAGACACTATCATACCCTACCTCCCACACATCATTCCAGGAAAACTGCTGAGTTAGGCTGTGAGAAAACAGTTCAAATCAGAAAATGCTTGGGGAGACAAAAATATTTACTCATCAAGAGACCCACTGAAATCATATTTGTGAAAGCTCTATGTTGATTGTAAAGTGCTATGTGAATATAAGTATCTAGCAAGAACATATTAACAGCACTGGATGGGGGGAGCTGGAAACTGGGGTGCGGCTCACTGCTCCAAGTGTGCATGTTGTGCTAACTTGTGCTACATTAAAGTGAAGGGGGAGATGCCTTGCAATTGTCTGCTCTTTCACAGATCAGACCTTCAGATCTTTATTTGTGGTAATGGATGACTGACTGTTCACAGTTGAGTTGAGGCTGTTCTAGACAGCAAGGTGGCAACCAGGATGGCCTGTGATCTCAGCAGATACAGATGTCAAAGAAAATACATGCTGATCCCTAGTAGAAAAAGTAGACACTGTTCAAAAGGCAGCAAAAGTAGCCTGGAAACCTGAACCTAGTTTTTCACAAATCCTGCAGAAGATGGTGGTAGGCATGATGCAGCAGAGGTTCCATTTCCGTCACACTTGCTACCCTCAGAATTAGTCTTGTAATTTCCAGTGCTTTCAAAAATCTCATGGCCTTCCACAGGTGCTTCACCTGTTTCAGTGGGGATGTCAGTGAGCGGGCTGTGGCCTTATTGATTACTTCCCTGTGGCTCAGAGGAACGGCTGCTCTCATGACCTGGATATCAGTGGAGAAAACAAAATGGGAGGAAGGTGGTGACAAGGACTCCCTTGGGCAAACTCTGGACAGGCTCCTTTGAGCTCTTCTCCACTAGGCTTCACCCAGTGCAAGGTGGATTAGTTGAGATTATCCATGAGTCAGAAATAGAGTTAGGATTCTGCCCATTCTGCCTGGACTCTGAACTGCTGATCCAGTTCCTAGACCATGCTCCATCACTGATCAGGCCAGCACTACAAACCAAGGTTATTTTAAAGACCCCACTTCCAATCAGCACAACTGTGTTGGAGCTGCAGAGGCTGTGCTGGGAAGTGAGGGAAAAAATGAGGAAGAATCAAGTAAGCCTCAGCCTGTCCTTCTCTACAGGGAGATTGCCCTGGCCATTCACAGCTGCATGAGAGAACTCACTTGCCACCGCCAAACCTCCCCCAAAACCACCGCACTCCTCAAGGTACCCCTAATAGTTTACACCCGAGAAAAGTCAAAGTCTAAGGTGATGCTGGGAGGTGTCACACATTCCTAGGGGCCAGGAAGAAACTGCTATCCCTGGAGGACCCTGAATGCCCCAAACCAGGTGGCTGTGGGTGTCCCTCCCTTTCCAGATTTATACTTCTGTTGAGAATCTGTTTTACTGACAAACATTCTAATGTTTTCAAAGAGAAATCTTTCAAATGTGGTGGCGATACAAACATTGGTTTGTGACCCAAATGTTTCTGCGAATGTTTTCTCAGGCTGGGGGATGTAAATGTTTACAAACCATTTGAGCAGGAAAACAGCAGTGATGTGTTTCAGTAATCGTTGCTTGGGGGAAAAAATCCCACCCCTACCAAATGCCAGGGTGTCAAATGCCAGGGTGTCATTAAGAAAATTATTATCTGCTCCGTTATGTGCTGTGTGACAGCGCAGACATGACATGACATCTCTGAGGCATCTATTCCAGTCCTTGCCCCAGCACCAGCTCACTAGTGATCATGATCATGCCACGCAATCCCACGGTACCTCAGTTTCCATATCTGGGAAAAAAATGGAGTAGACTAGAATATATCACATCTAAAAACCATCCAAACCTATGAGGGAAACTGCAGTGGGGGAAGGGGCAGCATTATATTGATTGATTGATTGAGATGGAGTCTTGATCTGTCACCCAGGCTGGAGTGCAGTGGTACAATCTTGGCTAACTGCAACCTCCGCCTCCCAGGCTCAAGCAATTCTCCTGCCTCGGCCCCCTGCGCCAGTAGCTGAGATCACAGGCATGCCACCACCATGGCCAGCTAATTTTTGTATGTTTAGTATACACGGGGTTTTGCCATGTTGGCCAGGCTGGTCTTGAACTCCTGACCTCCGGTGATCCACCTCAGCCTCCCAAAGTGCTGGGATTACAGGCGTGAGCCACCGTGCCTGGCCAGGCAGCATTATTAATATTATTTCCATTTTCCAGGAAATGAGATTTAGGTGCGGAAAGACGAGGTCCAGATCACACAGCTAATCAGTGGCAGGGCTCTCACTTAAATCTGCATATCCTGAGCCCAAAGCCTGTAACTTTCTACTACACCACACAGGCTCTTGACAATTTATCCAGTTCCCTGGCTTCCTCAGGCCTCTGTCATAATCAACAGTGTGCCCAGTCGTAGATGGCCCACATTTGTCATGTGTCCTTTCACTTTCCTTTTTTTTTTTTTTCATAGCATGCATTGTGTCACTCAATCTGCAATGAAGAAAAAGTGCTTTTGACAAGAGCATTGAGCACACTGGGAAATGCGGTTGATGCAGCTTTATTTCCAGGCATATTCAATTGAAAGTAATAGAGGCTTTATTGTATTAAAAAGCTTTATTGCGCTTTGTAATGAAGACACAAAGCACTTAGTTGAAATAATAGTCTTTTAAATTAATCTGCTTTATACTCTATAGCAGAGATGCAGATACAAGGGAATTCAAAAGTGATTTCTGCAAAATGATTCACTCAAAGTCACTGTATCTTTTGAGTAGAAGCCTCAGTTTTTCCCAGGTATCCTCCTGGGCCAGGGTTTCTTTCTTTTCTCTTTTCCTAAGACATTTATGGCAGTGCTCGCTGATCTTTCTCAATGTTTATTCTGCTTGGGAGGACTAGATAGACTTCCCCACAAATGCCGCTACATATTATATGATTGCAATCAGGGTACACAAACCCTGTACTGCCTACCTGCACATATGCCCAGCAGAATGGAACACAGCTGGCTCAGTGGGAGAAGAGGGAAATGAGGATTTGAAAGCCTTTAAATAAAGATTGTAACTGTTGTTGGACTGCACAAAGATACAGAGTAATTAAAAAGCTCTTCAAAGAATGGAATAAGCCCATTAAATCCAGTTAAATAATTTTTCAGAAACACTGCAAGAAGCATTCTTGCTGTTTCCTTCTCTCACAATGAACTGAAGGAAGAATATCTCATTTTCCAAATGGAACTTTATGGAGTTTTCAATAAGCCCCCTCAGCACTTATCTAAATCTTTAATTAGTTCTATAATATACTGATGATATCAAGCCTAATTAAATTTATATAGATAAGGTGCAATGAAATTCTAACCAAGTGATCTGGAAAGCATATATTAAATAGTAAATTTAATGGTTCAAGCTGATAACCACAATTTTATATCAAAAAATTAAATTCAATTTACATGTTGTATTCAAATTGATTTTGAGTGTGCAAATTATTGGAAAAATCTCTTAAATATATCAGTAAAATTGCTAATCCAGCCTGTTTAAATATCAGTTATTAATGTCTACATTTGCAAATAAGCCACACACATTTGCATTTTTACTGCATATAGTAAAAAATTATGTAAACCTTATGCCGTTTTTATTAAGAATATGAAGTAATTTTTCTTTGGGCTTCCTGCATAAATTAAGGAGGTAAAGAAATGACTACTGGGTCTAAAGAAGAGAGAGTCAGCAATTCAGTATCTACCAAGGCAAAGATGATATATATATTTTGCTGACTAAAGCAGTTTATGTTATCCTTTGGGAATAGCAGTTACAATGGTGAAAGTTTCCCTTATTTAGGATCAACTCAAACAGAACTATCTATAAACATCTGATGTCATAATCACGGGGAGAGGTGGCTATATGCAAATTTGGTGGGTTTTTACCATCAGTTTAGGGAGGGGAAGGAAAATGCATAGTTTGGCTTTATTAGAGGGCAAAGGTACACACCAGCTGATCGCGTGTCACAGTTCAGCCAAGGATTAGACCTGGGAAGTTATATTAAATATTCATCTGATTAAAGAGAAGGCTCGACCACCGATACCACATATGCTGACCAATAATAGTACCATTGATGATAGTACCACAGGTGATTGACTATCCTTTAGAAGTATCATCCTGAAACATGCTTACATATTTTTCTTTGCTGACAAACAATATTACAAATATTAACTGAGCTTTAGTTACCTCAGAATTAGCTACACATTGCTAAAAATTTGTGCACTCATTACTTTGCCATTATCATTACCTGCTTTCCCCAAGACATGCCTTTATTGCTCTTCAATTTCATTGGTTGGAAAATTATCTTTGAAATGATCAAATATTATTAAATATCTGTTTTATGCCTTGTGCTTCATTATGGAGGTTTCACGTAACATGCCAATGACTTTGGAAAATCGAAAAATGAGGGTCAACTGGAGCAGTCAATTATTCCAGAGGAGGGGTGCGAGTGTGATGTGTTCTGAAGGCTGGGAGTTGAAGAATGAATCAGAACAGCCAGAATAAAGAAGGCCTGGAGGATGGACCGTGAGTCACACGTAAAGAAGACTCTTAAATCAGTGGGAACATAAGGTTAAATAATGAGAGAAGATGCTGGCCAATTAAGAAAGAACAGTTATCAGGCAAATTTTTCTTTAACCCTGACAAGTTTGGGCCAAATAGTATATTTATAAAAAAGTCACTCTAAGGATTGGGCAAAAAATTAAGAGAAGCAATATCTTGGGATGATTAGTCTATCTACATCACAAAGGATGGCTGAAGGGAAGAGACCAAGAGATATAAACATCAGCTGTGGGACTGTTGCTTTATTCCAGATGTGATATGGTGGCAATGGTGGGAATAGTAAAACAGGTATTGAACTGAGAACCATTTGGAGGGAGAAAGAGTCAACAAGTCTATGTGTTTAACAGGATATAAAGGGTTGACAGGACATACGGGTGAGTCACAGAGAGGTGTTGACAATTTGTATAACGTGAAATGTAAGGTTACGGGATGGAAAACGGGACTAAGATTCAGATTTGGCAGATCTGGAGGCTACTTTCACAGAGAACCCAAATCCAAGTTAATGAAGCTATTAGTTTGTTACCAACATCTGGAAACTTGGAAGTAGAATTGCTAGGACCAGATACAGATGATGAAAGAGAAACAGGATGAACAACCATCCAAGACTTCCCTCCTGAATGAGAATGCTATCAAGGTTAGAAATGGGAACCTGCTGTATGAGAGAAGATGATGAGCTTTGCATGTAAACTCTTCAGTATGGTGAAAACCTGGGTATCCTGAGACTCTGTTCCCATGGTTGCTCATTATACTGCAGCAGCAAGGAAAAGCAATATGACCAGCTGGGGGTAGAGGTCAGTTCTGAATGGAGGACTATGATGGAGGGCAGCAGAGAAGAGATGACACTAGCAGGCCTGGAAAGATGATTTCATTTCAGCATTAGTACGATTGCCTGTTCTGATTCCTAATGTTTTGTTCAGAATTCCAAGAACAAGAAAGCAAATATAGCCATCCAAAGAGAATGGATTTAGAATATCACAGCACTTTTTGAGAATTTGGGAAAATCATGGACTATCCTGCCAGAAAAAATACACATCTATATAAACATAGATTTTGCATACAATTTTGGGGGTTTATGGACTCCCTGAAGCTTTATCATGCACTCCAAGTTAGGAGTATATGGTTTATACTCCTATACTCCTCGTGTAGGTATATACCATACCTACGTGAGTACATATACATTTATCTATTATCTATATCTATTGATCATTAAGGCCTCATGTAGCAATCTTTCACTCATTTCTATCTCTGATTAAGCAAGATGTCTACCCAGACCATACACAGAAGCAGGAGAGGGGAGCAACGTAAAGGTGGGTGACCCTTTCCATGTTGCACCAAGAAAAATGAAGGCAGAAACCTCAGTATCTCCAGAAGCGGGAACACAGGCTATGAGATTTACCATGTAGACACACATGGGTATCTCTTTACAAGTGCATTTGGAGTGCTTTGAGACTGCTAGGTAAGCAAATGTCCATTCATCTTGATTCTCAGCATCCTGACCTAGACCTAGTCAAGCCCTAGGAAGATCTCGTTTCCAACTGATAGCTCAGGGATGTTCCAAGAGCCCCTAGTTATTGCCAATGGTGAGTGACACAGACTGGGAGCAGCCTGTGGTGTGGCTGTTCTGCTTGTTCTAGGCTTCCCAGCACTCTCTGGGAAGATAAGGGCATGGGGCCACGGAGGACAGTGAAGGAACATAAGGTAATAAACAGGAGAAGTAAAATCAAAATGAGAATGAGTTACAGGGTGAAGACTGGGAAAGATATGAGGAATCAGAAGGAAGCAATAGAGAATAAAATTAGTGTGTTACAAGTGATTTCTCAAAAAAGACTAATTGACCCACATAATGAAGCTCAGCAGTCTAAGGCAATTAAAGGATATATAAAACGAGAGTTCAACAATCCCTGAATATCTGACTACACGGAGGGGTTCCCGAAGAACATAAACGTAAATATATGCCTAGAGTATTAATACAGCACTTGGGAAATATTTTTATTTTGTAACGCCTAATATATCCAGGAATTTTATGTGTTCACTGGATCTCCACGGGAGAAGTAGGGCTGCATGTTAAAATCCTCAATTTGCTGTGTGAAAGTTCAGCAATGCCAATCTGCCTGGTGCAGATGCCTCTCAGTTGAACGAGTTCAGACAGTTCCCATCTGCCAGATATGCTAATCCTTATACAATCGATACTGCGACTCCTTAGGCCATGCTTCTCAGACTGGCCTCAGGAAATGGGATGTCTGTTCTACTGAGTGGTCCATAGTGGGTATAGGGGGCCTACATGGCACTGGGTCTTGACCTTTTAAAGGTAAATAGTGGAAGACAAGTTATCTATGTTAGTACCTGTTATCTGTAGTTCTAGGCCTTCTGAAAAGAATTCCCTGGGTTCAGAATCAGAGAACACTTGAGCTGGTGAGTAGCAAGATGCTGAGGATCGCTATCTTATAATTGGAATGCTAGAAAGAAAAAAGGTCCTTTTTATCAGAAACTCCTGGGACATCAGTGGGAAACAAGAACTTGTAAAAACTCATAGGAAGTCTTCAGTTTTATTGTGGCATTCTGTTTCATGAACTGTTTGAACCTCGAGCAATTGCTCAAAGGGGATTCAAAAGAAACTGGAAAGATGATGCTTCTACTCAAGGACTCTCCCTGAGGAGGAAAACTGAAAAATGAGGGTCAACTGGAGCAGTCAGTTATTCCAGAGGAGGGCTGGGAGTATGATGTGTTTTGAAGGCTGGGAGTTGAAGAATGAATCAGAACAGCCAGAATAAAGGCATGGAGGTTGGACTGTGAGTCACACGTAAAGAAGAACACTTCTACATTGTGCCTAAAATGTTCATGTTCATGTTTATAAAGCCATGGGTACCAAAGCTACAGGAACATTGCTCCGGTCTCATGGCCTTGGTAGGGTGTGAAGAATGGAAAGCCTACCACAGGGCCCCTCTCCATCGATGTATGCCAAAACGAATTCAGATAATACATCTGAACTTCTTTCAGCCTCCCACAAGGGAAAAATGCTAGAGAAATTCAATTATTATTGAATTATAATCCTATAACATATTTCACCTATCATCTCATGCTTTTTGATCATCTGATTTCTTTTTATAATCAAAGTGTTTCAGCGAAGAAATAAAGTCACCCTGGTCTCCTTCTGTGAGGAAACCATTTCACTGAAATCCCCTTCAATGGGGCTCTGTAGGATCCGGCTCTGGGCAATGTGGGAGCAGCTTGCAGTCTTTGATTGAGAAAACTTGGTCAAAACCACTGATATCTTGTCCCTTCGGTCTTTATCCTTGCTGCCTTTCATCTCTCCTCTTGTTACTATATTCCTGTTTAAAATGAGAATTAAATTCCTCTGCCTTGCCCCCTAATTTGACTCACTTTTCAATAACATCAAGCTACTACCAAAAATATAAAAACGGGGAAACCAAGTGCTAGATATCCTCTTACACATTACAATAGGAAGAATAAGAATGAACAATCGCAAATCTCCCCCTTCTATTTGTACTGGGTATTTTACTTGCAGTTTCATTTAATCTACAACCACCCTAAAGTGTAAAGAAATCATCTCCATTTTATAGATAAGGTAACCGAAGTATTAAAAGGTTAGAAAGCTACTGGGGGTTAAGCAGCTACAAGTAAAAGGTGGGATTCAAGCTCTAGCTTGCATTTGGTTTCCACCTCACCAAGGAAACTTTGAGAAGCGACACAGAAACCTTCTGTCTCTATAGAATCTCTACATATGTAAATGTAAAATCTATAGATTTACAGAGATGAAGAAACTTCTAGAATCTATGAATTATATAAGGCTGTTTAATCCAAGAAAAAATTCATTCAGCAGTTCTGAAGATTCTCTCTTTTTTTCTTTTGAGACAGGATCCTGCTCTCCCTCCCAGGCTAGAGTTCAGTGGCATGAACATGGCTCACTGCAGCCTCAACCTCCCAGGTTCAAGGGATCCTCCCACCTCAGCCTCCTGAGCAGCTGGGACAACAGGTGTGCACCACCACACCCATAATTTTTGTATTTTTGGTAGAGATGGAGTTCCCTTATGTTTCCTGGGCTGGTCTTGAATTCCTGAGCTCAAATGATCCACCCACCTTGGCCTCCCAAAGTGCTGGGATTACAGGCTTGAGCCACTGTGTGCCCAGGCAGGTCTGAGGATTTTGATATGATACATAAGCTGGAGAGAAGGATGCTCTCTTTCTGTATCTCAATGGAAAATTATTGATCAAGGAAACTAGAAAGTCACCATGGCCTTTTTTTTTTTTCTGAATTATGTGTCATTAAACTCATACAGGGACAGCATAGACAACTTGTCTGTAATAGGTCTACTGCTATGAACACTTACCAATTAAGGGAAAAGGTGAGATGAACAGTTGTCACACTTAAGTCTCAGGTTCATGCTGAGATACAAATTGCTATTTCTAGGGACTTCCACCAAATTAAATCTGCTGAAGAATGGCCGTAAGAAAGCAGCTTTCCATTTCCGTTGTCAGTTACTAGCTTAGGGGGAATGTGTGATCAAGTTCTGGCCAACAGAACATGGGAGGAAGTCAGCTGAGGGACTGCTAGGAAATGTTTCCCTGCTGATGAAGATAAAGCCCAGAAGGAAGCACTCTTCTTCCAACGTGTCTCTGTGATGACTGGAAACTCAGCATGCAACCTGTACCACAGGAGCAGCTTCAGAGGATGAAGCCAACAAACTTTAAGGAAGGAAGAGCAGAGAGATGGCAAGAACCTGGGTTCTTCACGACATCAGTGGGCTACTGAATTAGCCCACCCACAAGTCACCCCCTTGGGACCTCACATTAGATGACAGAAAACTTTAAAAAAAGAAGTTTAAAGTCACTATTTAAAGTCAGTGTTTTCTGTTACATGTGGTTAAAAGTGTCCTAAAAGATAAATCTCCTGATGTGGAAGACAAAGATATGGCTCATCTGTAGTACTGTTCTCCTTCTTCCAGTATTTTTTGGTTATATTTTATCATTTTTGTGCAAAAATGTTGTTCTTTGTAATTTAACTACCTAAACCACTATTTTTACTTCTACAAATCTCCTGCCTGCCCCCACTTTTACGATGACACTATTAATGACCCTTTTAAAAAACCTTTTTGGCTAGGCGCAGTGGCTCATGCCTGTAATCCCAACACTTTGGGAGGCTGAGGCAGGCGGATCACCTGAGGTCGGGAGTTCGAGACCAGCCTGACCAACAGGGAGAAACCCTGTCTCTACTAAAAATACAAAATTAGCCGGGCATGGTGGCGCATGCTTGTAATCCCAGCTACTCCAGAGGCTGAGGCAGGAGAACGGCTTGAACCCAGGAGGTGAAGATTGCAGTGAGCCGAGATCATGCCACTGCACTCTAGTCTGGCTGACAGCTAGACTCTGTCTCAAAAAAAAAAAAAAAAAAAAGAAAAAAAAAAGAAAAGAAAAGAAAAGAAAAAAACCCTTTTTTTCCTCCTTCTTTCCCCCAAAACTTATTTCTGTGTCTCACCTTCTATTTTCTCTCAGCTACATTCTTGCTTTTGCTGGGAGAAGATAAACATTTACATACTCTCCTGCAAACACAATGGAGTCTTTCATGCTTTGTTTGCATGATGATTCATGAAAAACAATAAAAAGCATTTAGGCCATGCATATACGCAAATAGTGCTTGGCCAGTGCTGCTAAGGATTATATTTCCTTCTCTATCAGTCACTTACAACCTGCATTAGTCCGTTTTCATATTGCTGTAAGGAACTGTCCAAGGCTGAGTAATTTACAAAGGAAATAGGTTTAATTGACTCACAGTTCAACATGGCTGGGGAGGCCCCAGGAAACTTACAATCATGGCAGAAGGTGAAGGGTAAGCAAGGCACTGTATTCACAAAGCTGCAGGAAGGAGAAGTGCTGAGCGAAGGGGGAAGAGCCTCTCATAAAACCATCAGATTTCATGAGAACTCACTGACTATCATGAGAACAACATGGGGGAAATTGCCCCCAGGATTCAATTACCTCCACCTGGTCTCTCCCTTGACACGGGATTATGCGGATTACAATTCAAGATGAGATTTGGGTGGGGACACAAAGCCTAACTATATCACAGCCCTGAGGCCTCTCAAAGAGGGTGCTTCTAGAAGTTCACTTTGTATGCAGGCCACACATTTTCTGTATAGTTGCTTTTTTTCCTAAAGATTTCCAATTGCCTTTCCTTTTTCTTGTACTACTTGAGTTTTTCACATCATAGGCTCTTTTTCAATCTCTCAATCATACTACCTATTATCTTGAGTCTCTTCCCCACCCAGAGACCTTTCCCCAGAACAGCTGTATCTCATTATCCCAATTTGGACTGGTTCCTCTCTAAGCCTGCTTCATGGTTACCTTTTCACTGTTCTGAGTTGGATCAAGTGTTTTTTAGACATGATGTTTTCTAATTTTTGTGGTTTATTTACTTGCTTTGCTTAAATGCATTCTCAAAAAGTTCCCTTGAAAGAAGAGCATGAAAAGTAAACTTTCCAACTCTTTATGAATCTGAAGATGCCCTTATTGCACCCTCAGAATTGGCCGATACACTGTTTGGATGTCTAATTCTAGGTTGAAATCATTCTTCCTTGGAGCTAAAAAAGCATTGCTTCATTATTTCTTAGCACTTAGTGCTACCGATCACAAGTCTGATACCAGTTGACATTTTTTTATGCCCCTCTCTCTGGAGCTTTTATATGTTTACTTTTGGCATTCTGGAAATTCACGAGGCTGTGTTTTAGGTGCTATTTCTTCATTCACTGTGCTGGGCACCCAACAGGCTCTTAATATGAAGACTTGGGACCTTTCTGAGTTCTAGAAAAGCATTTTTACTAGTTCTTCAGTAATTCCCCCTTCCCTTCATTTTCTGTTCTCTTTTCCACGGACTCCAATTGAATCCTGGGCCTCTAAGTATAGGCAAGATCATGTTTCTAAAAAGGCTCTTAGTGGGAGGGAGTTCCTGGGAGTGTTATGTGGGGTGGTGCAGAAGGTGCTAACAGGTGGGTTTCTCTTTAGGATGAGCAGGTGGGATGCCAACTGTCAGGCTGGGGACCTCTTCCTCCAATGCTAGAATGAAGAAGGTTTTATTCTGGTTCTCCAACATCCACACCAGAAGTCTTGACTTTCCCTAAATATTTCCTAGGATGGCTCTTTCAAGAACAACTTCTGGATACCAACATTTTGGAGGGATGAAGAAAATAGTGCTGTAGGATATATATTTTTATGTCTAGAAAATTTTCATTAATCTCTATTTTCAGTATCTCTTGGCACTCCTATTTTTTTTTTTTTTTTGAACTTCTGATTATGAGCCTGGAACTTCTCCGAGGTCCTCATTGCACATTCCAGACTGAGGGTTTCCTTTTCCCCCACTACTTTATCCATTAACAATGTTCCATCTTCGTCCTATCATCCAGAAAGTTGCCGTCATCATTTGCTTATTGGTAAATCCTCCTATTCTTTCTCAGTTGTGGATTTATTCCTTTTTGTTTCTCTGTGAAAGTACAGTAATGAAGTCTGTCATCTTATACCCTACGCATTACCTAAACCTTACAAGCTTTGTTAAAAATGTCAGAGCTAATGGAGGACATTTAAAAATAATTTTCAATGCATGGCATTAATCTTTGCCTAATGGTCAGGGAGGGGCAGAATATTGCTTATTTCTGTTACCTATGCAGGCACATGGTGAGGAGAAAGCTGTTGGTGCTGTCCACTCTCCTAGACAGAATAATTCTCTAATTGCTTTTATCTCCAGTAACCAGTACAGAAGAGACATGCTGGGGCTCTGATGTGCTGACCCCTAAAAGTACAGAATTCTTTGAGTCCCCAGGTCCAGTCTCACCGAGAGGCCGAGCTGCTTCTGCAGGCAGAAAGGTGGCCACCACACTCCCTTCACCAGTGAGGCCCCCCCAGCTCAGGACTGGGCTAGTTCCTGTTGGCTTCACTGCTGTGAGGGTGATAACGAATGGTGGCAGTAAGAGGTGTCAGATGGCTCTGAGCCTGGCAGGGGAAATAGCTCCTGCACCTTGATATGGTATGGAGAGGTGCCAATCAGTCCCATTAGCAGCAGGAAGATGGTGGCAGGGGCAACAGCTTGTGTGTGATGGTGATGACAAAAGCAACAGTGAGAACAGGCTGGCAGCTGTTCAGACACCAGAGTAGCAGCCACTGGACAGTGACAGTAGCGACAACTGCAGGAGAAAGTGTTCATAGACCTAGGGCAATACACACCGAACGCTTTGGTGTAATATATTGAAAATCACTTTCAATATGGAGGATGTTGCTTTCTAGGTAATGTACTTATAAGAAAAAACTTCAGTATGCATCAAGATGCCTATGACAAGGGGCCTCTTTCTCATATCAAGGTCAAGGACCTTATAAAAAGCCTTTGTCACCATCTCTGAATCACTGATTCCTAATTTCATCTTTCAAGAAATTAATTTGTTTCTAGAAAGGCTAGTATTTCCAGAAGGGGTGTACTCTGTTGTCATCAGGTGGCAACAAAGAGTCATAATTTATAATCCCAGATGCTTGGGGTTACTAGGGAGATTAGACATTTAGTATTTTAAATCAGGACTTTATAAACTCACTGCTTATTAAAATAACAACAACTGAGAGAGATTCAGCAACAAATGAAACTTAGAAAAAAAACTTAGTTACATGTATAAAACAAAATAATTCTGTATGCTTCTTTAGCTCTTCACTTCATGGGTATATACTGGAAACTTAGATTCATTTGCATAGAAGTTTCCTTCCCTTCTTTGGATGCATCTATTCTAACTTTGGAATTGCTATTTCTTCAGTAGCTCAAGCAGCACAGTTCCCTTTCTAGCATAAGCAAGTCTTCTTCCAGCTGGATGGAGGTGTCAGATTCTGAACTAGTAAGACTTCTCTCTACCCTCCCAAGTGTAATCTGCTCCTCCTCTACCTGAAAGTTCCTTAGTCCTAGTTAGCTCCACAATCAACTCTTAATAACAATAATGATGATAGTAATCATACTAAAATCACCAGGACCACTAAAACCGTTTCCTTACTTCCAGGCAGGGTTATAAACCTTGTGTCTGTCTTTTCATAATCCATAAAAATGTCTTCCCTTTTAGAGAGACAGAGAGAACAAAAACAAAACAAAACAAAAACCTCTCTGCTATTCCCTACCACTGCTCTCAGTTTTTGCTCTTATTCGTTTCTTTCTTCAAAAAACAGCTTTATTGAGATATAATTCACATACCATACAAATCACCAATTTAAAGTATACAATTCAATGATTTTTAACCTATTTACAGATACGTGCAACCATGACCATAATGAATTTCAGAACATTTCTTCACCTGAAAAAGAAACCCTGTATCCTTTAGCTCTCATCCCCTTCCCCGCTACTCTCCATCCAGCCCTAAAGTGAACACTAATCTACTTCTGTCTCTATAGATTTCCCTATTCTGGACCTTCATATGAATGACATTATAAAGTGTGTGGTTTCTTTTGACTGCCTTCTTTCATTTAGTGCAATGTTTTTGAGGTTTACCCATGTTGTATATTGTAGGAGAGCGGCCAGGGTGGTGGTAAAAGGTTAAAAGTTATAGGGAAAGATGCAAACCTTCTTGGAAAGCTGGGAGGTTGTGCAAAAGCTTCAAAAGAAAATTTGGCTGAAGGCGGCCAAATTCTCTTATCCAGAGCCTGACAGCAAAGGGTAGATAACAAGGGAATGTAAAGGGTCTTACCTAGATGAATTTGTTTACTCTTGTCTCCAGAAACCAACCGTTGATCAATCATGTGCAGGACTGCTCTCTACTTGCGGGGTCAACAATGTTTATTACCCACAAATTGTGTTAGCTTCAAGCCTTTGTCATTAAATCTGTACTAAATAAATGCGAGTGTCTCCGGCTTATGGGGGCTGCTGTGGCTGCACTGCACTCTCATCAGCGGTGCTAAGCTGTGGGGTCCTCTAGCCCCGCTGTCAGGCAGCATACCTGTGTCAGTGAACTTCTTCCATCCATTGCTCGGCCAGAGTCTGCGGGACAGGCTTGGCAACATGTAGCATGTATCTGTACTTCAAGTCCACTATGGTCACATAATATTCTGCTGCGTGGATATACCACATTTTGTTTATCCACTCATCATTGATGGACACATGAATTGTTTCTACCTTTTGGCTATTATGAATACTGCCGCTATAAACATTTGTGTGTAAGTCTCTGTGTGGACACATGCTTTTCATTTCTCTTGGGTATATACCTATGAGGGAGTCTTACGAGGTTTTAACCTCCTTTCTTACCTTAATCCTCTCCCTCTCTTAATTCTTATCACAAGGTTCTGCTCACATTACTGAGGTCTACTGTGCTATACTGTGTACAAATAGGAATCATATTTTTATCTTTGTAGCTCCAGGAATGATTAGCTCTCACATTTATTCAATAATATTTGATGTACGAATGGAATGATTGACCCCTTGCCAATCTGTCATAACCTCAAGCAAGTGACTTCTTTAAGAAACGTTCCAGATATTTAAACAGTTTAAATCATATGCTTGTACATGGCTATTCTCATTTCAGAAAGTAGTGGAGAGAAGCTCTCAATGGTGGATGGTTCCAAAGATATGTAAGAGCCTAAGAAGAGCTACTTTAAAAGGGCCACCAGCCAGGCATGGTGGCTCATGCCTGTAATCCCAACACTTTGGGAGGCCGACACTGGAGGACTGGTTGAGTATAGGAGTTTAAGACCAGCCTAGGTAACATGGTGAAATCTTATCTCCTCAAAAATTTAAAAAAACCAGCTGAGCACGATTGTCTGTGCCTGTGGTCCTACATACTCAGGAGGCTGAGGTGGGAGGATCACTTGAGCCCAGGAGGGTGAGGCTGCAGTTAGCCGTGTTCACACCACTGCACTCCAGCCTGGGCAACAGAGTAAAACCCTGCCATTCATGAAGTAATAAAATAAAACCAATCAATCAATCAATTAATAGATAAGACCACCAAGGCCCTACAGTGAGGAGGAGGCATAATGTAAACAGACAAGGGAGACATTAGAATGTTTTGGATACTGAGGGTACGTCATCTCTCCACATAAGAAAGATAACCCACTGGGTGAATATCTTGGCCTCGACAAGGTCAGTTTCCTTTATGAAGCTAAGAGAAAACCACCTGGGTGGGTGTCCTATGGTCACAATGGCTGGTTCCCTCTGGTCCCTCCTAACTCCTCAGAAAGACCCCTGAAGAGGCCGGCCACCTGAGGATCCTTTCATACCTCTTTGCTAGATATGCCAGTACAGCTGAGAATGTTCTTTCAAGGCAGCCAGTAGGTGTCTAGATTACACCACATTCCTCTCAGTGAAAAAGTGAGAAAAAGAAGATTATGTGTAAGTGGCCCCAACACTAAATCTCTGCTCTCCTCCAAATCGGTCAGAGGTACGAGATTCTCTCTTATCACTCCACATGTTAAGGGCACATGATGACCCTAAACTCTGGGCTTAGGAGAAGAACCTGTGCACCCTAAGGAGAAATCTTCATTGGAGGCAGAAGACTAGTTGGCACTTAACAAGTTAGGTGAAGACACTCTTCTTCCAGGCTTGGGCAACGGCACCATGCCCACTGCTAGTGAAAGAGGAGTCCAGCCACCCTCCACACTGCGGCTACCTAGGAACTCCATGCCTTTTTCCAAAGATTTCACTTTCCTCATCTTAGCAGCAGGAACAGTCTCCCACATGTTATTCTCACGTAATCGCAGTTCTTATATTTTGTTTTGACTTATAGTTTAGTAGAATTCTGATTGTAATTGTGTTATAGTTTCTACTTTAATTTCCTTTCGAAAAAATAACCAAGTTGATGTGGGCAGAGCAGGTCTTTATAGCTAAGAGAGAATATGACAATTTCAATACCAAAGGCTAATGAAACTAATCATCTTTCTGCATTTACTTAGTAACAAGGACATGAGTATGTGAACAGAAGTCATAATTACGGTCACATAGTAATTTTTGTTTGTAAAGATGTGTTCACAGCAATGTTACTCTAGTATTAGAGAAGGCGGATATTATGGTTAATGGGGTTAACATGATACTCTTAGGATAGTGTGAGAAACACCTCACAAGATGACCCTCCTCCTCCAGAGGATTCTAGTAATCATCTTCCTGGGTTGCCTGTTGCTGCCCTAGGGCATCACTCTTCCCGGGAAGAATGTGAATAAGGCTGAGAACTCCTAACATGAGTCTGCAGGGGGTGGTCAGAGCTCCAGGAGGGAGCCCAGAACAAGCAGTTCAGAAATCTGGGTTCTAGCCCTATCTGGATCATTTGTGCCCAGTTACTCCATCTCTCAGAGCGAGTCTCCAGCCTGATAAATGAAGGGGCTAGAAGACACCATCTCTAAGGTCCTACTCAATTAAGACTTTCTGAGTTTCAGACAGTACGATCTAGTGATCTGAGTCAACCAGGACTCTCTTCTTAGCAAATTCAAATCTTGTCAGATTTCTGCTTCTTTCTCCTTCACTAACCCCATGAGAACTGTAAAGTCAGCTCAACCAATTCTTTTTTTTTTTTTTTTTGAGATGGAGTCTCTCTCTGTCACCAGGCTGGAGTGCAGTGGCGTGATCTTGGCTAACTGCAACCTCTGCCTCCTGGGTTCAAGCGATTCTCCTGCCTCAGCCTCCCGAGTAGCTGGGATTCTAGGCACGCACCACCACGCCCAGCTAATTTTTCTATTTTTAGTAGAGATGGGGTTTCACCACATTGGCCAGGACGGTCTTGATCTCCTGACCTTGCGATCTGCCCGCTTCGGCCTCCCAGAGTGCTGGGGTTACAGGTATGAGCCATCGTGCCCTGCCAGCCAATTCAGTTTTTGCTGCTTTTCTCCTCATATTCTCAGTCCTCTTTCACTGTCTTTCTCAGACAGAGGTACGGGTGGGGTGGTTGGGAGTATTTTGCTTCTGTTTCCTCCTGAGTTCATGAGAGTGGAACCAAATTAATTTACATTTATGGAAACCTTCAGGTTCACAGGAGGACTATAAATACAGATGACTGTTATTTCTGGTAATTTCAGCATCTATTGTTAATCAAAGTGACAAAGGACAACAAAAATGCATATATTGTACACTTTTAAAAGAGTTTTCTTTTCCTTGATAGCAATCACCTTGATAGTTTTATTTTTGTGTGAGCCCCCCACCTCCCCTTAATCACTAAAACATCTATTTGTCATATCTAGGTTAAAAAAATTCTTTTTGGAACCAACTAAATCTGTAACTATATAGTTCAACATACTATAATAACCAAACTCCTGATTTTCTTACAGGTATAATTTCAGAGGATCAGAAACATCCTGAAATTATACTCTGCAACCTTCTCTCTTATTAACAGCATTTGTTTTTTAAGAAAGCAACGTTTCCTCTGCCTATAAAATCGTCCTTCCTTCTAAATCTTACCTTTTGCAAAGTACAGCTCAAAAACTGCTTCTACAACATTTTCTCTAAAGATTTCAACCCACTTTGAGTAATGTTCCAGCAGCACTTTTACCTCTTTCCATAAAAATGTCTTTCCATAACAGCATTGTTTTTAAATGTCTATCTTCTTTGACACCTAATAAACTCAGTGCAGTAGTGTCTGCACCACTCAGTTATAACCTACATTTTATTCATTCAGCAAACTGCCACTGGGCTTAGGGATGATCTTGTTTTTGTTTATCCAGTATCTATCCCCCTTCTTTTTGGTAGCCAAACCTTCCCTTTCTGCAGAAAATGTTCTTCTAGGTCCAGATTAGACTGAGCAACTTTTCACCACAGGTGCAGATGGGTGATCTGAAATTGTCCAATCAGAATGCAGCATTCCTCTTGACCACAGGAATTGGCTCAGAAATGGACAGAGCCCATCAAGAGGCCTTCCATGGATTTTTCCCTAGGATTTCCAGCTATGAGTATAAGCCCGGGCTACCACTTTGCCATCATGGGGAAGCAGGCTATGTAGTAATAAAGAGAAGCAGATGCAAATAGAAGCAGGAGTTGGAGGAAGAAAAGCGATCCTGCTGATATGGTTTGAATCCTTGGATAAAGCAAGCCTAAAACCAACCGGCCCTTGAAAATCTTAGCTTCATGATTCAAGAAATTTCCTTTACTGGCTTAATCATTTGAATTAAGTTTCTGCTCCTTGCGCTGAAAGCATTCTGACAAATAGATGGAAGGTCTACTGTATGAGGCACTGTGTTGGGTGCATATAACTGGAGGCTGAAGTTTAAGTATAGTGGTAACTAAATTCCAAAGATAACTCCTAATGAACCATGCCTCCTGCTATTCATGCCTCTGTTTAGTCCTCTCCTACATTAAACCTGGGCTAGCCCTGTGACTTGCTTTAAGAAAGTGACAGAAGTGATAGTATGCTCGTCCTGGGTCTAGGCCTTAAAAAGGCCTGATAGCTTCTATTTTCATGTTTTTGGGAGCCCCAAGTAACCATGCAAGAGGTATGCCTACCCTGATGAAGGAATCATATGGAAAAACTACATGGAGAGGGGGAAATCTCTGAGAGTACACAGAAACAGAGAGAGGAACCGAGCCATGCCCATCTCCCAGCTGAGTCCAGGCTTCCAGTTGGCTCCACCAAATCACTAGACAGATGAGACAAGCCATTTTGGATGTTCCAGCCCTAGCTGCCATCCCACTGCAGCCACAGGAGAGAATACAAGGCAGTCCAGAGAAGAACCTTACAGCTGGGCCCCAGTCAATCTGCTCAACTAAGAGAACCCATATAATGCTTGTCGTTTTAGGTACTGCGCTTTGGGATGATTTATTGGAAACAAATGTGTAGATCCAATAACTACCTTTTCCCAGATCTGGGTAGGCTTGCTTCAGGGCATGCCATCCAGTCAATTTTGCTTTTTCTTTAAAAAATAAAAATGCTTGATAGACATTTAAGTTTGTTAAATAACTGACCAAGATAAAGTGATACAATGTGGGTTGAAACTTCAATAGTACTACTAATAATGCAAGATTCCAAACTTCACTGTGGGCTGTCAGAATTAAAAGCTAAGATTAACAATTATGACTAGATTTTACTACAAATATATGTATGTAACAATCAGGGTTCAAAGTTGCAGAGAAGGAATTATTGAAAGGGTACTGGGCAACTCCAAGATGAGCCAGGAAGGCTGGAGAATGAGACTTGGAAAGGGAACAGGAATAAACAAAGCTAGACAGCAGCTGGGATTGTGGCCAAAATCTCTCCAGAATCACTCTTCAAAGATAGTTTTGTGAAGATACCACCACAGCTGCTGCTAAACACAGAACACCAGGTCTTGCTCTGCTGCCAGCAGAAGTGGATGTTGGCCATACCACTGCCACTACTACTGCCGCCACCTTAGGTAACCAGAAGTTACCACTGCTGCTGAGACAGCCTTCCGTGGTGCTCTGTCACCCTTGTGCTTGGAGTCCTTAGCCCCCTGATCAGAGTTCAGAGTGCGTGCATCTGATGGTGCAGCCGAGGTTGTCCCCCACACAGTAAGCAAGTGGGCTTTTGTGTGTTTATGGTAGAAGATGCGCTTTGTTTCACTCCAAGACCAGGTTGTGGGGAATTCCTTAAACATAGATTTTAGAGGAGAGGTAGCCAAAAATGGACAAGTGTCAATAATATATCACTACTTTTTCTTTTAAAATGACTAGATTTTTTATTGAAATAACAAAAGACAGAGCTTCTTGATTTCTCCTCCTTTGTGAATATTTTAAAGTAATTAAAAACATACTAACTTCTAGCCAGGCGTGGTGGCGGGTGCCTGTAGTCCCAGCTACTTGGGAGGTTGAGGCAGGAGAATGGCATGAACCCGGGAGGCAGAGTTTGCAGTGAGCCAAGATCGTGCCACTGCACTTCAGCCTGGGCAACAGAGCAAGACTTTGTCTCAAAAAAAAAAAGAAAAGTCAAAAAAAATACTAACTTTTTTTTTTTTTGAGATGGAGTCTCAGTCTGTTGCCTAGGCTGGAGTGCGGTGGCGCGATCTCGGCTCACTGCAAGCTCCACCTCCCGGGTTCACACCATCCTCCTGAGTAGCTGAGACTACGGGCACCCACCACCACGCCCAGTTAATTTTTTGTATTTTATAGTAGAGATGGGGTTTCACCATGTTAGCCAGGATGGTCTCGATGTCCTGACCTCGTGATCCGCCCCCCTCGGCCTCCCAAAGTGCTGGGATTACAGGCGTGAGCCACCGCACCCAGCCACTAACTTCTTAAGGGCTATTTTAAGACACTTACATCAGTCACTGGGATACCACCCTAGGTAGGAACTCTACTGATACTGTGGGAACTGAGGTTTATACTTGGTGGACTCATTCTCCCTGGAAGGTGTGGTCCAGCCTTCCTCCTGGATTTGGGCACCCCTAACGCTGCTGCCATGCCAGGTCTCTCTGAGGTCTTACACCCCCTTCATGAAGCCTGTGGTCAATTCCTAGACAGGCCTTAGGGGCTGCGCTGCAATCCTGCCTCATCATCTTCTTAGGTCTTCTTTTGTTTTTCCCTGCAGGTCTACGATACAACATCTCCTTTCAGCTCCTCTCTGTGAAGATAAAACACTGCCATCCCTCCTTTAAGTTCTTTTGACTAGGAATACTGTGCAATACAGTCAATAAGAATATTGAGGCTGTGGTACATTTTCCTGAAATACTGATGTATTACACTGTCATAAGCTGTATAGCGCAACGGCTAAACTGCAGATAGACCTGACTTTGAATCATGGTCTTGTCATTTACTACAGTGTAGAACCCGGGTTACTTAATCCTTCAGAGATTGAGTTTTCCCATTTGCAAAATGAAAAAGTTAATTCGTAAACACACTAGGTTAGTATAAGGATTAAATAAGATAATGTGTGCAAATCACATAAGTTACACGAAGTACTCAATTCATAGTAGTTATTAATAATACTAAAAATAACAAAGTAATATAAAATTATTTTAAGCAGTTTGTCATTACTACCTAGTCTTATGGAAGAAATGAAATGCTATGACAATTACAGAGATACGAATACTCTATGATGCAGGATGAAAAAAAAATGAGGGCTTATTTTTAATCAGATATTCTTGCTTATTCTCAGATACATCATATTGAGTCACTGATTTTTCAGAGACAGAATACAGCAAAATGTATATAATGCTAACTATACTAAATTGTAGTAGTATTCTTCTTTGGTAATGGATGGGATATTCTAGACTCAGGCAAGCATCATGAATCCCAATTATCATTGCAATGTAAAAGCACAGAGTCCTAGTTTAGCACAATTTTCCATACAGAGGAATTACTGATAACCAGTTCTTACTGTTCTTATATTTGGTTCTAAATATAAATAATAGTTCAAAGAAAGAGGTTAACATCGAACGGGGAAAACATTGTTTTAAGAGGGACAGCTTGGTATGGGAAATTAAGCAAACCTTTGAAATGCAGACTTAGGATACTTCAGTGATCAGGAATGAACAAGAGAGATTAGACAGAATAGAGAAGCAAGATTAATATGAATTATTTGAGTTGAAAATACATGCGAACAATTCCTATTTTGAGGAGTGAGTTAGCCTTAGTGCAGATAGAAGGAAATTGATGTGTGATAATACGCCATGCTGGCCAGTATACAGGCCTCACTATTCTATCTGCCAGGGCAAGGGTACCTGTTCAAATAGCTGCCAAAAGGAAATTTCTCTCGCTTTGTCCAGGTGAGTCAACACAGAGGTTGGTATTATCCAAGTAGATCTTTACAGATCTTACTGGAAGGCAAGAACCCCAGGCAAGGAGCTGCAGCTTTTATATATTATATAATATATATATATATATATATATATATATTTTTTTTTTTTTTTTAATTTGAAAAAGGGGAAAGAGCTATTACAGATTCTTTGGCTTGAGGGTCCATAATGTAAACATATGCTACTGGTGGAAGGAGACTTAAAATGCCTGAAAGCCAATTCTTCCCCTCTGTACAACAGACAGTAAATATTTAAGGCCCATTAGAGAACTGGCAAATAGCTGATAGCCAATAGCTACGAAACTTAACTAAAGCAATGAGCTTCCTCACACACATATGCTTCCCTTGTTCAAATGCTGGTTATGTGTCATTATCGTTTCAATACCTATGTCCCTGGAGAACTATGCACCAAGAAATGAAAAAAGCAAAATTTCTGAAAACTGAAAAATAAAAATTCTCATACGCTATATAATTAAAGTTAACAAAAGAAACAGCCGGACTGCCACACACATAAAACAGAGAGAAGCTGAAGCTTCAAATGACTGATTTACCACAGCAAGTAATTACTTTATGTTTTTCACAAACATTTGAAACCTATTATTACTTTCACAGCGGCACACATCAACAGAAGACTGTCACCTAAGGGAGAAATGGGGAACTGGGCTGTAATTAATTTCTGGTCAAATATATCATGAAGCCTTTAATGTTGTCAATAAAAGGCTCTGGCCACTAAAAATCCCCAACCTCTCCCTCCCTCCCTCTGTCCCCAATACCCCAAAATGTTTAATCAGCGTCTCTGCAAAACAGATTGCCTGAAGGAGAATGAGATGCAGTGTTAATGCCTGCTGAAAAGTTGAGGCCATTGATCCGTTCCTTCCCCTGACTGTGTGTGTCAAGAGAGAGAAGTCAATCAAGAGCTGGCCTCTCCTACTCCACTCTTTTTTTTTTTTTTTTTTTTTTTTCTGCTTTGACTCCATCTGCAACTGAGAAAAACAGAAGGTGCACAATTCTTTGGAGGAATTTAAACATGCAGATTCCAGGCAATGGAAATCATTACACGGCAACCGAAGTCTATATCGTTAAAGGTTAGAACACAGAGATTAAGAATGCCTCCAGGAAAAAGAGAAATGGCTGATCTGAATAAAACCTTTCCATCAATTGGAAAACTACAGCACAGCAAAGGAGATGAAGAGCTAAAGCAGATGTGACATTTATGTTTTTGAGTACCTATACGTTTATGTTTTGAATTACTGTTCAGAGCCTTATAAGACCTTTATAGGTCATGCAAAAGCAGTAGCCAGCATCTATCTCTGTTTTACTTTCCTGTATTTGTGGTAAGCAAATGCTATAAGCACGATCTTGACTATGAAAATGAACAGGCCTACAGTCCTTCCTTCCTCATTAATTCATCCATACACACATGCATTAGTTTATCCAGTCAACAAATATTAAAATGCCTATTATATACTGCATATCTCAGAAATCTTTACAGTATCTTTATAGATTGGATGGGAGCTAATTTCCTTCCTCTTAGATAGTTTTCCTGTGATAGTCTCTTCTGAGAGCTAGGAGTTGAGGCAGGGCTCTAGATCTCTCAAACCCCTCTCTGGCTTTATGTCATGGAACTCTAGGCAAGTCCAATCTGCAAGAGACCCTATGGTTGATCTTCTAATCAAACCCTTCATTTTTTTTTTTTTTTTGAGACAGAGTCTCGCTCTGTTGCCCAGGCTAGAGTGCAGTGGCGCAATCTCGGCTCACTGCAGTCTCCCCCTCCCAGGTTCAAGTGATTCTCCTGCTTCGGCCTCCCAAGTAGCTGGGACTACAGGCACCTGCCACCACGCCTGGCTAAGTTTTGTATTTTTAGTAGAGACAGCGTTTCACCATGTTGGCCAGGCTGGTCTCAGACTCCTGACCTCAAGTGCTCCACCTGCCTCAGCCTCCCAAAGTGCTGGCATTATAGGCACAAACGCTTTATTTTATAGATGAGGAAACTTCAGCCAAGAGAGCTGAAGTGACTTACTCAAATTCATGCAACAATTAAGATTTATTAGCCAACTACTAGGTGAATGAAATGCTATTTACTCCCAAATTTCCAAGAATACAACCCGACCCTGCCTCAGTGTCTACACATGTTAACTGAGAGTAATAATGGTGACCACCTTGCGGGTCCTTTTAATGATAAGATAATACAGAAAAGTGCTTTCAAGTTATTTTTACTTTCAGTGCCTGCAGTAGGAGATAAGAGTCAGGGGGACTGAAGGAGAAACATGAGGCTGAAAGACAATGGTCTGGATATTGCATGACTCTCAAAGAAAACAGGTCAGGCCAGTATTTCTGCATGGGGATAATCTCTTGAGCACTTGTTAAACTACAGATGCCCAAGCCCTACCCTCAGCCTTCTGAATCAGAACTTTTAGGGATGGAGTCAAAGAGTTTCCACTTAAAGCAATTTCCCTGGAAGAGACCCTATAGCTGATCAGGAAATTCTTATACCTTCTAGTCTTTGGGAAGCACTTGGTTGAGCTGCTGACTGTCTTAAAAGCACAGGTGTGTGCATTTGGATTAATGACAGGGCTGCTCAGTGCCGTGGACGATGTGCTAGTTTGTGGTGAGGTTCTGAGATAGTGGTCTTGGGTCTAAGTGTTGCTTCCCCAGGACAGTTGTTTGGAAGGCCAGCAGAAGACCCATAAGCAGCACGAACACCTGACAGCTGAGCAAAACCAACCCCATAACACCTACCAAGGTAGGAAGAGTCTGCAGACCCCTCTGCCGTCAGACTGCCCATTAAAGCGGATTAAAACGGATAGCAATCAGAGCTCAGTGGAAATCAAGGGGGAAAGACACCCAACCAGAGAAAATAAAGGGAAAGAAAATGTTTGATAGCTAAGAGACTAACTGAAAAATCAAATCATATTTTAATATAAGCAAAAGAGAGACCCAACATTGACCAAAATGGTAGCCTCACTTCACGTAGTTAAGAGCATACATAGACTTTGGGATTGGATTGACCTAAGTTTGAATCTTGCCTCTCTTCTTATGTAAACTAGGAATTTACTTAACTTCCTTAAGCTTTAGTTTTCTCATCTATTTGCAGCAATAGCTACATACCGAGTTTCAGGGACATTCAGTGAACCAATGTAGGTAAAGCATTTACTAAAATTCATGTCATGTGCTGAGATCATTATATAATAGTAATTATAAGTACTCGTATTATGATGGGAATATGTCATCATCATCATCATCATCACTGAGAAAAAGTCACCAATATAGGCCTTTAGGATGGTTTGTAAAAAAAAAAAATCACATGTCTTGCAGGAGCTTTCCTTGTTTTAGAGAAAGTAGTTTAAAGTTAAAGGTCTGTAAAGCTAGGTACAAAAACTCTTTCTTGGTAACTTATTTGTATTTAGCTATAGATGCTCTCTAAAACATACATCACGGCCGGGCGCCATGCCTCATGCCTGTAATCCCAGCACTTTGGGAGGCTGAGGCGGGTGAATCACTTGAGGTCAGGAGTTTGTGACCAGTCTCGCTAACATAGTGAAATCCCATCTCTACTAAAAATACAAAAATTAGCCGGGTGTGGTGGCACATGCCTGTAGTCTCAGCTACTTGGGAGGCTGAGGCAGAATCGCTTAAACCTGGGAGGCGGAGGTTGCATGGGGCGAGATCACACCACTGCACTCCAGCCTGGGTGACAGAGCAAGACTCCATCTCAAAGAAAAAACAAAAACAAAAACAAAAACAAAAACAAACATACATCGAAAGCAATACATATGAAACATACTTTGAAACCCAAATTATTTTCATAAATACTTTAGATTGCTGACAATTAGTCTATTACAGAGAAGCAAAACGGGGAAAACCAGCCAGAAACCAAACAAAATACAATCATGGTAACTAGTCACAACAACTTTATAACTCAGTAGAGAGAGAGAGAGAGAACATGCTAATAAAAATTAGAGGAATAAAATATTAAAAGATGGGAACAAATGAAGAACAATATAGCACATAATGAGGTATTAATTTTAGAGTACAGAAAATTAAAAAAAAAAAAAAGGATTACAAAAAGAGTAGCTGATATGGGCCAGGCACATTGCAGAAGGTTTCAGGGAACAAAAGGTCCCTGAGCTGAGTGCTGGCCACAGAATTCACTGTGGCCATGTGACCTTCCTTCAGTACTCGGATCTTTTTCTCTTTGGATCAGCAAAGGGTGTTCAGCAAAGCAGGAGGTGGGAATGAAGAGAAGGGCTTTCTTTCTGTATATGCCAAAGCAGGTAAAGGTAGGGGCAGGATAGAAAGTCTGGCCATGATACCGTTTGCAAGGGACTGTAGCTCTGCTTTTACAACAGCAATTGTGCCAGTTTCCTACTTTTAAGCATCACAATTTAAACACTACATCTTTATTTACAAAACAAGAAAGGTCAGCTTCCAGCCTCAATTTTTTCAGTGAGAATTCTAATAGAGTTGGTAAATGATCATTCTTGGGCTTCAGTCACAGAACAAGCTTAATATCTTTTCAGTACAATGCAACCCTTCCCTGGCAGAAAAATAGCCTCCCTGGGTGGGTTAATTTAATTTACTAACTATGATAAATACAAAGGTACTGCAGGATATATAAATAGCAGGATTCGATGAGAGATTTTGGACAAGTCACTTCTTATTTCTGTTCCTTGGGATCGTTATTGGATAACAATAACACTCGCTATCTATGCTAATCTCTGAATCATTCCAATTCCAGCACATGTGCTACAAAGGGAAGACTGTCACTGTCTGCCAGTAATCTCGAGGAACCCTAAATTATACATTGACAATATATACATACAAAATATGGTGACACTAATTGAGCATAATCAAAAGAAATCTTACTTAACCAAAGCCTCACACATGAGATATGTTTATGGGGAATCAAACATCAGTTACTAGGCCGGGCGCGGTGGCTCAAGCCTGTAATCCTAGCACTTTGGGAGGCCGAGACGGGCGGATCACGAGGTCAGGAGATCGAGACCATCCTGGCTAACACGGTGAAACCCAGTCTCTACTAAAAATACAAGAAAATTAGCCGGGCGAGGTGGCAGGCGCCTGTAGTCCCAGCTACTCGGGAGGCTGAGGCAGGAGAATGGCGTGAACCCGGGGGGGCGGAGCTTGCAGTGAGCCGAGATTGCGCCACTGCACTCCAGCCTGGGGCACAGAGCAAGACTCCGTCTCAAAAAAAAAAAAAAAAAAAAAAAAAAAAAAAAAAAAAAAAACATCAGTTACTGAGAGAGATTTTTGTGAGAGGCTTAGAAGTATTTATTGCTCTGAAGTGCTCTGTGAAGGATATGCAGACCAGTAAGGTATGCTCACCTGTATTCAAGGAGTCCGAATTAAACGATTAATTAGAGATCAATTAATTAATTGTTACAATGCACGGGACCTAATGTAAATGTAAAAAAAAAAGGGAGATCAGAAAAAAGCGACATGGTCAGAAACGGGACAGCAAGGTCAAATGAGGGTTAATGAGAGAGATGTAATATTCTTTAAATCTATTTATATGAAGATCTTTAAGAAAGTCCATCAGATCAGGCCATACAAGATTTTGTTTTATTATTGAATTTTATCAACTGGTATATTTCCTTCTGTCTGGCAGCGGGAGCCATGTAAACCATCGCATTTCCCAATTTACTCTGGTCCCTAGGAAAATCGAGACTAGCTTTTTATCACTATTAAATTTAAGAGATTTCACAGCATTTTAAGGGGCATCATCATTAAAAAAAGAATTTTTTTTGGCAGCAGACTAGTCTTTTCTACAAAATTAATCCCAAATCTACATGGCTAATAATCTTGAGTCAAAAATCTGGAGTATTAAAGGTAAATCTTGGGAAAAGGATAGGTGCCCCTAGAATTGGGAAGGCGAACAAGACCAATGGCAGAATAAAGCTGGCAAATGCAAACAGAAAAAAGGATGTGACAAATACTGTGCTTCTTTCTCAGAAACAAAATTGTTCTTCTAGCAAAGCAGTCAGATACAATTTTATTTGATAGGGTGGGGCATTTCACGTTTTCAAGGCAAGTCACCTTTGAAGTCTACTTCAGGGGCAGTACCCTCTCTTGATTCAGAAGAGTCAGGGGAGATTTAGGAGACCACAGACATTCTCAGTAAGGCTGTCTGTGGGCATTTCCAGTAGGTGGCAGCATGTCATTGCTAATCCCCTTCTATCAAATTACACTTCAGTCATTCCAAAAGGGAAAATTCATAACCTTTCCTGCAGAAAACAAAAAGTAATGTTCCTGGTGCAATAGGTTTGTAGGAAACAAATTTATGTAAACAGCTCCTCTGGGAAGAATTCAACATTCTCAGCTATGCCAGAGATCATTCCCCGCCTTAGTGAAGGTACAAGGTCAAGGAAGAAGCAGGGGTCTGAATCTGTATGTTTAGTTGCTAGGCTGGCTTTGTCACTCCGTCACTTGAGGAAAGTATCTGGACAGTTTAATTAAAAGAGTTGGAGAAGTTAACATGAGAAAATGCTTCCATTTATTGGGAAGAAGGATGCTCTATCAATTTATGGGGAAAGTGGCATTTCTGTGCAGGCAGCTACGTGATCATGCACTCTGTTTGGTCTACATGAGCTGTGTTCTGCCCTTGTCCTATGAGACCATTCCTTCCCTATCTTCTTCAGGGGCTCCTTTTCCTTCTCAAGCCCTTTACTCTGGGTCTTCCCCAGGGGATTGCTCTCCATCTACCTACAGCCTTGATCTCCATTAATGGTTTTAAACAGCTCCATGATGATGATTCCCCACATCTGTTGGTTCACTCCCGGCCTCTCCCTCAAGCTTCCAGTTCACATGTCCAGTTGCATGTTAGATGTCTCCACTTGGAAGTCCTACATCCATCTTACACTCACCACAGCCACTGATGATCTTCCCTCCATCAAACCTACTCCTCTCTCCTCCTGTATCCTTATCTTACTTGACCGTGGTGTAATCTGGCTAGACACTCATGTTAGAAATTGGAGAGTCATCCTTGACTCCTTCCCTTTACCCTCACTATTCAGTCACTCCCCAAGACCTGCCGATTTTAGCTCCTTCACACTTCTCAAATATGTCTCCTCCATTCCCCCTCCCCCCACCGCCAAGCACTGATATTGTTGAAGCCCTACACATCACTTACTTTTTTTTTTGAGACGGACTCTTGCTGTGTCACTAGGCTGGAGTGCAGTGGCGCGATTTCAGCTCACTCCAACCTCCGCCTCCCAGGTTCAAGCGATTCCCCTGCCTCAGCCTACCAAGTAGCTGGGATTACAGGCACGTGCCACCACGCCTGGCTTTTTGAATTTTAGTAGAGATGGGGTTTCACCATGTTGGCCAAGATGGTCTCGATTTCCTGACCTCGTGATCCACCTGTCTCGGCCTCCCAAAGTGCTGGGATTACAGGCGTGAGCCGCTGTGCCCGGCCCCTACACGTCACTTTCTTAGCAATCACCTTCCAATCGATTGGACGGCATCCAGTTTTATCTTCCTCAAATCCAAGTCCTATACTGCTGCTGAAATGATGTACTTAGAATATAAATCTGACCATCTCACTCCTCTGCTTAAAATCCTTCAGTTACTTACAGGATAAAGTCCAAATAACTTTAACACCCATAAGCATTTACTGAATGTCTACTATATGCCAGGTACTGGTTTAGGTCCTGGGGCTACAGCAGCGAACAAAAAAGGATCCCTGCCTATGGAACTTACATTCTATTCAGGGTAGACAGATGAGGAACAAATAAGTAAATACAAAATATGTCAGATACTTGCTTTTTAAAATCATCGTAAGGAGAATAGGGAGTGCTGGTGGGGGAGGAAGGCATGTTTTCGAAGTGCAGGAGAGAAGGCCTTAATAAGGTGGCATTTGTGGCTTATCCTAAGCCAGCCCTGACTTCAGGACTGATGATGACTCAGGTCTCTTCTTTCACCATCTCCTTCCTTGAACGTCTTCTCCAGTTCCCGGAACTACCCTTTCTCTTCCATATGACTTTCTCCCTATTCCGGATAATTCCTATCAAGACTAATATGAAGCATCACCTCCTTCTCCAAAAATTCTTCCTTTATCTTCTACCTCTCAGGATGGATTAGGGAAACTAAAAAATGAGCCAAATATTTCCTTTTAAAAGTTTCCCCACTAATGAGAGGATAAAACTTGGGCTCCTCATTTCCTATGGCAAATCATTTGATTTTCAAGTCTTAAAGCTCAACCTCTTTTGTTTGTTTTTAAAACAGCTTCATCGAGATCTAATTCACACACCACATAATTTTCAGACTTAGAGGGTACAACTCAAGGACTTTTAGAATAGTCACAGGGCTGTACAAACATCAGCACAATCTAGTTTAGCACATTTTCATCACCCCCCAAAGACTCCTCTATCCATTTCCCCATTTCCTTTCAACTCCCACTTATCTTTCTATCCTATGCATTTGCCTATTTTGGACATTTCATATGAATAGTATCATACAAAATGGCTTTTTGTTACTAGCTTCCTAAATTTAACATAATGTTTCAAGATTAAGCTGACCTCTTTCTGTGGCCAAATAAAGTCCATTGTATGGATGTACCACATTCTATACATCCATATGTTGATGGATATCTGGTTCTTTGTACTTTTTGTTTTTGAGATGGAGTCTCGCTCTCTTGCCCAGGCTGGAGTGCAGTGGCACGATCTTGGCTCACTGCAAGCTCCGCCTCCTGGGTTCAAGTGTTCTCCTGCCTCAGCCTCCCGAGTAGCTGGGACTACAGGCGTCTGCCACCATACCCGGCTAATTTTTTTTTTGTATTTTTAGTACAGACAGGGTTTTACCGTGTTAGCCAGGATGGTCTTGATCTCCTGACCTCGTGATCTGCCCGCCTCAGCCTCCCAAAGTGCTCGGATTACAGGTGTGAGCCACCACGCCCAGCCTGTTTATACTTTTTGGCTATTATAGATAATGCTTGCTATGAACATTTGTGTACGTATTTGTGTATGCATGTATGTTTTCATTTATTTGTGTATATACCTAGGAGTGAAATTCCTAGGTCATACCATAACTCTATGTTTAACTTTTTGAGGAACTGATGCAGCTGTGCCATTTTACATTTCTACCAGCGGCAAAAGAGGGTTCCAGTTTCTCCATAACCTTGCCAACATTTTCATTGTCTTTTAAAAATTATTATTATTGTTATAGCAATCCTGGTGGGCACAGAGTGGTGTCTCATTGTGGTTTTAATTTGCATTTCCCTAAAAACAAATGAATTTGAGCCTCTTTTCATGCTCAATGTGAATTAGCCACCTGTATACCTTCATTGGATAAATGTTCTCTGAAATACTTTGTTTAATATTTTTATTAATAGACTTTATTTTTTAGAATAGTTTTGGATTCACAGAAAAATTGAGAAGATAGTACAGAGTTCACATATAATCTGTACCCAGTTTCCCTATTATTAACATGTTACATTAGTATGATACATTTGTTACAGTGAATGAACCAATATTAACACATTATTTTAACTAAAATCTATAGTTCATTCAGGGCCTCTTAGTTTTTACCTAGTGTTGTTTTTGTTCCAGGGCGCCATCCAGGAGGTCACAGTACATTTTAGTCATCATATCTCCTAGGCTCCTGTTGACTGTGATAGTTTTTTAGACTTTCCTTGTTTCTGATGGCTTTGACAGTTTGGATGAGTACTGATCAGGTATTTCACAGTACGTATCTCTATTGGAATCTTTCTGATGTCTTTCTTATGATTAGACTGAGGTAATAGGTTTTGGTAAAGTGCCATTTTCATCACATCATGTCAAGGGCACATAGACATACTGTCAACATGATTTATACATGTTGATATTGACCTCGAGAAAAGAGAGGCTGCCAATTTGGTCTTTTATACATTGCACTAAAAATAATTGCATTTTTGTTTTCCCTGATCACATCAAACTCTACAGTAGACTCAAGGAGTGAGGAACTTCTTCCCAAATATATACATCTGAAGCATACTCCTGCTTTAGGTGAGTTGTGTATGGAAGATAAAGGAATGCAGACCAAAGCATTTCAGGGCTCTTGTCAAGCCCACCAGTAGCCAGTTCTCTGTCTTGAGCTAATTTAACCTATCAACAGCATTTGACACAGATGAAGACACACTCCTCTGAAAACATCTCCCTTGACTTCTGGGACAACACCCTTTCTTAGTTACCTTCCCATTCTGTTGGCTACCTCCTCAACTTCCTCTGCTGGTTCTTCTCCAGCATCTCAACAGTGGGGTACCCAAGGTCCAATTCTTGGACAGATTCTCTTTTTTCTCTACTTGTGCTCCCATTGAGATCTCACCTCCTAGCCTTTCTCATGACTTTAAATCCCACCTATAAGCTGATGACTCCAAAACTCCCATCTCCTCAACTCCAGGTTGTATAGCCAGCTCCCTTTTTATGTCTATTCTGGTCCCTAATAGGCATCTCAAACTAACATTTCTTGTTATCCACTCTCTATCTGAACCCCTGCTCCGCCCTCCACACACTTCAATAGCCTCTCCTATGGTCTGGTTCACTTTCATTACAGTAAATAAAAACTTCATGCTTTGAATTGTTCAGATCAAAACCTTTGGAGTCTCTGGTTCATTTCTGATTCCTCAGCAAATCCTGTTAGCTTAACTTTTAAAATATATCCTAATCTGACCATATCTCATCCTCTCCAGTGCCACCATCTTGCTTTGAATCACCACTACCTTTCACCTAGAAGATTATTGCCACAGTTTTCTAACAGAGTCTCCTGCTTCTGCCTTTGCCTACAATACCCCTCCACAACTAACAACTGCGATGTCAGTTTCAACATCGCGGCCAGACTGATTCACATTATGTAGCATCCTTCTGCGCCAAACCTTCTAATAGCTTCCAACCTCATGCAAAGTAAAACTCAGTGTCATTACAGTGACTTTCCAGATCTCAGCTCCTTAGATCAAACCTCAGACTTCATCTCTTACTCTTCCCCTGCTCACTCACTTCATCCATGCTGGCCTTTCTGCTTTGTTCTTCAGATGTTAAGTGTCCGCCTCCCTCTGGCTCTTCACCCTTACATGTTCTTTCCTGGTATGCTCTTTCCCTAGATAGCTGCATGGCTTGCTCCTACTCTTCCTTTAGGTTTTTCCTCAAATGTTACCATCTCATTAAGGACTTCCATGAACACTCTAAAATTTCAGATTACCTCCATTATACTCTGGCATCCTCTGGTCCCCTCCCCATGCCTACTCTTTTTTTTTTTTTTTTTTTTTAAACTACAGCATATATTATCATCTGAAATACTTTATATGTATTTTACTTATTTATTACTTTGCATCTTGCCCCACAGTAATGCAAGTTTCATGAGGCCGGGACCTACAGAGAACATACACTGAATAAATATTTGATGAAGGAATGAAGAAATGAAGGAATAACAGGGCGAGGAATCTGTCTTGGGTGTTACAATTTTTTGCCCTACTACTTCCTGAACTGCAGCTTTTGTTGCCTTATCTTGCACAGGTTTAAGAATGAAAGATACCAGTCCAAAGAAAACCAAAATCAGGGGAAAAACTGAGGAGCAATGAAACCTTGAAGGAGGACAGCAGGAAGTAGAGTTATTGGAGAAATAAAGGAGAAAAAAGAGACAGTTGAAGAGGTAGAGAAAGAGACAAAATGGGGTAAAGAGGGGAGAACTGGGAAGAAAACTCTGGGATATTCTTTTTGAACGATGGCGTCACTCAAGCTAGAAGCGTTGTTAGATACACCCTGGGGACTCCAACCACCAATCATTTGGACCTCTCTTGTTATGCTCCCACCATCTGGACTCCTAGGAGGCTTCTGTGACTCACATGTGGAAGGGTGCATGACAGCTCAAGTTAAGATGCTCTGTGATGAAAGGAACTAAAAAAGCACACTCATAAACCCTTCCACCTTCTCACTCATCTGCACTGATTTTCCTGGATAAAGCATCTTTTTGACTCTGAAAATTAACAGTGGGGTCAAAACTGTAAAACAGCTTAAATGATCATTACCATAGAGGACAGAGGCTCCCTGTACTTCTAGTAATGTTACAGGTTGTCTGGTTCCTTTGCTCACCCAAGATCTACCCTTCTATTAGAGATCAGTTAGAGGAAAGGTGTACATGAAGAGAAAGACAAGAAAAAATACTATGAGTAGAAGAATCAACATCAATGGAATTGCTCCAGATCCCTCATTTCTTTATTATAGAAAGGTGTTATATTTTCCACTGGCCAGGAAGGCTGAGAAGGTAAGAAAACTACAAGCACTTTGCAACTTCTTGTTAAATAAGTTTTCTGACACATGGCAACTAGTGATTAATTACTGTGTGAGCAGATAACATTCCTATAGAGATTTGCTGGAAGTACAGATGCTGTCCATGCTTGATTAGACACTGCTTAAGGAATGCTGAGGTATACTGCTGCAGTCTATTATTTCTGGCTATTTTGGTATTGCTGTTTTATTTATTTTACATAGCTTCAAATATGGTAGAATTGATGGAGCCCCTTTCACAAAACCTGTCCCTATCAAAAACAAGAAGGGGGGCAAAAAGAAGGCTATAAAGTATGTCTGTATGAAAGCAAGAAAAAATGAGAGGGAAAGAGACTCTGAATAGTAGGGCTACACTATTTCTTTTTGTAATGCTTTTTGTTTTACAAAGAATGAACTGCAAGGAAAATATGTTTTTTCTTACAAGCTTATAAGAAAACTGACCCATGCCGGCTAGTTTAAACCTTCAGGGAATTAAACATAAACTAACCTGTCAATATCCAAGGCCTTCATCCACACCAAAATTAGCCTTGATTTGATATCTGTTCATTCATTCGGCACATACAATGAACACTTACTTTGGTACAGGCACTGAGAAAAAAGTCTCAGCCTCTTGGAGCTTATAGTCTTAGAAAGGAGATGTCTTCTGAAGCAGGAACAGAAGAACAGATTCAGCCAGTACTGTGTGTTTATGCTAGCCTATTTCCTGTCAAAAATCCATGTCAGAATAAAGAATAATAGTAGCAGTACATCTCCCAAGTGGTCCACATGCCACTTGTACCTACTTCCTGGGACATAATTCACCAATCCAACTGTAAAAGGCGTGGCGTGGTTGGGACTCAGTTAGTTCCTGAAGAAATGCTTCATCGGCACATGACCTGCTGATGCCAACTTCAATCCTGCCCAGTCAGCATTGCATTATTCAGATGCCAGGTTTTTCAGGCCCCATACTGTCTGCCAAAAACTGTGTTAATTTACTTATTTCAGCTAAATAAAAAAAAAAAAAATCATTTAAAATAGGATGATTGAATTTAGGAATTGTATTCCTTAGAGCATTAGTAATGGGTTTCTGTATCCCTCAGGCCTCTATGTTCTTAACTTCCCCTTGTCAATGTTATTATGACTAGACTAATTCAATAATGAGATCATTCCCCATAAGAGCGACCAAATAAATGCAGCATTCTGTCACACCTGGTTTCCCTAATCTGAGCAAGGAAGGCTTTCCACCAAATTTAGCCTAGAACAGGGAATTTAATGAAAACACTCTCTCTCTCTCTCTCTCTCTCTCTCTCTCTCTCTCACTTTCCCACAAATAGAAAAAGAAAGGGAAGGAGAAGGACAGAAAGGCAGAGGAACAGGGTAGCAATGGAACAAATGTAGTAACAGATTGAGGAAGAAAGGTTAAAAATGAACATATATGGTTCATAACCAAAACAAAGATCACAGCATATTTGTCTTTATAATTGTTAAAGTAATATAATATTTCATCACCTCCGTAAATGCCTCAAGAATTGTTTCAAATTTTCCTGCACTTCTCAAGGGATCAAAAAAATCAAGTGATTTCACCCTGTTAGCCAGGATGGTCTCAATCTCCTGACCTCGTGATCTACCTGCCTCGACCTCCCAAAGTGATGGGATTACAGGTGTGAGCCACTGCACCCGGCCAACCCCGTCTCTACTAAAAATACAAAAAAAAGTAGCCTGTAGTCCCAGCTACTCAGGAGGCTGAGGCAGGAGAATGGCGTGAACCCGGGAGGCAGAGCTTGCAGTGAGCCGAGGTCACACCACTGCACACCAGCCTGGGCGACAGAGCGAGACTCCATCTCAAAAAAAAAAAAAAAAAAAATTAAGTGAAAAGACACAGAAATACTAAATGTCAGGCAGAAACATTGGGGATTATTAAAAACAAGTGACTTCCTAGCCATGAAGGCTTCTGGAAAATAAGGGAGTTTACAGAATAATCCACTCAGGTATAAACGGCAATACAGCATGAAAATAACATATTTCTCATCTTCAAATTGCTTAAGCTTTTATTAAAGCACCAAAGGTTTGATATTCTAATTAAGGTTTAGATGGTGTTAAAACAAATGAAGAGAGAAGAAAACTAACTCTCAAATTTTGAAAAAGTGTGTTATACAAAAACATTAAAAATTGAGATCAAGGCCAGATGCAGTGACTTATGCCTGTAATTCCAGTGCTTTGGGAGGCTGGGGCAGGAGGATTGCTTGAGGCCAGGAGTTCAAGACCAGCCTAGGCAACATAGTGAGACCCTGTCTCTATAAAAAAAAAATATAAAAATTAGCCAGGCGTGGTGGTGTGCGCCTTTAGTCCCAGCTCCTCAGAGGATCCCTTGAGCCTAGGAATTCAAGGCTACAGTGAGCCATGTTCACACCACTGCACTCCAGTCTAGGTAACAGAGCAGTAGCCTGTCACTTAAAAAAAAATTAAGATCAGAAAACTTAGAGAAAGGATAGTGATGAGTTCTCACTTTCCTCCCAGTGAGAACAAGAAGAGATGGGTTTCAATCGGAACAAGATGGAAGAAATGAGAAGTAGGTTTCTGTAAAAATACAGTAGATACATGTTATTTACAATAAGAGAAAAAAAGGGAAAAATTCAAATATTCAAAAATTTGCAAGTGATTAAAAATAAATATGGCTCATTTATGCCATGAAATATTTGTTCAGGCATCATTAAAAGTAATGTTTTCAAGGAGTATTAGTGAATGTGGAAAAATTATGTTTTCAAACAACGTCATAGATATGGGAAAACAAAATTAAATTAATATAAAATTGCATTAACGTAGTTCCAATTTTGGAAAAAGGGAAATCATATGCTCGAGTATGTGTGAAAAGTCACATAAACAACACAGCACATGCAAGAAAGTCAGGAGAAAATATACCAAATATCTTAGCCTCTGGATCAAAGGTTTATATTCTTCTTTGTATTTTATCTTATGTATTTTTAAGCATGTATACTTTTATACGCAGAAAAAAACGTTATTCAAGCATTGTAATAAGAACAACTTCAGTTAGACATCAGGAAAAACTACCTGCCAAAGTAACAAAATTCAACAGAATTCTGTGAAATTACCTTCTCTATAGGACCTAAAAACACCTACCTGTGCTTCTTTCTTTCTTTTTTTAAACTAAGCTTTTTCTGCATCAAGAGTCCATTTTTAAAAATGACTTTGCAGGCAATGAGGTCTTGGCTTTGGCACGAGAAACTAAGCCCAGTTTTCCCTCCTACCTTGCGAAGTCCAGGTCTGCCTCCCGTGACATGGTGATGTTGGTCAAATTCTGCTGAAGAACAAAAATGTTCCTACACATTTTCTTGATGCCAGACTCACTGATGCGCCTGAAGTACTGGGCACCATTAATGAGGATGCAGGAGATCAGGTGGCCCAGGCCTGAGGGGTCAGCACAGTGTGGGGCAAAGAAAATGGAAGACAGATTAGAGGCATTCCTACAGAAACCTGCACACAGAATTGCTGTCTTCTAATCCTACATTTAAATGACCAAAGAAAATCTACCTCTGATGGTTGCATCTGCTGATCTGACAATAATTTTAGGGTATTTCTACATCGCCCTAGTAGTTACAAACGGGTGGACTTCATGTTGGCGGCCAAGCCTGGTAACAGTCCCATGTCCAGCATTGCCATGTACACCTACTGCCACCATGCCAAGGCCTCAGAGAAGAGGCCAGCTTATCACAAACCGTTGAAGTGCACGGGAAATCCTGCTTTTCTTTACAGACGATTGGGAAGCAGAGAAGAACACAGGCATATAAAATGACCTGTTTGGCCTCTCCTTCCTCCTGAAAAGTAGAGGAGGACACTTTTGGCTCAAAAGTTGACTGGGAAGCTACATAAATAAAATCAACAGGAAACTGGGCCTTGGCAATAATGTTAATATATTTCAACACTGTCAAGTGAAAAATAAATCAATAAGAAAACTGGGTTATTGGCAATAATGCTAATACAACTTAAAAATGGCAATGGGTGTATTTCTAAAGTAGTAATTGGAGAAAATGTAATTAGAAACAAAGGGTGAAGGCAAAGCAGATAATACATTAACTGTTGACTTCCCGTGAGACATCTTTGGACATTTTGAGGCCCCCTAAGTGGTTTGTTCTTACATCTGGAGGGTCGTTTTGTGGTCTGTGAAATGTAGCAAAGGACAGCTCAGGACATCAGCAAACTAACAAGTCCTCCTCAGGATACCCCATGTAATTAAGTTGAGAAACGCTGGTTCAGAACAACGTGAGGCACATATGGGTTACTATTTTTAAAAGCTGGATTTTAATTCTAAATGGAATTCAGTAAACGTTTCTTCCTTCTTTCTTATTCTTGGATGCTAGCAGGACATTTTCCTCGGAACCGTAAAGCTGGTCTGACTAGTCGCAAGCCATTTGCTATTGGTTGTTTTCCTGTTCTGAAGTCTAGTCCCTTCCCCGAGACTCTGAGGTTTAGATCAGAGAGCAGGGCTTATCTTTAGGTCCATGGCTCCCCATGTCTTCAAAATGAGTTTTCCCTTGATTAAAGTGAAAGTAGAAATGAGGGAGGAGATGCATTCAGGTCTTACTTCAGCTACACTCACACAACATTGCTTCAAGACCACAAACTTGTACGTGCTACTATTTGAATGTGAAGAAAAGTTTTTATTCAAAGAAAAACACAACTGCAGATTCTACATTTAAAGCTAGACAACTTATTTATATGAAAAATCTCTGTAGGCCAAGTTTTGGTGTCATTCTCTCACGTCCATAACTTTAGGTACAGTTTTTTTTTTTCCCTGCCACAATATAACATGGTCTGCAAGTCTGGGTAATGAAGGGGTATGCTGTTTGTAGAGAATAAGAAATAATAATACATTATAATAAATACATTAAATGCATTTTGTCATAGGAATAAAACAAATGTTGATATGCAGGGGCTGGGAAGAGCCACAGTCAAGAGCAAAGAGGAAACTCAGTGTAATAACAGAAAAGTGAATTCTCAGGTAGGCACTGCAGCTCAAAGCTGCAGAATATTCCAGGTGCCGCCAAACTCATAGTGCCATGGGGTTAACTGACAGCTAACCCTTTAATCACTTACACTTTTTGGCTCAAGTCTTTGAGAGATATACCCCAAGAGAACACATCTCTTTATAACTCCATATATATTTAAGGACTGGATTTTGGGGGGGTCCAAATTTGCAGGAATATAACTTTCATAAAGCAAACATTGGCCATGTATTGTCAGTTTGCCACAATCCTTTGGACAATGTACCTTCTTAGTTGTTTTAAAAAATACTAGTTTAATTCTGTGAGAGAACACAGATACAAGTTTTCACATAAACAAACCAAAACATGGACCAAGGGAACATAATGTGAAATCCTAACAGGGGTCCTCCGGGTGAAATTCATCATGAAAAATTATTTGGGTGCCATCACATTTTTTCAAAATTGTGAAGCATAATGTCTTTAGATGGTACTTCCTGTCTCTCACACCCTTCCTTGCCTGCCCCCTTGGAGGCATTTATGGACATATCCTTCCTAAAAATTGCTGCTAATCAGAGGCTTCTGTTCTTTCCAGATGATTATAACATTCTGTGAGAAAACTTCCCGTTCCAGTGATAATTTTAGCCAATGAGTGATCTTTCAGGATTCTCTCCTCATTGTGTATGTGTGCTTTTTTTTTTTCTTTCATAAGCTCCTCTTGAGTTAATTTGTGGCCCAGTCTGCACATTCTCTCAAATCTCATGAGTGGCATGTCAGGGAGGCAGCCATCTGCCTTATCTTGGATTAAATCTCCTTATCAACCAGGAGCAGATGGTGGCCATATTGTTGTCTACCTAGTCACACACAAAGAGGCTAGGTATTGCAGATTTAGTTCAAACAAGCAAGCAAACAAACAACTCTTTTCTACAAGTCTTCAACTTCAGTAATACAGAAAACCAGGAAAACCTTTGTCCTTTCTTCCTCCCCAACTCCCGGAGACAGAAGCAGGGCCTGACCTTCAAAGATATACTGGAACTTGTGCTGCTGAAGGCTGGCACTCATGGCCTCTTCAATGGCGCTGATATCTTTGTTGAGCTTGACCACCAGGGGGTCATAATCCATACTTTCCACATTAGCCACAATGGCATAGTTCCCCTCCTTTGCAAGAGGGATGAGATAGTGGAAACAGTGAACCCTGAAAAAGAGAGAGATGGGGAGAGCAGTTACTAATAAATCTTTCCAGGGAGGGCAGTGATCTTGGTACACAGCACCAAAATAACTACTAAATTATCATTAATAAATGTAAGACTAGCGATGATAGCCAACGCTTAACTCTGTACTCTATTTGTGCCAGACATTTTGCTCTACACTTAATATGAAGCAGCTGTGGCCTTGTATGTTTTAATGTAAACACCCTCCCCTCTTTTAACCAGAAAGCCATCTTAGTTATTCTATAGAACAACTGAGTGATCTGGGGCAAGCTGGCTGCTATGATCATTGCTTGTTTAATCCATACAGTGTTGGTAAGGAGTTCTAAAATTCTTTTCAATGCCAGGGTTGTAGGCATAGTGTGAAAAGCATTGTAATTTTCAACAGATACTGTTGCAATGAAGATGAGAGGCAGAGTTTACAGATCTTAAAAGTGTAAGGAGACTACATTGGCTTCAGTCACCAGCTATATAACTTTAGGCAAGTTACTTTATTTCTCTATCCCTCGGTTTCCTCATCCATTAAATGGGGGTAAAAACAACAGCTGCCTCATAGGGTGCTGTGATTACACTACTACTACATATTAAGTGTTATGTATAGCAGTGTCTGGCACAAATGGCGTGCATAGTAAGTATTGGCTGTCATCACTAGTCTTATATTTATTAATGATAACGTATTAGTTAAGTAAATCACGTACGTAACCTCTATGAATTTGTAAGAAATTGTGCTAGGCCCTGGAAATATAAGACAGTTTATATCCTTAAAGACCCACAGCCTAGTGGGGCAGATTAAGAAAATGACTAAGAGAGAACAGCACCTCACTCCAAGCACATCTACACAGTGTGCCATGGAAACGTGCCACAGGGTATCAGGAAAGGGTCCTGACGGAAGGTGATGTTTGAGTCTCACAGAATCTATCTGACAGCTTGAGGAAGGAGGGCATTTCTGTGTGAAAATGGCCTGTGTCAGTCTGGTCACACACAATTCTCAGGTTCTTTTTGGCAGATATTAGTAGCTGCTGAAGAAGTCTGAGGTGGGTATGGATTGGCTGCACCAACACAGCCTTTTAAAGTTGTAATCAGAGTGTGTTTCAGTCCAAATTCTGCCCTACATGCAGGTATTTATTTTGAATCCCCCACCCTAGAAACAAAACAAAACAAAACAACCCAAACCAACAGTATCCCTTGGCAGGCAGAGTTCAGACAGGCTGTTTTGTAAGCCCAGTCTAGTCCTAACTGTCATTTTAGGTGCTCTGTCTGACCTTGCATGGAAGGTTCACTGGAGGTAAGACATGATGACATAATCCAGGGTCCATGTTCTGTTACCTTTACAATTGGCATCAAGTAATAAGAAATATTCCTAAATGAATGGCTGCAAAAGCCTAGGGCATTATTATCTCTAATGATGCGACCATGCTTTGCCTGTCATCTTTCTTTACTTATAGTCAGGTTTATTGAGAAATAATTTACAAACAGTAAAACTCCCCCCTTCTAGTGTACAGTTCTATTAGTTTTAACAAACATGTAAAATTGTATAACCACCACCAGAACCAAATTATAGAACACAAACATCTCCAAAATTCTCTGTGTCCCTTTATAGTCAATCCCTACTCAACCCCCAAACCTTTGGCAACCACTGATCTATTTTTCTGCCTCTACAGTTGTCTTTTCCAGGATGCCATATAAATGGAATCATACAGTATGTAGCCTTTTGAGTTTGGCTTTTTCACTTAGCACAAAGCATTTGAGATTCATCTATGTTGTTCATTACTTTTTTTTGCTGGGTAGCCTTCCACTGAATTGGATGTCCCACAGATTATCTATTCACCCACTGATATTTAGATTCTTTCCAGATTTAGGTGGTTGTGGATAAAGCTACTTCATGTACACATTTTTGTGTGCATATAACTTTGCATTTATTTCTCTTGGATAAATACCTAGAAGTGAGACTGCTGGATCATATGGTAAGCGTATGTTTACTTTTGTAAGAAACTACCAAATTGCTTTCCAAAGGAGCTGTGCCATTTTGCTTTCTTACTGGCAGTATACAAAAGTTCCAGTTGTTCCACATCCTCATCAGTACTTGGTGTTGTCAGTTTTAAAGAAAAATTTTTGGTCATCCCAATAGATGTAGAGCAGTATCTCACTGTGGTTTTAATTTGCATTTTCCTAATGACGAATGATGTTGAGCATATTCTCATGTCCTTATTTTCTGTACATATATTTTTGATGAAATATCTGTTCAAATCATTTGCCCTGTTTTAAAAATTGGGTTTTTTGTTTTCTTAAGTTTTGAGAGTTCATTATATATTCTGGATACAAGTCCTTTATCAGATACGCATTTTGCAAATATTTTCTCCTGGTCTTTTGCTTGTATTTTAATCTTGACAATGTCTATCAAAAATGGTTTTAATTTTGATGAAGTTCAACTTATAACTTTTTTCTTTTTGGATGGTACTTTCAGTGTCATATTTCAGAAATCTCTGCCTAAATAAAATGATAAAAATTTTTTCCTATGTTTTCTTCTAGAAGTTTTAGAGTTTTAGATTTTACATTTAGTTGAATGATCCATTTTAAGCTAACTTTTATATGGGATGTGTTATATTCTTAAAAGCAGTTCATCCAAGAGAATCCAAATATCTTGACTACTGCTCATTTTTACTGATAGATGCTTATCTTAACAGTTACTAGTTAACTAATAACTAATTTCACCAATAAAAACTCATTCTGACATTCATGTACTAATTGGCACAAATGTATAATTTTGATAAGAACACCAGTAATGGCACTGGTTGCAGCCTCCTCTGGAACGTGATCTTTCTGACAGAATGAAAGTTGACCAACTCTGGAATGGGATTCATGACTAGGGCAATGATTGCTACTGTGGTTGAAATTTAAATAAAGTTTAAATTTTATTTTTAACTTTATTTTCAAAGAAGTTGAATAAAATTAAAGCATCTACGCTAAAGTATTTTTAAAGTAAATGACAGATATTATGACTCCAGGCAATGAGAAGACCATGTAAAATAGCATGAGACTATAAATGCAGGATGGTCTGAGGACTGGTGAGTAGTTCTTTTCAGATGCACACAGATCCGACATTACAGGCATGCCACGAGCTTGGGGAGATGGGCACGGGCCAGGTCAGCAAGGCTCTGAAGGCCATGTAGGGAATCAGGCCTTTATCCTAGAAGCCACAGGGAGCCTTAGGAGGATTTTAAGAGGTGAATAATATAATCAGACCTAAGCTTTGGCAAGATCACTCTGGCACAGTATACGAGTGGATTAATAGCAGAGAATGGAAGCAACTGGAAGTAGAGCGACTAGTTAGGAAATTCTTAGGAACTGGAGGTGAGTGCTTATGAGATCCTGAAGCTATTGGGAGAGAAGACATACAACCTTTCTTTAAGGTATTATCTTCTTCCCAAGTGATTAGAGATTAAAAAAAAAGAAAGAAATTAAAATAGTCATCAGCTAATGCCAAATTCAAATCAAGTATTTTTTTAAATTTAAATTCTGGCCTGTTGTTGCTGACCTTAGTATGACTTTGACATTAATGTATTCTGCAAACACTGCTGATTACACAGTGGGGTGGATGATTTTCAGAGAGTGCACACTTAGGATCCCAACAGTGATAGACAGTTGCTGTTGAACCTACTTAGAGCCCTCCTGATGGTGAGAAAAATCAGCTGATAAAGGTGACATTCTTGGCATCTTGGACTCAAATGGCAACTTAATTTTCTTCTTCTAAAGTTCAAATAGAAAAAACAAACCTCAACAGTTTTTAATGGGCTCACCATGTCTTTCGTCTCTTGGGGGTACCATTTGCTTTATGCTTTGTACTGTGGAAAGGGGCTGCCTGGTGGTTAAAATGTGAACCACAATGACACAGGTAAAATGTCAAACACTCCTTAGATGGATCATTCAACACAGACTGCGTGGGATTTGAAAACAGTTTTTTGGTTTGAACTTTAATAATGTCAAAGAAAAATATGTGCTATGGATATAAAGATATTTTGGGGAACAAGACCAGTTTTTGGCATCTGAAGTTGTTCTGGACTTTTTGCTGGCATATCTCATTACTTTTTTCCATGAATTTTTTTCTTCTATCTGTACTCTTATCTCAGTGATTTCTTGGCTAAAAGTGCCAGAGACAGGAGCTAATCAGCCACTTTTTCACCACACCAGCTGCTGGACAACTGGGCCTAAGCTCTAATTCCTTTTTTACAGCAGGATGGGAACAAAACAAATATTAGTTGATGAGAATGATGTTGGCCACACAGCCTCTGTACCTCTTAAGATAATTCAGTGGACTTACAAGTGGACTACTGTGTAAAAACAGAAACTGCAAACCAATTCGTTTCTTTAAAGACAACAGGTTTTGTTTGGTAAAGTAGCACTTACTGTATCTGGGTTTGGTTTCCAACCAGCTAATTCTTAATCACATTTTTACTGAGCACCTAATATACAGCACGATATTAGGTTTCGGGGCCAGCCATCACAATGAATAAGCCACACCTGGAAGAGCTGTTTGATGGTCTCTTCCACAGTCATGCCCCCAGAGCACTTAGCAGACAGCTCTATTCTAGCGTTATTATACTAGAGTGGCATGAAATCTGTCTTACTCATTTTGTATCATCACTGTGCAAACTGAAAAAAATTGTTAACATGACCGGGACACAGTAAGTGTGTCTACATTCACTATCCGAGCCTTATGTGGCATATTCTGCTAGTTGTATGTACCTTACTTTAAAAGGAACAAAGACGAAATGAAGCACACTTACAAGAAAGCAACCTGAGTGTTGGAACCATGTTATACAAGGAAGTGGGGAAATTTAATTTTAAAAAATCCCATGTTTTGTGTTCTGAGTTAAATTCAAGGAAAGATAATTCTACATCCAGGGCTCTAAAATTCAGTCTTTTAAAATATTCATTATTAAAAATGACGTTTTTCTGTTTTTAGACTAATGTTGAAGAAGATACAGCAACCGGTGTTATAGCACTGTATAGTTTCTTGTAAATTAATGACTAAAGCATGTTCAGTATTAAGAAGAGTATTGCCAAGATGTATCAAAAGGGCAGAAATAGGGGTTAAGGACTTAAAAGATCTTACTCAAATGTGTTACAAATATCCCACTTGGAATTAACTACACATAAGTAGACAATTCTGAATGTAGAACACATATAAGCACACAATCAATAGTATAAATACCAGGAGTTGTGATAGTAACTAATTTGGTATTCCCTTGTTTTCCTTTGTAACTCAGGTAACAGCAGCACTAGAATATTACTTTGTGTTTTTCATTTCCTTCCATCTATTGCATATATTTATTCACAGAAGACACCTGATTTATTTCACTGTCCACTTGTAAATAAAGAGATACCAAATCTGTAAATTATTGTAAAACAAATCAGAAAATATATAGAAAGAGCTTTATTTCTGGACAGATTAATGTGAGAAATAACATCAGGAATAAAGCTGAGTAGCAGATTCTAAATCTGCAATGTTAACTTTTCTTGTTCCACTCACAAGGCTCTCACAAGCAATAAGGAGGTAACTCACTGGGCAATGGTAATGAAGAAGGATAAAAAGCAAGTAGCACACACAAGGAGTCACCATGGAAATAAATTCAAGTTCTAACTGGAGTCCAAACATATTCCCAAGGGTCACCTATCAAACAAAGTCCTATTTACATTTTTAAACCCTAAATCTAGTAAAGACTTCAAATGAAAAGAAAAATAGTCTATCAATGTTAATCATGTTCCAAAGCAATACAGAACAGAATGTGTTACCACACCATGCACTTTCTGGTCCTGATGTTTGGACATTGCTACCTAGTTGTTTAATAAGCATCTCAAACTGAACATCTCTACATGGCAGGCTTGATTGCCGCCATTCTCCTCAACCCTTCTCCTCTCTCAGTCTTTCTCCCCTCAGTTAATGGCACCAGCATCCACACAGTTGCTCTGGCCCCAAACTAGTGGTTTTCCTTGAGTCTTTCCTCTCATTGCACCAGCCCCTGTTTCCAATACAATCTATCAACAAACTTCATTAGCTCTACCTTCAGCATGTGTCCCAAATCCTACACTTCTCATACCTCCACCTCTGTCACCTTGATGCTCAGAGCTGGTCTCAACTGGTCACCCTGCTTCCATTCGTATTTTTCCCTGCAATCCCTTTTCCATACAACAGCCAGAGTGACCTTTAAAAAATGTTAATTAATTGGTATCTCTCCCTTTCTTAAAACCCTTCCATGGCTTCTGTGACATCTGAATGATTCACTTGGTCTGTAAGACCCTGTAATGTGTCAGGCTTCATGACTCCACAGGACTGGGCTCTAGCCTGTCTCCTGTGCCTTATTTTTTCAGTCCTCCCCACCCAGCTTGTTCATCAGCCTACAAGCATATCAGCCTCCTCTCTGCTCTTGAGACAAAAACCAAGCTTGATTTTTGTCTCAAGACCTTTGTTAGTGTACCTCCCTCTGTCTGAAACACTCTTCCTCCGGGTCTTTGCACAGATGGATCATTCTTGTTACTTTGTCACATTTCTTTTGACCATTTCATCTTAAAGAAAAAAAATCCCATTCCTAGTCAGCCCCAGCCACTCTTGGCAACTGCCCAGTATGCTAGTACTGGGTACATGTAGCTACCAGGCACTTAAAATGTGGCCAGTCCACATTGTGATGTGCTGTAAGTATAAATGGGCACTTTCAAAAGCTTAGCGCAAAGGAAAATGCTGAATACCTCAGTCAGTTCTGTTGATTGCCTATTGAAATGCTGTTTTACATATACTGGGTTAACTAAAATGTATTAGTATAATTCTTTTACTTCTTTCCGTCTACTTTTTCCAGCGTGACTCCCTTCTTGACTAGCAGAGCACTTTAGTAAAAATATGAATTACAATAAAGTCACCACAATAGCAAAGCTACCATATTTTGAGCACTTACTTTGTGTCTGGCATTGTGCTAATTATTATTCCATTTATAAAATCTCTATAAGTTAGAAACTACTGTTTCCATTTTTAAAATAAGGAAACCGTGGTTTGTAAAGTTAATTAACTGGCCAACAATCGCCTAGCCAGCTGATAGTGACATTTCAATCCAGGTGACCTGATTTCATAGACCATGCCAGCTCTGAATTACCACACTCAAAATACACCATGCCCTCAAACAGTCACTGAATATGGCTAAAAATAACTTTCAGCGTAAAAAGGGATAACATCAATAATATGAGCCAGAAATTATGGTGATACTCCCTGGAAATAAGTAAGTGATTTATGAACCACAGTGCATTCAAATTGCAAGGTCCTGGGCTTGGCTGTATCATACCTCACTTCCAGATGTAAGACCAGCAAGCAGCGGTCAGCCATATCCTGGAACGATTTGGCAAGTTCACTGAGAGTCTGCATGATCTGCTCTGACACTGGGGGGAGATCCGTGTTCGTGTGGCTGTCTTGAGCAGGAGAAAGCACTGAAAGGTAAGGATAAAACACCAGTCATTTCATTAGATGCCTACAGATTTTTTTGAAATGACATTATTTTGCTGTTCATCTTTTTGTTTTTACTAGTTTGGGTAACACTAGTGTTGGCAGCATTAGAAGTCCAAGACATGATAGACTGTTTCTATATTTGATTACACATAGAAGCTCAGTGGCTTATCTTGAATCAACTCATAGAATAATATTTAGGTTGGTGCAAAAGTAATTGAGGCTTTTGCCGTTACTTTCAATGGCAAAAACCCTAATTACTTTTGCACCAACCTACAGAAAGAGAACCTCAGAGCTGGAAGAGGCCTCCACTATCATGTGGCCCAACCACCTGCTCTGTGCCTCCGTCTTCTGTGCACCTTCAAGTGGCTGTCCACATTCTGGTTGCACACTTACACAAATGCTGGTGAAGGGAAACTTAATACCTTTCGAGGCAGCCTGTTCCATCTCCGAAAGATTTGACCATCTTACATCAAGCCAATATCTGCCTCCATTAACTTCTAATCATTGGCTCTAATTTTACCTAACTTTGCAATCCCACATGTGTCAGTACTACAAGTATTGAAGATACCTCTTTTGGCTTCCCTGAAGTCTTCCCTTTTGTAGGTGGAATGTCCACAGTTCTTTACCCCTTCTTCTAATGATTGAATTAAATCATTTTATAATCTCAAAATTTACCTACCAAAACATTCGAATTTTCCTCTATTTCCCTTGAAATGTAGGACTCAGGACAAAACAGAATAAATACTACAGAAAGGGCTGACCAGTCTAGACAGAATGATCAGTTCCCTTTTTCTAGATGCCATGATGCTTTACACTTCCCTAAATTCTGGGAGGTGGAAGTGGTAGTGTGCTATATTCCACTTCAGCTCATATATAGCTTATGGCCAACTAAAAGTCCTAAAAAGGTCTTTCTGGAAAATTTGATAAAGCTACCTTCTATATATTTCCAAACCAATTTATTAAAATATTTAGCACCACTTAGACATTTTCTTCAAAGAAATGCTGAACAAAAATAAAAAACATTTGTTTATCTCTAAACTTCTATTGTATCCCCATTTCCCCACAATTTCTCAAAGATTACCAACCAACAATTTGGTAATCTCATTCAAAGGTTTTCTTAGCTCTCTGGAGCCTCAAAGTTTGGCTTTAAGTCCTGGCTCCAACATTTCCTTTATGTGACCAAGAGCTAATTATTCAAATTTTCTCTGCCTTATTCTTTTATTTTGTAAAGTGAGGGTAATAGTATCTATATCATGGGGTTAAATGAATTAATGTAGGTGAAACACTTAGAATAACAACGTATAAAACTTAATATAAGCAAGAAACATAAGAAATCATTATTCTTCTTTAGCAAGTGATTTTTTCAGGTTAGGTCTTTGATTTATTACAGCAACAGTAGACTTACAAAATAATTCCATCCATCCTTATTCAATTTCTGATATGTTTGGCTTTTCTGTATGAAAATCCTTCTCTTTTTCAGAGAGTCCTTTGGAAGAAAGAGGCGCTCTGGACTTAGGGAACATGGGAATTGGTGAGGCATCACTAACTCAGAAGGTCATTCACCTTATAGGGTAGAGAGCCAATGTCTTGCTATAGTGTGTAGTGTCTGCACTTATGACCTTTCAGCACTGTATCCATTCCTAAACTTTGCTAAGTCCAGAAAACGGCTTGGATAGACAATCCAGGCTTATAATATGTAAGGCTAAGTTCTCCTCTGTGGAACAAGATCGTAATAAGTAAAAATAACACGGCAAACATGAAAAAAAAAAAAAGAATGTTGTTCAAGGGAACTGATGGGTGAGGAGGAAGGGAATGTAGCAATGCAGATTTTAAATTATTGCCAGCCTTGGTATCATTCTAGATGTTTACTAACTTGATCTGCTGAAGCTTAGATGTATGACATTGCATCTCTTCTCTAACGTTAGCATTAATCATGTTGTTTGATTGCAAGGCAAGGTCACTGCTTTTGCAATGTTTTCATGGAACAGGCTAGAGGAAAGCAACTATACAACTGTAATATTTAAAAACATTTCAGGGCTTTTCAGCCCTTCAATTCCTCTATGGGGTGACAGTGACTATAGCATGGAGAGTTATCTTGTATCAATGAGAAGAGGCAGAAATTGGACTTTGAAGTCTCACTCCTAGTCTGAGGTCCAAAGATATACTCATCAACCAAATTCCATCAAAGGCATTCTGGACAAATCCCGCCAAGAAACTTTAAAAATTCCCCTTTCCTATTTTATAAATACGTAATTTTATCATGTGGCAATTAACCACTGTCAAATTACAAATTAAGAAATATCTAAGTTGAGTAAGTCTATGGCAGATTAGCTGCTGAGGTAAAACTTAGAATGAGTGAGGTAAAAAGTAGTTTCAGGTAACAGCACACTGTACATTTCTCTTGACTGTAATCTATGGCAAAAATATAACATTTTATTAAAGTAACATGAAAAATTATGCCCAGAGCTCTACTAGAAAGCTGGCTTGTGAGCTCCTCAGGGCTTACTGAAATTTACACAGTTTTCTTAACAAGAAGGAATATACTGAGCAAAGAAATACTAAGCATGGCAAACAAAGACAACACAAAAGCCATTAACTAGATCTTCAGTGTCAAATGAAAATCTATAAAAAAGCAATGCTAACACAATCTGCTTGGGAGGTTACAGTTAAGGTATGAGATTACTAGACACACACACACACACACACACACACACACACACACACACACACACACCCTCGTACATACCCTTTAAGAGGCTACATTGTATATTTATCTCCAGTATTGCTCTTCATATCAGCAGAGACCACACATATTGGACTTTAAATATGTTAGTGCTTGATCGCTTTATGAAGATATGCACTCTGAGCTGTTTTTCTAATACTAGGGATGGGTGACATCAGATCATTCTTAGTATCTTTGTTCCTCCTATGACCACTGCATAAAGCATGCCATCTTTTATTTTTATTTTACTTTAAGTTTACTTTAAGTTCTGGGATACATGTGCTGAACGTGCAGGTTTGTTACATAGGTATACATGTGCCATGGTGGTTTGCTGCACCTATCAACCCGTCATCTAGATTTTAAGCCTCTACATGCATTAGGTATTTCTCCCAATGCTCTCCCTTCCCTTGCCCTCCTCCCCTCGACAGGCATGGCACATATACGCCACAGAATACTATGCAGCCATAAAAAAGAATGAGTTCATGTCCTTTGCAGGGACATCAACGAAGCTGGAAACCATCATCCTCAGCAAACTAACACAGTAACATAAAACCAAATACCTCATGTTCTCACTCAGAAGTGGGAGTTGAACAATGAGAACACATGGACACAGGGAGGGGAACATCATAAAGCATGAATCTTTAAGTCGCCTAGTTAGCTGTTTGTGGCAGGATGATTTTGGCTTTCTGTACTACATAAACATTATTCCATAAAAGGAAGCCGAACATTGGTCTTTGGAGCAGACACTGCTTTTTTGGTGAACCAGCAGCTACTTCCAATTTCATTCTCTCCTTTGCTCACTCCACTACAGATTCTGGAAAGCTAAATATTTATAATCCCAGCCCTGTTTGTTGCTAGAGGTGACCATGTATCATATCTGTCCACTGGCCCCCTAAGTAGAGTCTTTTGTGGCTATTGGGAAGTCTTTTGTTTTCCCCGATAAAAGGAGAATTGAGGCTGGTGCCACCACTTGCTCCCACTTTCCCCACTTTTCTGATTTGACTGAAGTACCTGAAGTTGCATCACCTTGCTATTGAGAGGAAAAGACCAAGAATCAGAGAGGTGCTGGACTAAGTATTGTTGAACCATTGGCCAAAAGAAGCTATTGCTTGACTTCAGACTTTTTGCTATATTAGAAAAACAAACACCTCTTTAAATCACTGCAAATCAAAAAAAAATTAATAACTTGCTACAAAATTAAATCCTGTTTTCAGCCTCTGAAATTTTAAATTCTAATATCATATTCTCAGATCAAAAACTTTTCTTCTTTCAACTCTCTCCCACCCTCATTGCCATTATAACTTTAATGCTGTAATCCCCTCATTTTCTCCTGGTAGAAAAAGTCCCTCTTAGGACCCTCAGCATGAATTGCATGGTTGATCCCCTGAGCTACTCTTTGACCATAAACCTCAACTCCCTTGAATACTTTTCTTTCACTATAATTGCCCTAAAACTCACGTAACATTGAGCCAATTCTACAACTCATAATTTGACAGGAAAACAAAAGAACATATTGTTCACTGATACCAAAACTAGACAAAGCGAAACAACAAAAAAGAAAACTACAGGCCAATATCCCTGATGAATATAAATGCAAAAATCCTCAACAAAGTGCTAGCAAATAGAATTTGACAACACATTAAAAATATCATTCACAGTGATCAAGTGGGATTCATCCTAGGGATGAAAAGATGGTTCAACATATGCAAATCAATAAATGTGATATATCACATCAACAGAATAAAGGACAAAAATCATATGATCATTTCAATAGATGCCAGAAAAAGCTCTTGATAAAATTCAACATCCCTTCATGATCAAAACTCTCAAGAAACTGGGTATAGAAGGAACATAACTCAACATGATAAAGGCCATCTATGACAGGCCCAGAGCTAGTATCATACTGAATGGGGAAAAATTGAAAGCCTTACACTAAGTTCTGGAATAAGACAATAATGCCCACTTTCACCACTTTTATTCAACAAAGTACTGGAATCCTAGCTAGAGCAATTAGGTAAGATAAAGAAAGAAACAGCATCCAAGCTAGAAAGGAAGAAATCAAATTATCCTTGTTTGCAAATGACATGATCTTATATTTAGAAAATCCTAAAGACTCCACCCAAAAACTCTTAGGACAGGTAAATGAATTTAGTACAGTTGCAGGATACAAAATCCACATACAAAAATCAGTCCGGGCACGGTGGCCCATGCCTGGAATCCCAGCACTTTGGGAGCCCGAGGCATGCAGATCACTTGAGACCAGGGGTTAGAGACCAACCTGGCTAACAAGGTGAAACACTGTCTTTACTAAAAATATAAAAATTATCCAGGCATGGTGGCAGGTGCCTGTAATCTCAGCTACTCAGGAGGCTGAGGTGGGAGGATCACTTGAGCCTGGGAGGCAGAGGTTGTGGTGAGCCAAGATTGCATCACTGCATTCTAGCCTGGGCAACAGCACTAGACCCTGTATCAAAAAAACAAAACAAAACAAAACAAAATAAAAATCCAGTAGCATTTCTAGATGCTAACAGCAATCGATCCACCAAAGAAATCAAGAAAAAAATCCAATTTACAATAAGAAAAACCTAGGAATAAATTTAATCAAAGTAAAAGACAACTACAAGGAAAACTATAAATTACTGATGAAAGAAATTGAAGACACACACACAAAATGGAAAGATATCTACACTGCTGGATTGAAACAATTAATATTATTGAAATGTCTGTAGTACCCAAAGCAACCTACAGATTCAATGTAATCCCTATCAAAATACCAATGACGTTCTTCACAGAAATAGAAAGAAAAAATCGTAAAATTCAAATGGAACCACAAACAACCCAGAATAGTTAAAGCAATCCTGAGCAAAAAGGAAGAAAGCTGAAGGCATCACACTACTTTGATTTCAAATTGCACTACAAAGCTATGGTAACCCAAACAGCATGGTATTGGTATAAAAAACAGTCACACAGACCAATGAAACAGAATAGAGAACCCAGAAGTAAACTCACACACTTAACAGCCAATTCATTTTGACAAAGGCACCAAGAACACACATTAGGGAAAAGACAGTTTCTTTAATAAATGGCACTGGGAAAACTGGCTATCTGTATGCCTAAGAATGAAACTAGATGCTCATTTTTTAACTTATTTAAAAAACAACTGAAAATAGATTAAAGATTTAAATGTAAGACCTAAAAACTATGAAACTACTAGAAAAAAGTATTGGAGAAATGCTACAGGACATTGGTATGAGCAAAGATTTTTGGGTAAGACCTCAAAAGTGCAGGCAACAAAAGCAAAAATAAACAAATGGGATTATACCAAGCCAAAAAAGCTTCTACAAAGCAAAGGAAACAATCAACAAAGTGAAGAGACAACCTATATAATAAAGCAAATTATTTTCCAACTATATACCTGGCAAGGGATTAATAACCAGAATATATAAGGGACTCAAACAGCTTCAACAGCAAAAACAAAACCAAAAAAAAATAAACAATCTGATTTTAAAAATGGGCAAAAGACCTGAATAGACATTTCTCAAAAGAAGACATACAAATGGCCAACAGGTATATGAAAAAAAAAATGCTTAACATCACTAATCATTAGGGAACTGCAAATCAAAACCATAATGGGGCATCATTTCACACCAGTGAGAATGACTATTATAAAAAAGTCAAAACAAAGCTAGTGAGGATGTGGAGAAAGAAGAACGCTCATACACTGCTGGTGGGAATGTAAATTAGTACAACCATTATGGAAAACAGCATCGAGTTTCCTCAAAAACTAAAAATAGTACTACTATATGAGCCAGCAATCTCACTTCTGGGTATATCCAAAAGAGAGGAAATCAGTGTATCAAAGAGATACCTGCACTCCCATGTTTATTACAGCACTATTTACCATAGCCAAAATACGGAACTAGTCTAAATATTCACCAACTGATGAATGGAGGAAGAAAATGTGGTAGATATACACAATGGAATATTATTCACCCATAAAAAGAATAAAATCCTGGCAGGGCGCGGTAGCTCATGCCTGTAATCCCAGCACTTCAGGAGGTCGAGGCGGGTGGATCATGAGGTCAGGAGTTCAAGACCAGCCTGGCCAACATGGTGAAACACTGTCTCTATTAAAAATACAAAAATTAGCTGGGCATGGTGGCAAGTGGCTGTAATCCTAGCTATTTAGGAGGCTAAAGCAGGAGAATTGCTTGAACCAGGACCCAGGAGGTGGAGGTTGCAGTGAGCCGAGATTGCATCACTAGGCTATAGAGTGAGATTCCATCTTAAAAAAAAAAAAAAAAGAATAAAATCTTGTCAGTCAAGCAACATGGATGGAACTGAAGGTCATCATGTTAAGTGAAATAAGCTAGCATAGAAAGACAAATATCACACATTCTCACTCGAATGTGGGACCTGAACAGGGAATTTCAAGGAGGCTGAATGGTGATTACCAGAGGCTGAGAAAAAAAAGGGGGTGGAGGGGGAGAGGAAAGTTAGTTAATGGGCACAAAAATACACTTAGGAGACACAAGTTCTAGTATTTGATAGTACCATAGGGTAAGTGTACTTAACAATAATTTATCGTATACTTCACAATAGATGGAAGAGAATTGTAATGTTCTCAACATAAAGAAAAGATAAATATTTGAGGTGAGGGATATCCCAGTCACCTGGATTTGATCATTACACATTGTATACATTTATCAAAATATCACATGTACCCCCCAAATATGTACAGCTATAATATATTAATTTAAAAAGACAAAAATGTATAGATTGTTGCCACTAAAATGTTCTGGATTTTAATTTCAAAAAAAGCTTTCAGTACCACTTGCCAATCCTTTCCCTGGTGCTTGGCTAGCTCCTTCCCTTTCTCAGCAACTTTTCCAGATTCACGCTGTTCTCCTCAGGCCCTTTGTACTACCTGCTCCCTATTAGTCCTCAACAAAGACGTCAAAAGAATCTTAGCACTGACTTTCTCCAGTCCCACCTCCTATTAACGATTCAGTGTGCCACAATCTGACTCTGCCCTCACCTTTTTATTCAAAACTTTTCTGGTAATAGCCATCGATGATACTGTAATTGCCAAATCTACTGGCTGCTCTTCAGTCCTCATCTCATGCAGGCTCTCTGCTATCTCTGAATTCACTGGCCCTTTACTTCTTGAAATCATCTTCTTTTGGCTTATGTGGCGTACTCTTCTGGGTGTTGTTTTCTCCCTCTGGCATTTCTTCCATAGTTTCCTTCACTGAATCCCCTTCCTTTAGTCCGTCCACAATGCCGGTGTTTCTGGGGACTTTTTCTTCTAGTGGTCTTCCTTACTTGCCAATATGTTCTGAGTGAGCTCATCCCTTTTCATTGTTTGCACTATTATACATGAAATGATGACTCCTAAATCTTATTTGATTAATGATTTGCAAGACATTGCTACCTGTATATCCCATAGGCATCTCAAATGCAATGTGTTCAAAACTAAACTCATTATCTTTCTTTAGCATCTGTTCTCTATCCTGAATTCTCTTTTTATAGGTGATACATCAATCTGGGAGTCCAAACTGCAAACATGAGTTTTTTTTTGACTTTCTCCAGAAAAGACTAATTTCTACCAATTTTATTTACAAATATTTTCTTAATATTTATTTTTTCTTTTCTGTATCTACTGCCACTTTCTTGGTTTGGACCCCATCTCTTCCATGGACTACTGCAATAGTTTCCCGACTGGTGTCTCTATTTCTTACCTGGCCCCCTTTTATCTAATTAAATATGAGTTAGATAAAATTATTTACCCAAAACACAAATTTGACTATGTTAATTTCTTGTATAAATAACATCAGTGTTTCCCACTGCTTATATGATCAAGTCTAAGCTCCTTAGCAAGGCTTTCCAAGATTTTTTATTTCTGTCCAACCCTCCAGATTTTCTCCATCTCTCCATTCCTTTTTTCTCTCCAGCATATCCCCTCTCCAACCCTGGCCCTTTGATTTACCACCCTTTTAAAGCAAATTTCCTAAATATATCATGCTGTCGCATGATTCTACGCCTTTGATGGCTCTTACTCCTCTTACAAAACTATTTATGCCTTGTCTGGCTTAGAAAGTCTTTTCTGATTCCCCAGGAAGGGTCAGTGGCTCTTCTGGATGTTCCCCCACCCCTCTCAATTCTAGAAGTTATATTCCATTAACTATGTCTCCCTTCCGGATCATTAACTACTTCAGTGAAAGAATTATGTATTATATGTATTTTCCCCCGTTCAAGGCCAGCAGAATAACTAGAGGCATTACAGAAGCTCAATCAATGCCTTTTTAATTAAACTGACCAATGCAATATGACGAAGAACATAACAACAGATTGTTAAAGAAAGATTAGAAAAAAGAAGAAACAACTTGCCATTTACTACTCGAAATTTCTCCTTAGTTTTTCTGAGTATAATCTAGAGAGAGAGTAGGGATGGGGAAGTAGTTCATTATAGCTGGTTTCTGGGGATTCAGGAATCTAACAGAAATATAGTTTAAAGCAATTCTGGTGAATCCCTATACCCCAAGTTCTTTCCCTATAAATCATGCTGCTGTTAGAAGCCACTTTAATTTCATGAGTTGTCAGTGCGCTTTGCTGCATCCACGACTTGGGGTCTCTCTTTACTATTGACATAAAAATGCCTGGCATTAAATACCCAGCATCTATCAAGGAAAGCCAACATACGAACTGTCATCGAGAAGTAATCAGACTAGGACATTAGGATGTCTCAAGTGGTTCCACATCCTAATATTAACCAGACTGAAATCTGTTTAGGTCTTAAAATTAGTTAAAATTGGACTCATTCAGACCCAGAAGAGCATCTGCTTTCAAGGATGCAGCTGCTACACTTTCAATGGCAACTTACTGTGACTTCTTTAATTGATTCATATGAGGATGTCCTTGTGCATCTGCAATATTATCTAAAATTGTTCCAGTATTAGCTTAGACTGGTATCAGCTGTCAGGAAAGCGAGAAAATGAAAAGGGAAACATGGTTATCTCGGCAGGAAAGGAAAGGTTAACACTGTGAATTCAAACTTTTTAGAAGATAGAAAAAGACAGTGAAGAATGATCCCATGAGATTTTCTCACTGAAAACATTTTAGAAGATCAAATTTTAGTATAATAATGATTTCCGAATCCTCTTCCTATTTGTACAGAGGTGAAAGACACCACACAGTTTTCTACTCTAACTTGGGGTAAAATAAGTTCGTTCCTTCTTTTCTTCTTCCTTCCTCTCTCTCTCCCCTCTTCCCTCCTTTCTTTCTCTCCTTCCTTCCTTCCTCTTCCTGCCCTATCTTTTCTCCCTCCCTCCCTCCCTTCCTTCTTTTTTCTCTCTCTCACTTTTTCCTTCTTTCTAAGACAGTAATCTTCCCACCTCATCTCCCAAGTAGCTGGGATTATAGGCGAGCATCACCACGCCTGGCTAATTTTTTAATTCTTTTGTACAGAAAGAGTCTGGCTATGTTGCCTAGGCTGGTCTCAAACTCTTGGGCTCAAATGATTTTCTCACCTCAGCTTCCCAAAGTGCTGGGATTACAGTGTGAGGAACCTTGCCCAGCCTCAAAATATTTAATTTTTAATCTTCAGTTTTCCTATTTAGAAAACTATTAAGAGTACCTTCCTAACTCCTATAGCAATATGTGACTAGGTCTTAAGACAACTCTGAAATCCTTTGATGTTGTTGCCTGGACAAAACTAAATACTTTAAAAAAAATAGGAATGCTCATTAGGTCTGTGATATTAAGAATTCACAGGGCCTACAAAGTCAATGGGGACAGTGACAGGACCCCTTCATCTAACTTCTTTCCTCTCCTTAAATGCCTAAGGGATATGCTGCTATCATGCCTAACACTGGGGTCACATTTGAGTGTCAGACACCATAATACTCCAGCTCCAAGCTAGAGATTTAATGCCAGCTAATTCTACTCCCAGTCTTCATAATTTCTCTGTACTACTGTCCCTGCATTTTATTTATTGCCTTGAATTATTTGGAAACCTATACAAACTAATCTTTCCTTACCCCAGTGCTTTGTACACTGTAGGCACTAAATACGTGTTTAAGAAATAAATTATGTACTTATAAAGCCTACTGGCTTTTGGAACGGAGGGGTGATCTTCACATGCTAAAGTAACTTTGAACTTTCTTGGAATAGAGATGTCCCTTTTTCTTGAACTAAGTCATTACACCAAACTAAAATTTCATGGTAACTGTTTTTGATCACTCTTCCCTGAGTCCCATTTTCCAAAGCTACTACTCTTTTCCCAACAGTACTTGGCTTCTGCCACTATTAGCAATTCATGTATTTACTTGTTCGTTCCCATCTTCCAAACCATCTATAATCTAGTTTTAAGTTCTTTTGCTATGTTTCTACATCAGGATGGGCCTTATCTAAGAAACATGTTTGGAAAGTTCTCTTCATTTTGCTTCCTATTTCAGAAACAATAGTTCTTCTGCCTCCAAATAATAACTACCTCTTTTCACGGACCCCAGATATTTTAGGTTTGAACTACTAATAGCAAAATAAATTGATTTTGAAAACCACCATGCTCATTGATACTGTTCCTTCTGATTGCACAGGATGGGGACATAATGCACATTAGTCAGATTAGGTACTAAGCATGCATACACGTGTGTATAGCCAGCAGTGGAAATAAAGCCTACGCTCTGAGGTACAACATGCAACCAATGAATCCTTTCACATCTCGATTAAGGAGCAATCATTCCCTGCCTTTTCACTGCTCTCTCTCTTTTGCCCACTTTTACAGGAAGGGCAGATGAAAGGGATTTATTAAGAACTGGGATGGAGAAAAGTGAAAGAAATCATCAGGAAGGATAAAAGGGATAAGAATGAGGGGAACTGGAGGATCGGCGGAAGGTGTCTTAATTATGTGCTTTTCTATGGTCTAGTCACATAATTGGTAATATATTTATATTTAAAAAATGTTTCCTGAATATGGAGGTGTTGAAGTCAGATAAAATATAGAGATGAATGTCTAAATTTAAAATTTTTTATTTGGAAAGTAAGAATTGCAATTTGGGGCATACACAGAGAATGGATGGTCTGTGACATATCCAAAGAACAAAGAGAAGGTTAGGAGTCTTGTGAGAAAGACGAACACTACATATTGTTTTAAAAGAAAGCTCATTGGCCCTAGTAGCTGTCAAGCTCTGACTGGGAGTGATGGTGGTAGATAAAAGCAACTTTAGAGTCACAGCAGGTTGTTTCAGCAGCTACTAGGTAAAACTGGTCTTAGAGTTACAGCAGGCCATTTCAGCAGCTGGCCTTGTAGAAAATTTAATTCTTGGAGCAGGTGTAATGTACACAGAGTGATTTTACCTCTGGCCTCCTGAGTTGGATTTAGTTGGGGATGACAAGAATGACCCAATTTGTATAATGAACTTTCACAGAGGGGACGTTTTATATTTGGGTATAGGAGGCAGAGACTTACTTTCTTTTATGCGGTACCATTTGTTATTTAAATGATCATTTGTTACACCTTCCCCCAACCACTGGTCATGAGACTATGGGCAATATAACTTCTTAGTGTTTCTCAGAATGCTTCCTCCGAAATATCTTATATGACCCTAGCTACAAACAGTAACTCTTTGGGGAAGCAAAGACATACCTGTTCCATTCACTGCCCTGCTTAATGTTTTAGATGTCTCTACACTTGTTTGAGAATATATTATTATGAGCCTCCCCAAAAATAGTAAAAACCAAACTCTGCTGCTTAAGAGAAATTTTCATCTCTATGAAACCATACTCTTTGCTGCTGCTTCCCAGAGGAATATAATTTATTCTTTCGCCTTTTATTACCTCTAGAACAAATTTCTTAACAACTCTAAGTCTCGTTTTCCTCAAATACACAACTTAGGGAGTTGTTGAGAGGACCAAATGGAAGATGTGGCACCTTGCACTGTGTCTGCAACAAAGTTAAGGGCCATCCTTTGAGCCCTGGTAACACTCTGCCTCTCTCCTATGGACTTAGCACATTTCATCTTGCACTGTATTTGCCCACAGCATTCCTAGTAGATTGTGAGATCTGTGATAACAAAAACAGTAACTACTTCTTCCTGGCATCTCTCAGTGTATAGCTCTTCCTTACTCTCAGTAGACTGCTGATAATGCTTGTTGAATTTTATCTTCAAGTTAAGGACAAATCAAAGAGTTTTATAACAATTTTTTTCATTATATTTTCACAATGCCTTTAACTTAATGTCTTCCAAATAGTTCATTCGCCTGGAACATTATTCTGTTTCAGGGTGAGAAACTAAAGTTCCAGGAAGGATATGAGCATCTGAAATGGAAGAATTACCCCAAATATCAAACTATATAGAAAGAACAAAGGAGATTCATGGAAGGCCCATTCTGATGAGCAAAACAAAAATAAGAGCCAAAGTAGAAATGGATAGTCGTTCCCTTAGGCTACCACAGGATAAGAGGCCAGTTCTGAGCCAACAGTACACACTACACACTGCACAGCTCTGCAGAGAGAAAATTGCATCTGGTTACTCCGGAAACAGTGCTTGATGGTAACAAGTCTGAGCAAGCCCTAGGTCCCCCAGGACATTTAGCTTTGGGGTCCTATCTGCATACAGTGCAAACCAGCATGGACACATGATTTTTATACCTTGTGATTGATAGTACAGACCTCAGTGTCTTTCAGTCCTGGGGAGAAACATTAAGATTGATTTTTCCTTTATTCCAAATAATCCTCCCTAAGGCTCGGTAAAAAAAACTCATCATTTGCTAAAAAGGCGTATGGTGTGGCCAATTCAGCTCTTGCCGGATATGAAAGAGAAACAGGATAGGTAGGGGAGTGGAGGCTAATGAACAGCTCCTGTTCTTCTGTTGAAAAGCACTATTGTGGTGCTATATTAGATTTCCATGGACTTTGTAAGCCTTTTGTATTTCTGTAAAACCCTGCATCAAAGAGCATCTAAAAGCGTTAACCAATACTTAATCAGGTATTTTGGATGAATAAGGGACACAGATTTAAGCTTTGCAGAATTCTAGAGGCAAAAATATTACATGGCAGAGAGATAACATTTGTCTCTGTGTTCAAATAGGATCCTTCTAGCTTAAGCATTTGTAAATCTTCCAAAGAGCCTTAGGGAATGGCTTATTCACGGGTAAACTGGAAACATTAGGACCATTTACAAATGATGAAACTGAACCAAACAGAAATAAAGCACACTTCCCAATATGACACAGCAAGTAAGTAGAAACAGAACTAAAGAAGTTGCATTGGAAGTCCCATATGGAGTTCCTCTTCAACTTAACTTTTTCCAGTTGCTTTATTTCATGGGTTTCTTTTTGAGGCATCTGCATCACTCGTAAATTTGGATCTAAGTTGAAATACTCATTACTTTCTTGATATAGTTTGGATGTGTCCTCTCTAAACCTCATGTTGAAATATAATTCCCGATGTTGGAGGTGGGGCCTAGTGGGAGGTGTTTGAATAATGGGGGAGGATCCCTTAGGGCTTGGTGCCATCCTCACAATAGTGAATGAGTTCTCGCAAGATCTGGTTGTTTGAAGTGTGTGAATCTCCCGCCTCTTTCTCCTGCCACGTTTGGTACCTGCTCCCTTTCTCCTTCTGCCATGACTGGAAGCTTCCTAGAGAGGCCTCCCCAGAAGCAGATGCTGGCACTGTCCTTTCTGTACAGCCTGCAGAAACATGAGCCAATTAAACCCGTTTTCTTACAAATTACTCAGTCTCGGGTATTTCTTGATAGCAGTGCAAGAACAGACTACCATACCTCTTAACCAATAGCAGGTACAATCTCAGTTTTATCTTTGTACCCCCAACACATAATGTGTTTTCTGAAACCAGCAGGTAAGTACCAAGTATAGTGAACAGGAAGGTGGTCCTCTGGAGGTGGACTGACCTGAGTTCATATTTCTGACTTTCTCATATATTATACTATTTGGAAGAAGTTCTCTGTAACAGATTCCCCACCTGTGAAAGGAGGATCATCCTACCTAACTCACAGGATTCTGATGATTAAATGAAAAAATATATAAAGGTTTAGAACAGTGTTTGACACACAACTGCTAATACATGGCAATTCCTCCTCCTCCTCTTCCTCCTCAATAAAGGTGTTGAATAAATAACAAAAACTCAGTATCTTTTTAATTTAAACCTTTATTTTAGCTTGAGGGGTGCATGTGCAAGTTTGTTATATAGGTAAACTTGTGTCACAGGGGTTTGTTGTATAGATTATTTTGTCACCCAGGCATAAACCTAATACCCAAGAGTTATTTTTTCTGATCCTCTCCCTCCTCTCACCCTCAAGTAGGGCCCAGAGTCTGTTGTTCCCTTCTGTGTCCAGGAGGTCTCATCATTTAGCTTCCACTCATAAGAAAGAACGTGTGGTATTTGGTTTTCTGTTCCCGCATTAGTTTACTAAAGATAATGGCCTCCAGATCCATCCATGTTCCCGCAAAAGACATGATCTTGTTCTTCTTTATGACTGCATGGTCTACCACGGTATATATGCACCGCATTTTCTTTATCCAATCGGCCATGGATGGGCATTTAAGTTGATTCCATGTCTTTGCTATTGGGAACAGTGCTGCAGTGAACATTTGCATGCATATATATGTCTTTATAGTAGAACTATTTATATTCCTTTGGGCATATACCCAGTAATGGGATTACTGGGTAGAATGGTAGTTCTGTTTTTAGCCCTTTGAGGAATTGCCACCTTGCTTTCCACAATGGTTGAACTGATTTACACTCCCACCAAAAAAGTATAAGTGTTCCCTTTTCTCTGCAACCTTGCCAGCATTTGTTATTTTTTCTACTTTTTAATAATAGCTATTCTGACTGGTGTGAGATGGTATTTCATTGTGGTTTTCATTTGCATTTCTCTAAAGATCAGTGACATTTAGCTTTTGTTCCTGTTGCCTCCATGTATGTCTTCTTTCAAAAAATATCTGTTCATGTCCTTTGCCCACTTTTTAATGGGGTTGTTTTTTCTTATAAATTAAAAACCCAGTATTTTTCATTCCATCTACAGTGTTATGTGGGCATTGGAAAAATGACTCTAGCTTTACACATTTGATGGCAAAATCTGAGAGCCACCAAGACTGCAGAGGAAAATAGGCAGAATCTCAGAAGGCATGGCCACTCTGACTGCCATGTGGATAACACCTGGACAACTGATTTATCTGGAAGAAGAAGCTGACCCTGCCACCAAATACATAGATCATCACCGTGACTAGCTGTGTAATTGGTGGGGGCTCCTCTGAAGCATGTGAGAAGTGAAAAACACAGAATTAACTTGCTGACACACGGTAGACTTTGCAGGTGTAAATCTTGCTAAGACAATTTCTACTCAGTGAGGACAAGTGTGGCCACTTCTCAGCATGTGGTGAAGATAACAGTTAAGTACCTCCCCTTTAATCTCTTTAGGGTCAGACAGTCCCTGTGCAGGCTGATTGACGAGGTGGTGTGATACACATATTGACTAATGCTTTGTGAAGGTTAATAATATATGACTATATTTCTGTCTTTATACATTAGTAACACATGAATACTATTCACACATCCATTCCAGTTCTGCCATGTAATCCCTAGAATAATTAACAGTTCATATAGATGCTTCCAGAATCAATTTTTTTAAAAAGTAAAAGATAATCAATCTGTGTTTATGCCAGTTGAGAGTACATAGAGAATGAATTCAAGCTACATAGAGAAGCAATCATCTATCCGTTGTTTACACAATTTCAGAATATTACCTCAAAATCTAAATATCTTTCTCCAAGTAAAAGGATATGAGTATTCTTCTATTAACTAAGAACCAAATTCCTACGTACATTTCTTTTGAATTGACAACCATTTATTTTTGATTGGCCCAGAAAGTAGTAGTTACATTATGATTTAACCAGTTACTAACTGGATAACCTTGGGGAAATCATTAAACCTGTTTATCCAAGTGACTATTTTTAGCCTCAAAGGGTCATCGTAAGGATTCAATGATATAAAACACATAAAATATTTAGAACAATAATCAGCACATAGTAAGTGCTCAGCAAATCGAAGTGATCACTGTTGAACCCCCTGGTGAAGATCCTAAAAGAGTGAGATTCCTAGACTCATACTCTTACTCCTCGAAAAACCTTGCAAAAACTCTGACAGCTGTGGGTCTAGTTGTTCATGGCGCTAATGGCCAGAAAGAAAATGATACATTAATATATTAAACATATACACTGGATAAGATCATGACATTTTGAACTTAAAATAAGGAATCACAGAAGTATGAGAACAACATAGGATTCTGGCAATGTTCAAATCAGTGAAAACACACAGGAGAGAAAAGGGATAAAGGCAGAGGGCAGGTTCAAATTTATCTTTTCATACATAAAAAGGGGAGAATGCCTTTCTCCAGTCGCCAGTTCATCCGTAGAGATGGCCTTCTTCAGGCATGAGGTAGGTGGTAGATGGGTAGGAAAGCCAGGAACGATGTTGAGGAGCAGCATGGGAGGAGATAAAGCAGTGTTTTTAACATTACTTTGAGGAATGACAGGGATCTCTCTTTCCGAGGAAAGGATGTCTGCCAAGCTAGGTTCTTTAACAAAGGCAACTTAGGGGTTATTTTTTTTTCTTTTCTTTTTTTTTTTTTTTTTTTTGAGACGGAGTCTCGTTCCATTGCCCAGGCTGGAGTGCAATGGCGTGATCTTGGCTCACGGCAAGCTCTGTCTCCCGGGTTCATGCCATTCTCCTGCCTCAGCCTCCCCAGCAGCTGGGACTACAGGCGCCCGTCACCATGCCTGGCTAATTTTTTTGTATTTTTAGTAGAGATGGGTTTCACCGTGTTAGCCGGGATGGTCTCGATCTCCTGACCGCGTGATCTGCCCACCTCAGCCTCCCAAACTGCTGGGATTACAGGTGTGAGCCACTGCACCTGGCCACAATTTAGGAGTTATTTTAGGAATTCAAAGAATATTCACCAAAGCCTTGAAATTGTTCATGTGATTGAGAGATCATGTCTGCCTTACTCAAACAGGGCCTGGAATCAGCATTTCTTTCCTGACCACAGTTTATTTCCTTTCTGTCAAAGAGGCACTATGAGAAGGGAAGAGGATTACATGAGTGTGATTGCTGGTGGTAAAGGTAAGACAGTAATGATTCTGAATCTAAAGAGCCATTATGATACCTATGAAGTTTTGACGTGAAATGATAGAAATTGTGTTATTTTCACCTGAAGAGACAGAAATTGGGTTATAAATTATGTTAATATGTACATAAAAACACTGAAAATCAGGTTTTCCATGAAGGCTTAAAACAGCTGAATCAGGATGATTTTGGAAAGATGCTTTTTATATTTTCTACCACAGGAGACTTGTTATTTTATCTGCTTTCTTGGAAATATGTTCATCTTCCTGTTACTCTAGATTAAATTTACTGTACAAGTGAAATGGGAAAACACCCTTGTGCCTTGTCTGTTGTCAACTCAGCGTCACCTCTAGCCAATTTCCTGGAAGCACAGGAACATTTACAACTTCTTGCCAGAAGGGGTTTTGGGTTTGGATTCTGCCACTGAGAGGTACTCCCAGAAGATGTGCAAGGCAAAAAGAAAGGGAAGGCAGGATTCTCTTCTTACAGCGGCAGAAAGATGCTCAGGCAGCTGGCAAATCAGAAGCTTGCCGCAGCTTCCAGAAGAGCTCCTGCAGACAGCTGCTTCCTCGCAGCAGGAAGCTGAAATCCCCGGCTGCATTTCCTGATTATCCTCAAAGGCAGCAGCTAGATTCCTTGCTTTTTGTATCCTTCCAACTGCTGTCTAAGCCCTTTCAGCGATTTCTAAAACATCTTATTCCCTATATTAAATTCCTTCTTGCTTGAAATATCTAAAATGATTTCTGTTTTCCCAACTGAGCCTTGATGAATGGATGTAACCTTCTACTCTTGAGATATTTTTGAACCGTGGCACTTTGAATCTCAGAGAAGACCGGAGCAGGAAGGAGTGAGGTGGAAGCATCACCAAAGATCTCTGGTCTACCTTTAATGCCATGCTGCAACCTCTAAGGCAAGGATTTTTAAAAAGTGCCCTGCAGAGTTCCTAATCTCTGTTAAAAGACCAAATTATAACAAACGTAGATCTTAACTGGCTTTTATTTGTGATTCTAGAATAGTGCAGCAGCCCAGACCAAAAATGGTTCAGAATGCTCTGCTCTACCACATGTGTAGATTATATTTATAGCCAGAGAAAAGGATGTGACATGTAACGCAAGGGATGTACAAAGGATGCATACTTAGTTAAAGCTCAGTGTTTGCCTCATTTGAACCTGGGTTGAAGAGTTGGCTGCCTATCACTCACTGAAGCTTGGGCTGCTGTGATTGGCTGAGACTCAGCTACCTGTTACAAGAGTAGGTTCCAGTCTGTTTACACATCAAGTTAGGTTAGGGTTCACTATGTACAAAGAACCCCTTAGGTCAAACTTAAAACATGTACAGAGGGCCGGGCGCAGTGGCTCACGCCTGTAATCCCAGCACTCTGGGAGGCCGAGGTGGGCGGATCACAAGGTCAGGAGATCGTGACCATCCTGGCTAACACGGTGAAACCCTGTCTCTACTAAAAATACAAAAAATTAGCCGGGCATGGTGGCGGGCTCCTGTAGTCCCAGCTACTTGGGAGGCTGAGGCAGGAGAATGGCGTGAACCCGGGAGGCGGAGCTTGCAGTGAGCTGAGATCGCGCCACTGCACTCCAGCCTGGGCGACAGAGCGAGACTCCGTCTCAAAAAACAAACAAACAAACAAAAAAATGCACATAGGCATTTTCATTTTAACATTCCTTAATCTCCGTTCTCTCCATCTTGCCTTCTCTGCTTCCTTCGTCAGAGAGGCTCCACTTTGATGTGTTACCCAATTCGGATTTTATAGTAAAATTATGCTGGAAGAAAGGATTCCGCTGCTAAAACAAACAAAGAAACAAACAAACAAACACACACACACACAAAACAAACAAAACCAACCCAAAGCAAACAAAAAAACCACACACACAAAAACAAACAACAACCACGAAAAAACCAACCAACCCAAAGCAAACAAAAAACCAGCTGCTCACAAACCACTGTCTTTGAAAAGGAAGGATTTGGTCACAGCAAACAAGTTCCTACCGCACTCCACTCTCTAGTTGTGAGCGAAGGCAGGGATAAAAGTCAAACATTTAAATTATGGCACCGTTCCTATAGGTTGAGGACGAGGGGGGAGGAAAATCTATATAAATAATATTTATTTGGAAGCAAGTGATTTGCTTTCTCCTTTCTCTTCATTATGTTCGCTATATAAACTCTAGTATCTTTTTTTTTTTTTATTTAGTGAATACCGAACACATTATGAATTGCTCTTATTCTCAGTAACATACACAAGATTCCCTTGCAAAGCAGATTCAGCCTTCCCTTCAGAAAATGTTTCACAGGACTATTTTACTTTCTAACTTTTTAGAAAAGTATGCCACGGGTTTCTACTATTTTCTAGAATCCCAGGTTAAAGATGTAGACCCCATCAAAACAGACTTCTTAGCAGGGTCACTCAATTTGGAGCTGCTTTCAATTACTCTGTAAAAGCTTCAGCTTAAGACTGAATGTATCTTCCAAACAAAGTCCGTGCCTATGAGTACACTTAGTGTGTTACAACTTCTGGGCTCCACAGGTTAGACCACCAAGGCTCAAGCAAGTCTTTGGCAATTAGGTTAAAGGTATGAAATTGAGAAGGAACCACCTATCGAGGCAGAAAAGCTTAGCTCTCTTTGTTCCAAGGCTCATTCATCAGAACATTCACTTTTAAAAAGTAAAACTTAAAAGTTTTGCATGTTCCCTTGCTGGATTAAGTCAAATTTGATTTTCAGAGAAACACTGGGCTGATCCTGGTAAACCTTGATTTGTTAGGACATAAGAGCTAAGTTAAAAATATATATATTCATACCGATTTATAAACCAAACAAAGGTGTTTGAGACTGTGGCAAGCCTTGGTCTCTGATTGGTAACTACAAGGACATATGCATAATGCCCCTGTTCCTTCCATGGTAAGGCCTGTCCATTTTCTTTCAGTAGCCCTTGGACACCTATGATACTTTTTCTCCCTCTTGTGAACCATGTTGGCTTCTGGCACTCATATTCTTTTCCATGTGCTAACTATCATATTGGATCATTGTCTAACATTAGTCTGTAGTTTCTGGAATTTCTTCTTCACTCTATTTTAAGAATAGGAATATCTGCTGTAATCTGGGTGTTCTGTCACTTTTTACATGCTCTACAATTTCTCAAATTCAGCAAATGTCCTTAACACCCTCGGATTTGATCTATTTAAGTTCTACTCTAAAGAAGCCAGATGCCATCTGACACTTTCCTCACCTTTCTTTCTTATCACTTGTCTTACCCTTACATTTGAAGAGCAGGCCCCTTTCTAAATAAGACAGAAACAAAAGAGAAGTTAGAGTAGTTCCGCATTTTCTTTTTGTTTTTTTTTGAGACGGAGTCTTGGTCTGTTGCCCAGGCTGGAGTGCAGTGGTGCGATCTCGGCTCACTGCAAGTTCCGCCTCCCGGGTTCATGCCATTCTCCTGCCTCAACCTCCCAAGTAGCTGGGACTACAGGCACCCGCCACCACGCCCGGCTAATTTTTTGTAGTTTTAGTAGAGACAGGGTTTCACTGTTTTAGCCAGGATCATCTCCATCTCCTGACCTGCTTTTTCTTAACATTACATTCACTACTTCACCAATCTGTGGACCTGTTTCATGTTCTCTTTGTGTCTAAACATAGCCACACACTGCATTTTGTGGTCCTTAGCATCTCTGATGACCATTAAGTCATTTCTAGGCTTTAGCCTCCCCAACACTGTACCTACAGGTCCCCCGAACATTTTGTGTGCTTGCTATATGCACTCATCTGTGATTGACTGCAGGACTTTTCTTTCATTTTTTAAATATATCTTCTTCTATGTGACCTCATCAGAGAGTTCTCTGAATGCTACACAATAGTGTGGTGGTTAAAAGCACAGGCTGTGAAGGCATACTAAATAGGTTCAAATTTTGGCTCCACCATGTAATAGCTGTGTGTCCTTGAGTTATTTTAATCTGTGACTCAGTTTCCCAATTTGTAAAAATGAAGACTATGATATCTACTTCTTGGGTTATTGTGAAAGTGAATAGTTGTCTGTGTGTGTGTGTGTGTGTGTGTATTTTAGAATACACCTTGTCACTGAATGTTTGCTATTACTTTTTGTTAAAATTACTTAGCATTTTATAGTTCAAATGTTACATTGTATAATCTCCCACCCCTCATCATAAATTACATTCCCTTTGACAGGTTTCTATTCATGAGATCATACCTACATTTTCTCCAAATGCTTAAAAATTTAACTTTCTGAAAACTAAACATCTAGCTATGCCTAGTGTTTACTTTCTTTGCTGTGTAAATTCCAGTATGATATGAAAATATTCTCTAAAGATTATTGATTTTTACTTTCCCATGAATTCTTCCTTTTGGTCAGAATTATGCACAAAATGGTGGGTCTCCACATGTTTCTCTCTTGAGAAGAAAGATCATCTAAAAGATGAGTCAAGAACTTACCATTCTAGTTTGGCTGAATTTGACTTCTGGAAATATCAAGCTAATTGAAACCATCCCTACCATCCCCATATCAGTGTCATCATTTATGTCAAGAAAGCATGATCCAGACCCTATATTTCACTGAGTTAATAGTATACTTTTATGAAAATATCACTTGCTTCTTCCTTCTTCATTTATTTTAATCTTCATTTGAATATTTTTTCTAATTTCTCAGAGAGGTGAATTTCCAAAAGATATTTTCCACACTGTACTTATAAACAAGCATAATGGATAAATATTTGTGCTTTCCTCCATATGAGATACAGAACTCAAAAAATAAAAATACAAATAAAAAAAGGTACAGGAATTTATAGAAGGCTTGAATTTATTTGGTTGCTGCAAATGGTCCATCTGGTACTTCACCATAATTTTGGGTGAAAGCATTATACATAGAGCAAAGATGTTGATAAGTACTTGCAAAATCAATAGATTCAATTCTCAGTGAAACTTATACAGAATTCCGTAATTTTGTTTTAGTTAGTACCATCAACTTTTACTTTCATTAAACCATTCACAAGGACTACTAATGAGCTGAGTTACTTTAGGGACATTCAAAAGCTTATTGCTCAGGGTGAGAATTACCTTCTTTGCCTTTGTGTTTTGAACTCTTTCAGGTTGTTTAGCTGCTTATAATTCTTCCTGTTAACCCCAAAACAGAACTCTTGTTTCACTCTATCTCCCAAATGGAACAAATACAGGGCACGAACAAAATGCTATTCAAGTGAGTCCATGTTGCTGCTTCTAGTAGGTATGTCTGGAGAATAATCTAAGATTAGATTTGTGTATTACAGACCAAATAATATGACTACAAATATCTTTATACTGGAAGAGATTTCTATGAATCAACAGTATATCCTAAGGAAAACTTTATAAGGGTTCTAGTTCAACTAAATAATTTGGACAGTTTTCTTTTGTTGTTTGTATTTAGAATTAAGCTGTAATACACATCTGTGATGTGCAGGTCAAGTTTCATTTTAATAAATGTCATTTTAACATATGGTTCTATTTGGCATAGATGATTCTGCATCCTAGCACAGTGCTTAATATAGCCATAGTGTGACTAGTTGTACAGACAAAGAACTTGGTAATACTTTTGATGCCCCTGTTTCCTGTACTCCCTGTAATTCTTTCTTAGTATCTCTTGAATCCAACCCCACTATCTCTGCCTTGGTATAGTCTGCTATGGTTTAAATGTGTCCCTCAAAAAGTACGGGCTGAAAACTTAATCCCAATGCAACGATGTTAAGAGGTGGGACCTTAAAGAGGTGAGGGTTCTATCCTCATGAATGGATTAAGGCCATCATAGCAGGAGTGGGTTAGTTATGAAAAGGCTGAGTTTGCAGCCCTGCCCCCTTTTCTCTTGCCTTTTCATCTTCTGCCTTCCACCTTCCACCACGGGATAATGCAACAGGAGGGCACCTGCCAGATACAGGCCCCTCAATTTGGGACTTCCCATCCTCCAGAACTATAAGAAATAAATCTTTGCTCTTTATAAACTAGTCAGCCTCAGGTATTATGTTATAGCAGCACAAAACAGACTAAGACAAATCCTTTGCCATCTATCATTCATATTAATGCCTCAGGTTTCTAAATAATCTCTTGCCTCAAGGATTATTCTTTTCCAATTCATTCCCCTATATTCTTACTGGAGACATAATTCCAAAACACCATCTGATCATGTCTCTTTTATGTCTAAAATCTTTCAATAGCTTGACATTGTCCTCCACATAAAATCTCAACTGACCTTGCCTACATCTCTAGCTTCGTTACTTCTTGCTGCTCCCCTATAGTAAGTCCTGCAATGTAGCCCTACTGAATATGTGAAATACCCTGAACTCACCATATTTGCTTCCACTTCATAGCCTTTTCTTTCCTTTCACTTAGTTTACCCTCCATAATATGACTTCTATAATGTAATAACAATATAACATATTAAATAACCCCTCTTTGTCTGGCTAATTACTACTTATCCTTCAAGACACAGATCAGGTGCCATCTTCTCCAGAAAGCCTTCCTTGATACTTACATCCCCCTTAAGATGTATACGTCATATATTCCAATTATATGTTGTGGTTTTTCCACAGTCGCCAAATCACATTATGAGGTTATTACTTTCATGCCTGTATCTTCCATGACTTTTAAATTCCCCGTAGGCAGAGGCTGGGTCTTGTTTATCCATGCCCCTCTAGCCTAGAGACATAGCTGGTACTGCGTTATTTGTTAAACTGAACTGATCCAAAAATACTTACTGAATCAATGAATATCTTCTCTAATGTCCCCATAAGATAGTGCACCACTGATTTAATTTCTGTTGGAAAAATCCCCCAGACCACATGATGTATGAATCCCTGTCTATGTGTGTAACAGTTGTGGCTACTCGGCTGATTGACTATGTATCTGTCTGTTCCCCCAGCAGGCGATGCCTACTGGAGAAGATGGAGAGTGAGGGAGGGGACAGACCCAGGGAATACAATAGCAAAGTCAGAAATCAAAAGCAAAAACAGGGAAGCCAAATTTCCTTTTCCAAGTAAGATCACTTTCAGCACTTCCTCATGCTCTACAACTCAAAAAACCCACAACACACAAAGTGACCAAAAATTCTCTAATGTAGATAGTGAATATTTCTGGGTTTTTGCATTTGCAATATTTATCTAAGCATTGCTTTATTTCGATTTAAAGACATGTAAATGATCCTCTCTTTGCACATTGCTACCACACTGTATTTTCAAATTTACTTTGAACTTAATAAAGCAATTCTGATATTTCGAGTTTGTGAAAATGTCATTATACCTATTTTTATAGTTAAGAAAACAACTTAAATAATAAGGAAGATAAGTAAAGAACTTTCTAATCCAGAAGGTTAAAGTATGTCCAAGAATCACCGAAACAGATTTTCAGAAGAAAAGACACCTTTGCTTTATACTTCAGCTGACGGATCGGTAAAAATTTTTCTGTCACATGAGAAAGTAGAAATCATAAATATAGTGGACAGACTAAGCATTTACATGAGGGGTACTGAAAAAATGGAAAATAATGAATGTAAGAAGGAGAAAAAGAAGCAGGGTAAAATTTCTTGTTAGTTTAATAAAAAGTAATGTAGCTCTTGGGTCAATATCCCAGCTCTCTCATTGGCTAAAGATAGTTCATACCTTTTATACTTCGGTTTTTCCATCTGTAAAATGGTAGTAAAGCTGTTAATTTTCTAATTAGCTCAGAAAGTGGCTGTGGGATGACTACAGTGTAAGGTACAAATGTATAGGGCTAGAGAGTTTTTGCTTGGGACGTATCAGAAAATCAAAGAGAATGGGAAGAAAATTTTAAAATGGACACAATAATTTCATAGCTTCCTTGAGACCCCTGGATTCCTCATTTCAAAGAAGTTCAGAGCCCAATGAAGCTCTGAAAGTGATGTAAAGTCATCTAAGATGAGCTGTGATAAGCAGGCCTGACTGCGGTCTCCATCAGCTCAGTAAACACTAATGATGGAGAGACAGTGCAGACTGCCACTGGTGATAAAGAGTCAGCTAAACACTCTATTAGTTTTTCATTTTGTGAATTAATGTCCTTCATAGTGTGTGTACACTAACCAGTAATGAATTGTCTCCTTCGAACTGCCTGGGGTACTCCTCACTGCCTCTGCAAGAAGGCATAAATTTCACATGGAAATTAGCACTTTTAAGGAGGCAATTACTCCTTTAAAAAAGGTTTGTTTTCCATTAGTTTCTGCAAACATCCTGCCTTTAGAAAATTCGCCTTTAGATAGAAAAATCTATCTATTTAATAAAAAATAAGAGGCAAGACAATCTTCTATAAGAAAAAATATACTTATGTATATATGTGTATATATATTCATATATTCTTATAAGAATACATAATACCTATTCTTATATAGAATACATATTCTCATATATATATATATATATATATATATAAAAATATAATTTTTTCCCACATTTCTTATAAGAGCCCAGGTTCAAGGAGCTGGAAATATTTTTTTAAAAAACCAACAACTCTGAAGCCCTACTGGTCTTTGTAACAAAGAGAAATCAATCTCTTACTCGTCAAGTCCTGCACATTAACCCTGATGATTAGGTTTTTTTCCATTTGCCAAGGTTCTCTAAACCTTCTGTACCCCTACAGAATCAGAAAGTCAAGCCTGGGCCTCTGATGCACATAATGGTATTTCATTTCTCTGGAGTTTACTGTAACCTCTGTATCTCATGAAGGCACTACAGTTAGGGCTGAGGTTCTCTCTTTAGTCTTTAACCAGCTTCCCTGGGGGTTTTTAACCAAGAAGCCATTTCTCAAAGACTTAGAAGCAATTTGGGAATCATTTTTCAGGGCTGAGAAGTCAGCAGATGAAGAAAAGGAAGGCAGGTCAGGGGAAAGCCATTTGGAACCTGCAGTTTCCTGGTGGCTCTATAGCTCACCATCTTGAAGCAGTGAAATTTAAAAACCCAAGAGAAGGGTAGCTGGCAAGATGGCCGAATAGGAACAGCTCGGGTCTGTAGCACCCAGTGAGATTCACGCAGAAGGTGGGTGATTTCTGAATTCCCAACTGCAGTAACCAGCTCACCTCATCGGGACTGGTTAGACAGTGGATGCAGCCCACGGAGGGTGAGTAGAAGCAGCATGGGGCATTGCCTCACCCAGGAAGCGCAAGGGGTCGGGGAACTCCCTCCGCTAGCCAAGGGAAGCTGTGAGGGACTGTGCTGTGAGACATGGTGAATTCCGGCCCAGATACTATGCTTTTCCCACAGGCTTCGCAACCTGCAGACGAGGAGATTCCCTCCGGAGTCTACACCACCAGGGCCCTGGGTTTCAAGCACAAAACTGGGCAGCCATTTGGGCAGACACTGAGCTAGCTACAGCAGTTTTTTTTCATACCCCAGTGGCACCTGGAACGCCAGCGAGACAAAACCATTCACCCGGCCGGGCGCGGTGGCTCACACCTGTAATCCCAGCACTTTGGGAGGCCGAGGCAGGCGAATCACAAGGTCAGGAGATCGAGACCACGGTGAAACCCTGTCTCTACTAAAAATACAAAAAATGAGCCGGGCAAGGTGGCGGGCGCCTGTAGTCCCAGCTACTCGGGAGGCTGGGGCAGGAGAATGGCGTGAACCCGGGAGGCGGAGCTTGCAGTGAGCCAGGATTGCGCCACTGCACTCCAGCTTGGGCGACAGAGCAAGACTCCGTCTCAAAAAAAAAAAAAAAAAACCATTTACCCCCTGGAAAGGGGGCTGAAGCCAGGGAGCCAAATGGTCTAGCGCAGCAGATCCCACCCCCACGGAGCCCAGCAAGCTAAGATCCACTGGCTTGAAATTCTCACTGCCAGCACAGCCGTCTGAAGTTGACCTGGGACACTTGAGCTTGGTAGGGGGAGGGGCGTCTGCCATTTCTGAGGCGTAAGTAGGCAGTTTTCCCCTCACAGTGTAAACAAAGCCACGGGGAAGTTTGAACTGGGTGGAGCCCACCACAGACCCCAGAGCCTCTGTAGCTAGAGTGCCTCTCTAGGTTCCTCCTCCCTGGGCAGGGTATCTCTGAAATAAAGGCAGCAGCCCCACTTAGGGGCTTATGGATAAAACTCCCATTTCCCTGGGACAGGGCACCTGGGGAAAGGGGCAGCTGTGGGCACAGCTTCAGCAGACATAAACATTCCTGCCTGCCAGCTCTGAAGACAGCAGCAGATCTCCCAGCTCAGCACTCAAGCTCTGCTAAGGGTCAGATTACCTCCTCAACTGGGTCCCTGACCCCTGTGTCTCCTGACTGGGAGACACCTCCCAGCAGGGGTCGACAGACACCTCATACAGGAGAGCTCCAGCTGGCATCTGGTGAGTACCCCTCTGGGACAAAACTTTCAGAGGAAGGAACAGGCAACAATCTTTGCTGTTCTGCAGCCTCTGCTGGTGATACCCAGGCAAACAGGGTCTGGAGTGGAATTCCAGCAAACTCCAGCAGACCTACAGCAGAGGGGCCTGTTAGAAGGAAAACTAACAAACAGAAAAGAATAGCATCAACATCAACAAAAAGGATATCCACACAGAAACACCACCAGAAGGTCACCAACATCAAAGACCAAAAGTAGATAAATCCATGAAGATGAGGAAAAACCAGCACAAAAAGGCTGAAAATTCCCAAAACAAGAATGCCTCTTGTATTCCAAAGGATCACAACTCATTGCCAGCAAGGGAACAAAACTGGATGGAGAATGAGTTTGACGAATTGACAGAAGTAGGCTTCAGAAGGTGGGTAATAACAAACTCCTCGAAGGTAAAGAAGCATGTTCTAACCAAATGCAAGGAAGCTAAGAACCTTGAAAAAAGGTTAGAGGAATTGCTAACTAGAATAACCACTTTAGAGAAGAACAGAAATGACCTGATGGAGCTGAAAAACACAGCATGAGAACTTCGTGAAGAAAACACAAGTATCAACAGCTAAATTGATCAAGTGGAAGAAAGGATATCAGAGATTGAAGATCAACTTAATGAAAGAAAGCGTGAAGACAAGATTAGAGGGGAAAAAATGAAAAGGAACAATCAAAGCCTCCAAGAAATATGGGACTATGTGAAAACTCCTAACCTACGTTTGGTTGGTGTACCTGAAAATGACAGGGAGAATGGAACCAAGTTGGAAAACACTCCTAAGGATATCCAGGGGAACTTCCCCAGCCTAGCAAGAGAGGCCAACATTCAAATTCAGAAAATACAGAGAATACCACAAAGATACTCCTCGAGATGGCCAACCCCAAGACACATAATCGTCAGATTCACCAAGGTTGAAATGAAGGAAAAAACGTTAAGGGTAGCCAGAAAGAAAGGTCGGGTTACCCACAAAGGGAAGCCCATCAGATTAACAGCGGATCTCTCCACAGAAACCCTACAAGCCAGAGGAGAGTGGGGGCCAATATTCAACATTCTTAAAGAAAAGAATTTTCAACCCAGAATTTCATATCCGCCAAACTAAGCTCATAAGCGAAGGAGAAATAAAATCGTTTACAGACAAGCAAACGTTAAGAGATTTTGTCACCACCAAGCCTGCCTTACAAGAGCTCCTGAAGGAAGCACTAAACATGGAAAGGAAAAACTGGTACCAGTCATTGCAAAAACATACCAAATTGTAAAGATCATCGACACTACGAAGAAACTGCATCAACTAATGGGCAAAATAACCAGCTAGCATCATAATGACAGGATCAAAGTCACACATAACAATGTTAACCTTAAATTTAATGGGCTAAATGCCCCAGTTAAAAGACACAGACTGGCAAACTGCATAAAGAGTCAAGACCCGTTGGTGTGCTGTATTCAGGAGACCCATCTCACACGCAAAGACACACATAGGCTCAAAATAGAGGAATGGAGGAATATTTACCAAGCAAATGGAAAGCAAAAAAAGAAAAAAACAAAGCAGGGGTTGCAACTGTAGTCTCAGTTAAAACAGACTTTAAACCAACAGAGATCAAGAAAGACAAAGAAATTACATAATGGTTAAAGGGATCAATGCAACAAGAAGAGCTAACTATCCTAAATATATATGCACCCAATTCATAAAGCAAGTTCTTACAGACCTAAGGGACTTAGACTCCCACACAATAATACTGGGAGACTTTAACATCCCACTATCAATATCAGACAGATCAACAACACAGAAAATTAACAAGGATATCCAGGACTTGAACTCAGCTCTGGACCAAGTGGACCTAATAGACATCTACAGAACGCTCTACCCCAAGTCAACAGAATATACATTATTCTCAGCACCACATCACACTTATTCTAAAAACTGACCACATAATTGGAAGTAAAACACACTTCAGCAAATGCAAAGGAACGGAAATCATAACAAACAGTCTCTCAGACCACAGTGCAACCAAATTAGAACTCAGGATTAAGAAATGTACTCAAAACCACACATCTTCTTGGAAACTAAACAACCTGCTCCTGAATGACTACTGCGTAAATAACAAAATGAAGGCAGAAATAAGTTATTTGAAACCAATGAGAACAAAGACACAACATACCAGAATCTCTCGGACACAGCTAAAGCAGTATTTAGAGGGAAATTCGTAGCACTAAATGTCCACAGGAGAAAGCGGGAAAGATCTAAAATCGAGACCCTAACATCACAATTAAAAGAACTAGAGAAGCAAGGGCAAACAAATTCAAAAGCTAGCAGAAGACGAGAAATAACTAAGATCAGAGCAGAGCAGAACTGAAAGAGACAGAGACATGAAAAACACCTCAAAAAAAAAAAAATCAATGAATCCAGGAGCTGGTTTTTTAAAAAGATTAACAAAATAGATAGACCGCTAGCCAGACTAATAAAGAAGAAAACAGAGAAGAATCAAATAGATGCAATAAAAAAATGATAAAGGGGAGATCACCACTGATCCCACAGAAATACAAATTACCATCAGAGAATACTATAAACACCTCTATGCAAATAAACTAGAAAATCTAGAAGAAATGAATAAATTCCTGGACACGTACACCCTCCCAAGACTAAACCAGGAAGAAGTCAAATCCCTGAACAGACCTATAACAAGTTCTGAAATTGAGGCAGTAATTAATATCCTACCAACCAAAAAAGCCAAAGACCAGATGAATTAACAGCTGAATTCTACCAGAGGTACAAAGAGGAGCTGGTGCCATTCCTTATGAAACTATTCCGAAGAATAAAAAAGAGGGACTCCTCCCTAACTCATTTTATTAGGCCAGCATCATCCTGATACCCAAACTTGACAGAGACACAACAACAACAACAACAACAACAACAACAACAAAAATTCAGTGCAATATCACTGATGAACATCGATGTGAAAATCCTCAATAAAATACTGGCAAACTGAATCCAGCAGCACATCAAAAGGCTTATCCACCTTGATCAAGTTGACTTCATCCCTGGGATGCAAGGCTGGTTCAACATACGCAGATCAATAAACATAATCCATCACATAAACAGAACCAATGACCAAAACCACATGATTATCTCAATAGATGTAGGAAAGCCTTCGATAAAATTCAACACCCCTTCATGCTAAAAACTCTCAATAAACTAGGTATTGATGGAATGTAGCTCAAAATAATTAAGAGCTATTTATGACAAACCCACAGCCAGTATTGGTAATGGTATATTGAATAGGCAAAAGCTGGAAGCATTCCCTTTGAAAATGGCACATCATCTCAGCCCAGAATCTCCTTCAGCTGATAAGCAATTTCAGCAAAGTCTCAGGATATAAAAATCAATGTGCAAAAATCACGAGCATTCCTATACACCAATAATAGAGAGCCAAATCATGAGTGAATTTCCATTCACAATTGCTACAAAGAGAATAAAATACCTAGGAATCCAACTTACAAGGGATGTGAAGGAACTCTTGAAGGAGAACTACAAACCACTGCTCAAGAAAATAAGAGAAGACACAAACAAATGGAAAAACATTCCATGCTCATGGACAGGAAGAATCAATATTGTGAAAATGGCCATACTGCCCAAAGTAATTCATAGATTCAATGCTATCCTCATCAAACTACCATTGGCTTTCTTCATGGAATTAGAAAAAACTACTTTAAATTCAATATGGAACCAAAAAAGAGCCCATATAGCCAAGACAATCCTATGCAAAAAGAACAAAGCTGGAGGCATCTTGCTACCTGAATTCAAACTATACTACAAGGCTACAGTAAACAAAACAGCATGGTACCGGTACCAAAACAGATATATAGACCAATGCAACAGAACAGAGGACTCAGAAATAACACCACACATCTACAACCATCTGATCTTTGACCAACCTGACAAAAACAAGCAATGGGGAAAGGATTCCCTATTTAATAAATGGTGCTGGGAAAACTGGCAGTCATATGCAGAAAACTGAAACTGGACCTCTTCCTTACACCTTACACAAAAATTAAGTCAAGATGGATTAAAGACTTAAACATAAGACCTAAAAGCATAAAAACCCTAGAAGAAAACCTAGGCAATACTGTTCAGGACATAGGCATTGGCAAAGACTTCATGACTAAAACACCAAAAGCAATGGCAACAAAAGCCAAAATTGACAAATGAGATCTAATTAAACTAAAGAGCACAGTAAAATAAACTATCATCAGAGTGAACAGGCAACCTACAGAATGGGAGACAATTTTTGCAATCTATCCATCTGACAAAAAGGGCTAATATCCAGAATCTACAAAGAACTTCAACAAATTTACAACAAAAAAAAACTATCTCAACAAAATGTGGGCGAAGGATATGAACAGACACTTCTCAAAAGAAGACATTTATGCGGCCAACAAACATGAAAAAAAGCTCATCATCACTGGTCATTAGAGATATGCAAATCAAAACCACAATGAGATATCATCTCACGTCAGTTAGAATGGCAATCATTAAAAAGTCAGGAAACAACAGATGCTAGAGGGGATGTGGAGAAATACGAATGCTTTTACAGTGTTGGTGGGAGTGTAAATTAGTTCAACCATTGTGGAAGACAGTGTGGCGATTCCTCAAGGATCTAGAACCAGAAATACCATTTGATCCAGTAATCCCATTACTGGGTAGATACCCAAAGGATTTTAACCCATTCTACTATAAAGACGCATGCACATGTATGTTTATGGCAGCACTGTTCACAATAGCAAAGGCTTGGAACCAACCCAAATGCCCATCAATGATAGATTGGATAAAGAAAATGTGGCACATATACACCATGGAATCCTATGTAGACATAAAAAAGGATGAGTTCATGTCCTTTGCAGGGACATGGATGAAGCTGGAAACCATCATTCTCAGCAAACTAACACAGGAACAGAAAACCAAACACCGTATGTTCTCACTCATAAGTGGGAGTTGAACAATGAGAACACATGGACACAGGGAGGGGAACATCACACACCAGGGCCTGTCGTTGGGTGGGGGTTAGGGGAGGGATAGCATTAGGAGAAATACCTAATGTAGATGACGGGTTGATGGGTGCAGCAAACCACCATGACAGGTGTATACCTATGTAACAAACCTGTACATTCTGCACATGTATCCCAGAACTTAAAGTATATAGAAAGAAAAAAAAAAAAAAGAGAAAAATATGGTTGGTTCTTCAACTTAGCTGGCTTTGTTTTGTAATATAAAGTTGTGACTCTGACATAACGAACTGGACAAGGAGCCAGGAGGTCTGAGTTCTATGACTGGTTCTTTTGCTGATTTTTCTAAGGAGGTTTGGGATTTACTTTCTTCCCCAAAGACTTATATACTGCCTATTTTCAAAGAACTTGAAGTTCTTTCTCATATATTACCTCATATTAGCTTTGCAGATTTTAATTAAAAAGATTTCACAGGGGCATACATACATAATAAAAACATTCTCATAAAATATATAAGACAAGTCCCTATTTCCGTACTTAACATTCTTAACAGTCATCCTTTCAAGACGAACTACTCCTTTCTTCTTTTTTCCATAATTGTCTGTATTTCCTAGGTAACCACATTAAAAATATAACAGAAGCCTCTGCGTTAATTTAACTCATGTCTTATGTAGATAATGGCCCCACTAGGTTGTAATCCCCAAAGTGACACCATATCTAATGGTCACCGCTGAATGCCCCATGCCTAACGGTCCTGGGCACAGAGCAGGCTTGAAGGATTGAAGTAACAGAATGAATGAAAAAACAATATGCTTTCTTGCTCAGTGCCAATTTCACGTTCTTCTCTCCTTTCATGGCAATTCTCATTTCTTTCCTTTTTGACACTTTAATATCATGGATTACTCTCTAATAATTTAAGCATAAAACCTGTCTTCCCCCAAATCCTTCACGCTGCAGTTATTTCATGGGGTTCTGGGGCCCACAACATCTACTTGTCACTTTCCTTTCACTCCTTGCCTTGTCAGAAACACCTCTGGGTGCTGGCATTTCTTTTGCCTCCGGGCTGTCTTTAGTCTAAAGAGAAATTCCTGAGGGTTCAAAATGTCTGTGTTGCACTGTGGAATAGATTTTCTAGGGTATTACATTACAACAGTACTTAAGCGAGGCTGATGTGTACCCTAAACCCTTAATGTATACCCTAAAATGTACTCTACAACTAAAAAGCATTCACAGAGGTTTTAATTTATGAGCATTTTTACAGTTCTGAGTACTATAGATGCCTCCCCTCTCCCTCACCAAAACAAAAATGGGAGCACCCCAACAACCTTTCTGTGATACCTGATCTATGGGAGTGGGAAGAGGCACAACTGCGGTGAGTGATTAGCAAGGGCTACCTGGTGAAGTGGGGGGACAGGGAAGGCAGCCACAGGCTGCAGTATTCCCTTCCCTTGCTTGGGATCAACTCCTGTTTTTACCATGCTGCCACCCTGTATCTCAGAGCCCTTCCTACATGTGCGGCATGTGAAAACATATTGAAATCCTCTTTGGATCACAATACATCTGTTCTAAGAGGCTGAATGAGAGATGCCAGGGGAACATTAACTCAGAATCTCCTAACTTGAGTGCAATTAAAATCTCAGCCACGGTGTGGAATTAATATAGCCCTTTGCATTTTAAATACATATTTTAATTAAATGACACCCATCTGTAGAATATGAGACTGCATTTTTATTGAGGATTTCAAATGATATAATCTGTTCCTATGAAGCGTAAATGGCTTGGTTCATGTTTCCAAAAACCTCAAAAGAATTATACAGATCTGGTATAAGCACATGTGGTGACACTCAATTTTGCTTAAATTTAAATCTGTTTAACTTGTATGCTAAATGTTGTTTGTGTGGTAAGATTTAGATAGTACATAAAGAGTGACAGAAAATAAGAGCACAGCCTTTTAAATGTCTTGGGGTACATCTCCATAGAGGCTGTCAAAGGGAACCAGAGGATCAAAGGTGGCACATCTCTGCTCGGGCTGAAGCTATGTAGCCATGATGATCATCTTTTAATTAATTTAACCTAATGAGAAGTGTCATCTAAGGTAAAGGGTATGTTAATGAGCCCAACTAACAAAACATAGGCAGGACAGCTACTTGGGAGTTGCACAATTAGCTCTGACAGAAAAGATTTGAGGTATGTGTAAAGCTTCTCAAGAAATTAAACTACACTAACAAGAAGGAGAGAGCAAATGCATTATTGTCTATTTAGAGCTGTTATTTGGTATCTTTGTTTGATGTGGAATTTTCACCTGTATTTCCACAGTAAGTATGTTCTTTAAGAAGACAAGGCCCTAGATGAGACAGAAGTTAACCTGGGTTCTAGACCTGGCTGTGGCAGCACCTTGGGAGAGAGTCAGACATCTTGGTTCAGTTTTCGCATTCATAAACTGCTAGGAGATAGCAAAGAGGTGTTGAGATTAAGTGTGCGGGCACTGGAGTCTGACTGCACAGCTTTAAATCCTGTTTCCACTAAGCTTGGCCTCAATTTCCTCCTCTAAAAAAATGAGGGCAGCCACCACCTTCCCCCATAGGCTGCTGTAAGGACTAGATCAGGTACCACATTAGAATGCATAGACCAGAGCCTGCTTTCTACCTGGTTGGTGATCTATAAATGCCAGCTATTACTGCTGTTGAAAGAGTCTGGTCTGAGAGTCACACTGGCCTAGGTTCCAGTCCTGGCTGTGCCAATTACTTAGTCATGGTTTTTGTAAAGTTACTCAATCTTTGAAACTTAGTTTTGTCATCAGAAAAATGGAGACATTAATACCTACTGTGTTTGCTTCCCAGTGCTGCTGTGACATTACCATGTACCTTATGGCTTAAAACAACATCGATTTATTATCTCACAATTCTGGAGATTAGAAGTTGGATATGAGACTGGGCGCGGTGGCTGATGCCTGTAGTTCCCAGCACTTTGGGAGGCCAAGGCGGGTGGCGGATCACCTGAGGTCAGGATTTCAAGAGCAACATGGCAAAACCCCGTCTCTACTAAAAATACAAAATTAGTGGGGTGCAGTGGCATGCGCCTGTAGTCCCAGCTACTTGGGAGGCTGAGGCATGAGAATTGCTTGAACCTGGGAGGCAGAGGTTGCAGTGAGCTGAGATCATGCCACTGCACTCCAGCCTGGGCAACAGAGCAACACTCCGTCTCAAAAAAGAAAAAAAAAAAAGAAAAAAGTTTCACATGAGTCTCAATGGCTTAAGTAAGTGTCAGAGGCTCTAGGGGTGAATCCATTTACTTCCCTCTTCCAGCTTTGGGAGGCTGCCTGGCTCCCTCCTCATCTTCAAAGCCAGCAATGAGGGTTGAGTCTTTCTCGCATTGCATTACTCTAATCTACTCTTCTGTCTCCCTCTTCCACTTTTAAGAGCCCTTGTAATTACACTGGGCTCACCTGCATAACCCAAGATAATCTGCCTATTCTCAGGTGAGCTGAGAACCTTAGTTGTCATTTGCCTCACATTTTTGTACGTTCTGGGGATTAGGATGTGGACATCTTTGGGCAGCCATTTATTCTGCCTGCCAAACTTACATAGGTTGTGAAAATTAGAGATGATATCCTAAAATCTTCAGTATAGCATCTCATGTATCATAAATTGTCAACATATGGCAGTGCTTGTCATTGGAGCAGACTACTGGCTGAGGTTCTGTCAAACTTGCAAGTTCTGTGATCTTATAATCCATCATACAGCAATATCCCTGATGAGCCCAGATGCTAAAATCCTTAACAAAATACTAGCTAACCGAATCCAGTAAGATATCAAAAAACCCGCCATGATCAAGTGGGTTTCATACCAAGGATGCATAAAGGGATGCTGGATTTTGTCAAATGCTTTTTCTGCATTTATTGAGACGATCATGTGATTTTGGTTTTTAATTCTGTTTATGTGGTGTATCACATTTATTGACTTGTATATGTTAAATAACAAGCAGCGAGATTGAAATGGTAATTTAAAAATTACTACCAAAAAAAAGTCAAGGACCAGATGGATTCACAAAATTCTGCCAGACATTCAAAGAATTGGTACTAATCCTACTGACACTATTCCACAAGATGGAGAGAGAGAGAACTCTCCCTAAATCGTTCTATGAAGCTAGTATCTATCACCCTTATACCAAAACCAGGAAAGGACATAACCAAAAAAGAAAAACTACAGACCAATATCCCAGATGAACATGGATGCTAAATTCCTTGTAAGTTTTAATCATTGTTTAGTTTTAAGTACTCAACTCCAAACTCTCTTCTGATGGACAAATTTTTTTTTCAATAAATCTAAACATATTAGGTATTCTAATCAAAATCCTCCTCCTCCAAGAAGCTCTCCTGAGAGCTCAGCTATTCCTCTCCTGGCTAGTTACTTCCCAAGCCTGTGGCAGAGCTGTTATCTTGGCATATCCTGTCATGATTATTCTGGAGATAACTTTCTCTTTCTGTAACTACTCTAGAATCCCCATTTCTTGTAGCAGCGCATGTTTTCCTATTTTTATGTAAACTCCTTCAGTTTGGTAGATTCTATGGAAGACTGCATGGAAGATAAGTTTTCTGAGAACTTGTGTGTCTGAAAATGTCTGTATTCTTCCCTTACATGGAACTGGTAGTGTGGTTAGATACACAATTCTAGGTTGAAAACCAATTTTCTTAGAATCTTATAGTTTTTTCCTTTTTGTCATCTAGCTGCTTCTGCCCCTTTTGAGAAATCATTGCTTTTCTGCTTCTTTTCTAGATGTCCTTTCTAGAAAAACTTTCATTTTTTTTTTTTTTCTTATGACAGTTGTAGGGTTTTCTTTTCAACTTGAGGGTTCTGCAATTTTGTGATGACTGCCTTAGTGAGGATGTAGGTCTGTTTTCATCCGCTGGGTCCTTTCGTTTTGAAAATTCCTGTTTTCCATTTGGGGAAGTTTTCTTAATTTTGTCTATTTTCTCTCTTTTCTTTCTCTGTGGACCTATAATTCAGTTATGGACTATCCTGCTGTTCCATAGGGTCCTTTTTCTGTTTTGCCTTTTTCTTCCACCTTCCTGGATATTTCAATTCTATCTTCTGGTCTTTCTTCTGAGATTTTTATTTCACTTTATTTTTCATTTGTAAGAGTTCTTGTTTTCTGAACGTTCCTTTCATATAGTATACTATGCTTGTTTCATGAATACAATATCTTCTCTTATTTCTTCTAGGGATATTAACTTTCATTTTTTAAAGATTTTCTTAATTTCTGGATAATCCCTGTTTCCTCTAAGTTGCTTTTTCTGTTTGTTTTGGTCTCTGTTTCCTATAATAAGGTCTCCTCAAACATCTACTCTTCTTGGCTGTCTGCTCATATTTACATGGGGCTGACTGAAGTTTGGTGTCTGGAGGTAAGGCTGATGCACTGTAGTCATCTTTGCAGGTGATCTGGCTGGTCTCTTTTAATGGAGAACCACTGATGTTAGCGTCTATCTCCTGCCTCCACCTGCCCCATCCTGGTGCTTATCAGATTTTTCAGAAAAAAAGACTTTCTCGTCTTTTGTCTGAAGTTATATTCCTGGATGCCAGCCAGTAGGAAAAAGAACAGAAGTGTCACAGTCATTAATGTAAACTTTGCCTAATTTCAGAATAACAGCCCTCACACTCAGCTATGACTTATGTCCCTCATTCCAAGGAATCTCTATTTTACCATTTTCAGAAACTTAACCTCCAGTGCTCAGCTGCAATTCGGATAGGAGCAGTGGCACAGGTATATGAAGTAAGAGAGAAAAATCTGAGGGTAAATATCTCCTAAACAGACTTTTAACAAGTCCTCCTGTTTTTAGCCTTATCTTCATTTCCTCTTTCAATGTCAGTAGCTATGCCAATTCTCTACTTTTTGGGTTAAAAAAGAACTTCTGGAATACAACAAATATATTATTCAGTGAGTGATATTTGTGTCAGAGTAGGTACTATAGGAAAGATTGTTTAAGAAAAAGTAAGAGAAGTCAAAGTAGAAGGTCAGAGAGAACAGTTTCAGTAAAGAAAATCCACATTTAGCAAGGGATAAAATAGGCATATAATTAAATATATTGCTTTAAATGTGTACATTAATGACAAAAATACTGTGGAAATACTAATCATACCATTTAATCCTAAGAGAAATTCTTAACAGAAATAAATGGATGACTAGAGAGGAACATCCCAGTGTTATAAGACATTAATAATTGTTACTATCAGTGTTTGAAATGTGAGGGAGAAAAAAAAAAGGAAAAGGAATGATAGTACTCGCAAAAATAAGAAAAATGGTTGATTCATTTGAATAAGTAGCCAATTTGGCAAATAAAAGCAGGGTAGAAGATTTCAGGCCCTCACTGAAGCCATTTTGTTAATTTAATTCAATTTGATAAAACATTTATTAAGTGCCTGCTATGTTCAAGGAGTTGTGCCCTGAACTAATTTTATTACTGATACTGACCCTGTCAACATCTAAATCAACAGGAAGTATCACGAGGCACCATGCAGCACACTCAGATTGGCTGTGATTTCTACCTGGTGCTCTGGTTTACAATCTAAGTCACAATATGAAGCACTGCTGAGGAAAAGGAATCGTAGTGCTAACTGATCTGGCAGTGGTGACTGGGTTAAGTAATACACATGACTAATTCAGTGTGGAAAGTAGAAAATTAAGTGGACTGCAGCATGGCTAATTAACCCACAATGAATTTGAGCTAAATAGCTATTTTCACTATTCTTGTTTCCTAGCTCCTCTGAGTATATTACTGGGATGCATTTCTCAACTGTTTAGATGTTTCAAATGGTTCTGCTGAAGCAAATAGAAGATCCTGACAATGAAGCCTTTTGTTGTTTCATGATGTATGTGAAACCTTAAGAAATAATCCTTATAAAGGGTGGGTATACAAAAGAAATGATGGAGGAATCCATTATTCAAAGAGTGAACACAGGAAATGCCACATTAACATTTAAAAATCTTGACTTTCCAAAGACCAGAGTGGCTTGAACTCCATAGATTCTATAAGGAAAATCCTAATTTCGACTAAGTTATACTTTGCATCAGGATTTTACTGAAGACTAAAGACTACAGTTATTCAAAAGTAAGTCCTCGAAAGTTATGGCAGATATTTTAATTAATGCATACTTACTCTAAAACTTCCAGCATATAGGGCATTAAGGAAGTATCAGTATTCTGTACACCTTCCTAGAACTATTCAGGGTCACTCAGACATTTAACAGTCTATAATTATTCTGCCTTTCCAAAATAAAACTATTTCTCAGAGGTCTAACTGAAAATAAAAAAAATCACTGTGAACAATCCATTCAATGAGACATGTTACAAATTAATCTCTAATGAAGAAAGGAAGAAAAGCTTTGACTTTAGGGAACACTTGCATTGAAAACTTAATTTAGTTAATTTTAAGCCACGAATATAAAGATCATTTTGAGTATGCCATTGAGGAACACTGAAAAGATGCATCATTTCAATTGCACATTTTAGCCTCTCTATATAGTCCTCCCATTGACAAAAAAGAAAAAAAAAAGAAAAAAAAAAAAGAAAAAAAATCAACTGTATTATCACTTGGAAAATACACTTTTTATAAGGAAATGCATAGAAAACATGCTCTCTGTACAGGCCAAAGTGATTAATTATAAATATCTTTTTCAGTATTGTTTCTTCATAATTCACCAGTGCGGTGGAATAAGTATGATCACAATTCTTTGCAGCTTTTCCCATTAAGAAGTAGAGTCTTTTCCTCACCTCTGAAATCTCGATTGGCTTTATAGCTTACACTGACTGACAGGATATGGCTGAAGTTCTGTTATGTGACTTTCAGAATCTGGGCCTTAGCTATTCCAGCTTCAGTCTTTGCCTTCTTGGAGCTCCCCTGAGACCTGTGTGCATTGAAGCAGCCCAGACTAGAGGACCACATGGAGAGAGGCCCCCAGTTTTCCCACATGATGCAGCCCTGACTTAGCTGCCAGCTGAGCACAGCTACTTGAGGAGCTCTGGCTAGAAAAGTTGCTCAGTCAACTCACTGAATTGCGAGAAGTATCTGGGCTGGTTTGTTCTAAATACCAGGTACAGATAACGGAAAGGCCAAGTTTCTGTACACTCCAGCGATCGGCCATGATACGCTTCACTTTGCAATGATTAAAACAGACAAAAAGCTTCCATGGAGGAAGAACTGTTGTTAGTCTGCTTGTCTGTCAGAAAATCCCATCCTATTTGAGCCACCTGTATCTTTTGCTACTTACTTTAAGTTCTATGGAAAGAATCTGGAGACTGCTAAAGTCCTAATTATGTCATATTATCAGCTACAATTCACAGTGTTCATCTAAAAACAAAACAAAGAAGAAAAAAAAAAGAACACAAAAAGCAATGGTACTACTGTCCCTGTGGTCCCATAACAACTTCATTTGGAGACAACAGTATCTAAAGCAATTGATGGCCCCCAGCCACAGCTGCAGACCCAGGCCTCCCTGTGGTCTTGGGGGCCAGAAGCAGGCAGGAGCCCTGCCCTCCCAGGGGCAGCTGCTGCCACCCAAACTGGAGCTGCAGACCTGGGCATCTCTGGACTCAGGGACCTGGGAAGCCCCTCAACTGCCCCTGAAGGCTCAGAAGTGCCTACTGTCACTGCCTGGCTTCTCCCTGCTCCCAGTGCCCACTCTGATCTCAGAGCAAAGTTGAGGCTAAGCCTGGGCACTGTTGCAACCTGGTCATGTATGCATGCACTCAGGGCAGTGCTGATATGCCAGCCCCTTCTTGCCTTTGGGTGCTGGCTTGTCAGGAGGGGGGCTGATGGGGTGCCGAGGGCAGCTTGGTGCAGGCCTGTAGGTGCCCCTTGGCATGAACAGCCTGGGTACCATGAACAGCAGCAGGAGGCAGACAGGCCTCCTGACAAGGCCAGGTTTCCAGTGAAGCCCCACCTTTAAGCAAGGGAAGGTCTGAAGCCTGGGGGCCAGGCTGCCAGTCCCATGGACAAGAATGGGACCTTATGTTGCTTTTTCCAGGCCCACCCATGGACCAATCAACACACACTTCCTCCCCTCTGAAGCCCAGAAAAGCCCCAGACTCAGCCAGACTTAAGCAATCAACAGGATGACTTGCCTGCAGAGAGGAGCTACCCACTCCAGGGTCTCCTCTCTGCCGAGAGCTGAACACTTGACAGGACAACCAGCTGCAGAGAGGAGCTACCCACCCCAGGGTCTCCTCTATGCTGAGAGCTGAACACTCATTGGGATGCCTTTGCTACACAAAGGAGTTACCCACCGCCTGTCTCCACTGAGCTGTTTTGTTGCTCAGTAAAGCTCCTCTTCACTCTGCTCACCCAATACTTGAACATGTAACTCATTCTTCCTGGATGCAGGACAAGAAATCAGGACCCGCTGAATGGCAAGGTTAAAAGAGGCATAAGCTGGGTGCGGTGGCTCACGCCTGTAATCCCAGCACTTTGGGAGGCCGAGACAGGCAGATCACGAGGTCAGGAGATCAAGACCATCCTGGCTAACACAGTGAAACCCCGTCTCTACTAAAAACACAAAAAATTAGCCGGGTGCGGTGGCGGGCACCTGTAGTCCCAGCTACACGGGAGGCTGAGGCAGCAGAATGGTGTAAACCCAGGAGGCGGAGCTTGCAGTGAGCCAAGATCGCGCCACTGCACTCCAGCCTGGGCGACACTCAAAAAAAAAAGAGGCATAACATAAATAGGGCTGAGACACTCCCCTTGCTCACCAAGTTGCAAGCAACAAGAAGGAGAGAAGAGCTGCAGCCCCTTGGGGAGCCCAGATGTAGGAGCTCCCCAAGCCAGGGTTCTGACACCCTCTTTGGGGCTCTGCAGTTCCTGGCATCTCCAAGCTTCCGTGTGCCACCGTGCTCCCTGGTGCTAGCTGTGGAAGCTGCCTGTGGTATGCCTGGTCCAGCTGCAGCCTCGCAGGCAGTTGGCGCCCATGCTGGGACCTGGAGTTGCCCATCCCACTGTAGTCAGTGTATCTGGCTGTGAGCAGTGGCTGCAGCTCATGGTCACTTGCTCACACCCCGCTTGCTGCTCTGCTTGCTCTTGGCAGGCGTGGGATCCAGGCCGGTAGCGCAAGCCAAGCTGAGCACAGCCTGCCAGGTCAAGTGAGGCCAGTGGTCCTGAGCAAAACTCAAAGGCACCAGTGGCCACAGAGGCTTCCGCCTGGTGAAGGGACACCCCAAGGATCCCGTAACACAATGATCTCCAAACCTCTTTGATTATATATTCCAACAGTGAAAAATATTTCTGTCCAGATTAATAGTAAATGTATATTTAGTTATTTATATATACTGGTACTAATACATTATATAAGTTTAAAAATATAACCAGAAAAGAAATCAATAAGAAGTAAGCTAAAGATGAAACAAGATATTCTTAAATGTCTTCCTAATGATTACAGCTTCAACATGTAATAGCTAGTATTTCAAGGCACACATACACTTAGAGCAAGGTTCATGTTAATAATTGTAGATGTAAATCCGTATTCCAAATAATATCCTTGACAAGTTCTTTTGCCAGTTTCCAGTCATCTGATTAGATTATTACTGCTTAGATAATTATAATGTGACTGATGAAGATCCCCACCAGGAACAATGACAATGCCAGCTCTGCCATTTCTTCATCGTTCAGTTTTGCTTATAGTGTCAATCCAAAGTTTTCCTTTGAAGTCACTTATCTATTTGGGGAAGGTGAGTTTAGTAAAAACTAGAAAACGTAATCCATAAATTTACTTCACCTGGAACATATTACAAAATGATGAAAATTTTAAAAAATGGCCGAAGATGCCAAAGTGAGCCTCTCTCTACTGAGGAATCCTTGGGGTTCCTGCAGGACTCCTTCCGTATAGTACTTCACATATGGCTCAAATGAGGGCTATCATGTCATCTCTTATGTTAAATATTAGTAAAACTTGCATCGTTTCTGACTGTTTTACTTTTAAAAAGTATACATAAATAGTCTCATGTTTCCTTCCCATGCTTCAATGTATTGTTTTACACAATTCTTGGGGGGCATATAGCCAACATTGTAAACAGCTGATCTAGAGAACAAGCCAGTAAGCTTAAATTTCCATTGTCAATGTTGAATTCTCTAGGAGTGAAAGGAGGATACTCTCTAGGGCTTTTAAATTTTTTTCTTTTCTTTTCCTTTTTGAGACAGGGTCTTTCTCTGTTGCCGGACTGGAGGGCAGTGGTGCAATCACACCTCACTGCAGCCTTGACATCCCAGGCTCAAGTGGTCCTCCCACCTTAGCCTCCCTAGCAGCTGGGACCACATGTGTACATGACCATGCCCAGCTAACTAAAAAAAAATTTTTTTTGTAGAAATGGGGCCACACCTGGCTAATTATTATTTTTTTTTTTGTAGAGATGAGGTCTCCCTGTCTTGCCTAGTATGGTCTCAAACTCCTGGGCTCAAGAGATCTTCCCACCTCAGTCTCCCAAAGTGCTGAGATTACAGGCATGAGCCACTGTGCCTGGCCACTGCCTGGCCAAATTTTTTATTTTCTATTTCAAGAGGTGGTAAGAAGTAATGATTGATTTGAAGGCGGCAAACTCTTGACCTCAAGTGATCCACCCACCTTGGCTTCCCAAAGTGCTGGTATTACAGGCGTGAGCCACCATGCCTGACCTATATATTATTATCATATCTGAGAAACATACTGAACTTTCCTTCAGAAGACGTCACATATATAAACAATCAGAGAGTTGAGAAGAAGTAGAAAAACATGTGAAGTACATCTAATCTCAAATGACTAATTTCCACAATTTCACTTCTGGGTATATACCCAAACGATCTGAAAACCAGGACTCAAACAGATATTTGTCCTCCCATGTTACAGCAGCATTACTCACAATAGGCAAAAGGTGGAAGCACCCTAAGCATCCATTGATGGATGAATGGAGAAATGAAGTGTGGTACAGTCATTCAATAGAGTATCTGCAGCTTTCAAAAAAGAAGGGAATGCTAACACGTGTTTCAACATGGATGGACCTTAAAGACATCATGCTAAACAAAACAAGTCAGTCACAAAAGGACAAATATTATATGATTCCACTTATATGGGCCACCTAGGGTAGTTATATTCATAGAGATGGGAAGTAGAATGCAGGTTGCTAAGGGCTGGAGGGAAGGAGAAATGAGGGATTATTGTTTCACGAATATGGAGTTTTAGTTTGGGAAGATGAGAAAAGTTCTGCAGATGGATGATGGTGATGGTTACTCAATAATGTGAATGTACTGAATGCCACCAAACTGGACATTTGAAAATGGCTGAAATGATAATAAAAAAGAACACAAATTTCCCTTCCTAGCTAACACTCCTAAGATCCTAGCAGAACTGAGACTCCCAGAACTCCTGTAAGTGTGTTATTAGGCAGCAGAGAGGCGTAAGCAGCTAACCAGATTATTGTCACCCCTGTGGAAGAGGCCCAGCTGAAGCTTGGATAGATCTTAACTAGAGCTATTCCAAAGCCCACTTCAACACAGACAGAATCATTCCGTTGATGTTAAAAGGCCTGAGTCCCAGAGCTACTGTGGGCTCTGAAATTAGCTGGTCTGCCATTTTTGTAATAGTTTTTACTGAAGTCACAATTCAGCAGTTTCTTTCTTTCTTTCTTTTTTATTTTTCTGAGACAGAGTCTTGCTGTTGTAGGCTTGCGCTGGAGTGCAAAGTTACGATCTTGGCTCACTGCAACCTCTGCCTCCTGGGTTCCAGCAATTCTCCTGCCTCAGCCTCCTGAGTAGCTGAGATTACAGGTGCCTGCCACCACGCTTGGCTAATTTTTGTATTTTTAGTAGAGATAGGGCTTCACCATGTTGGCCAGGCTAGTAACTCCTGGCCTCAGGTGATCCACCCTCCTCGGCCTCCCAAAGTGGTAGGATTCAGGCGTGAGCCACTGCGCCCGGCCAATTCAGCAGCTTCTTCATTGCCTATTTCTTGATATGCTGACATACAAGTTCACAGAGGAAGTAATTTAATGAGAGCTCGAGGTTTAACCTTAAGTTTCACTCATTGTGGCCCTGAATAAATACGACCTTACCCTATGCCTATGTTCCAAGGCCACATGGATTTTGGAAGGCTGTTAAGAGCTCAAAATCTAATTTCAACTGCAATACAGCAAAGATCTTTTGAGATGAAATGAAACTATCAAGCAGAATGGGCAGAATAACCCAGTTATCAATAGGAAGGACAGGAGCAGGGGGAAATAAACAGAGGGCGGACTTGGGCATTTCACGATGAGTACCACTTTTGGCAAATACTGGTAGCTAAATGAGAAAGACAGAAATAAAATATTCTCGGGAAGAATAAGAATGAGGAAAAGAGTTTAAGAAAGAGGAAGCAGAAGAAACTACTATTTATCATGTGATCATTGTTTGTAGGCATTGTACCAGGTGTTGTGTATACATTAGTTGAGCCGATCCTCCAAACAACCTATGAGGGATTTATAATGCAAATGACACCATCAGCAATGTCAAGTACCTTGTCCAAGGACAAGCCCATACTCTTCTATTGAGTTACGCTGATGCTGAGGACTAGAATTAAGGCAGGAGTGTAACAGATGTTGAGGTGGCCTCGGTATTCCATGGGTAGGGCTGGGTCAAGGGAGAGAAAGTCCAGGCACAGCATTCAAGAAAAGCACCCCTTCCCATTTGTTTTGTGGGAATGGGAGCTGGTGGGAGGGGTTTCCGGCCGCTGGTGGTGCTTGTGGCAGCCATCTGTCTGTCAGTGACCCATGCTCTGCTTCCTGGAGAGAGGCAGATACAGCAGCATATGCAAAACTCTTTTGTGGGGGTGTTTCTCTAGCACACTTCCAAGATTTCTGTGAAAAGCTAAAAGGCTGTTGGCTTGAACAAATGCGTTAATTGGACTTGTGGTACCATTAAACAAGTAATACGATGGTGGATTTTTAGTCACAGTCCCTCTTTTAGAAGCAGACGTGACCGGCATCTCCTGTCTCTGGGTAAAGTTTGAGCAAACATTTTTCATCGTAAAGCCAATCCTAAAGGGCAGCCCTTATTATTAATGTATGAAGACAGACTACAATGGTGTTTCTGTTTCATGCTTACAACAATAATCCATAAATCTTAAAATGAATATTTTGGTGAGATTTTCTAACACGATCTTTTTCAGCATTCTGGTATCACTATTGAAAGACTGTACCCATAAAAGGTCAAAATCTTATCATCAAACTTCTTGAATGAAGTTCTATATGTCCCTGAAAATTGGGAGAGACTCTCTTGGACAGAGAAGCAGGCCCTGAGGCCTAAGGAGAGAGTTCCCAGTGACAGAAGATGTGTGGCTGTCTTATTGGGGTCCAAAGCTTGGGTAAAGTATACAGATCTTTTCCAATCCTTTTAGAACCACAGGGAGTAGAATTTTTTCAGGCTTAAAAGAGTTAAAAATTTCAATAATGAGCTATACATAGAAAGATGTTGTTTGAAGTGGCATGTATCCCTTGGGTGTCAGGCTAATGACTTTATCATTTTCCTTTCAGGAAGTTTCTCATATAAAGACAGTCTATATTTACTGAAAGATCTACTTATATCGTTTATCACCACCTTTTGGAGGTTCTATAATATAATAATTCTGATAATACTCTCCTCGCCTTGTCTTCTAACTACATCAGGCTTCATAATACCTCATCTTTGCCATACACTGTGTGTTTTAGCAGAATGGGGGAATCCAAAGAGATAGAGAATACACATGTATTAGAAAATAAAAAGAATAAAAAAGAAGGGAAGACCCCAGTCGCAATTAAAATGCAACAGGCCTTACTGCACATCCCAATGCTAGTTAATACAGACATTTCCAATAAATTTAATCTTTTAAGTGGTGATTGTTAAAAAAAAAAAAAAAAAAAAAAGAAATCAGGTTTGCGTTTCTTAAAAGACAAGAGACACGAAAATGACTTGTCATATCTGGCTGGTTTGGAAATATAAAATCCAATTCTGAAGAAGTAGAGATAAGAAAAGTGTGGTGGAAGTGCCATCAGCTTAGCAAACACTAAATAATGAACAATGCAGAGACTGTCCGGTATGATAAAATACTCTATTAGAGGGACTGTTTTTAAATTAGTGATAATTGTGGCACATCCACAGTGAAAGGTTATTGAATTTTTATCTGTAGCAAGAAGCTTTTGACAGACTTGCTGAAAAGTCACCTACAAATAGTACCTTCTTTAGATGAATTTGACCAAAGGGGTTTTCCAGCATGTAACATCTTTCTGACATTTACAGGATTTTTGCTTCCCTGAAGAATCTGATCAGATATTCTTGGCTTCTATAAAGACACTTACTTAGGTTTTTCATCAGTCTTACAGAAAAGTCCTCATTACTCTTCCTTTCATAAAAATTGGATTAAGATGTTGGTTAAGAACTCTAGTCAAATCCACCTAGGATTCAACAACCAGAGCTCAAAGATGTTAGTACACAGAATTAACTGCTATTAATAAGGAACACTGTGCCTTAGAGACCTATACGTGATCTACCTCCGTACCCATATGAAGAAGGAAATCTTTTATTGTATAATTTACAATATTTAATATAAATCACAGTATTGAATTTAAGATAATAAGACAACCTCTCCCTGAATGCATGACTACCAAATTTGGTTCCAAAATAGGTCCTTTGGGGGCAGGAGGTACAGCTTTTACATCTCAGCTTCTGAAAGAGACTAAAATAATGTCAAGCTCACTTTTCCCCACTCCTTCTTTTAAAGTGTATTATTCAATACCCATTTATACTAAACGTTTTATTCAATACCATTTATACAAGGCACACAGCATTGCACTCGCCTTGCTGCTGTAGCTTTGGGAGATGGCTGAACAACAGCATTGCCTCCGTGGGGAAACAAAGGCACACTGGTTTGGTGTGCTTGTAGCTCTGTCACTCATAACTCATCATAGGTGATTATATTGTTTTTCCAGACACTCTGGTCTGCACTCTGAGAACAGACAGATGTGGTCTAGATTTTTGTCACTGACTGATTTTGACCTTGGGCAACTGCCAAACTTGTGCATTTCATGATCATGCCTTGTAAAACTGAGAATATAAAGGCTGGTTTGTCAACTACAGCTTGACGGAGGGATAAGAGATTAAGAATGAGTGGTTATAAAGGTCCCTGAAAGTCTGAAACGTAATCTGAAAGTTGAATCCATTATCATTACCGTAGTATCCTTTGGGGCCGTTGCACGCATACGATTCGCACATCCTGCCCCTTTGCTACATTTTCCTGGGCAGTCTGGAAAAAGTCTTTATGCACTATTGATTAATAAGGCAGCTGTTTGAAAAAACAGCACGTCCAGTTCACATTTAGAACATTTTTCTAAATTCAATCCCATGAAGTAATGGAGAATTCTTCTATGTCACTTTGGCCAGCCCTCCATCTTCTTTCTGATTTCCCTGTCAGGATTTGTCTCCCCTCACCCACTGCATTTTGTAGGAGACCTAAACTTAGTTTCAAGGGTGAAGAATGGAAAGACACACTCTCTGGTGAGGAGTTCATTAAGTCATGATTTCACACTGGTTCCTGGGCTTATCTCAGGTTTTAAAGCACCCAAGTGTCTAAGGGTTTTTCTAGATAAGAGGCCAGATTGAATAGCACAATCAGTGCCTTCAGGTACAATCTTCCACTGCTCCTCATTGGAACGCATGGTTCTGCTTGGCAACCAAATCAGTCCCCTCAGATGTCTTGTTCAAGTCACTGTGCTGCAGCAGCCGCTCCTCCTCTCTGCTGTGCGGGGTGTCGGCTCAGGCTCTGGTGACTCTGCATTTCCACCATCTTCTCTGTCTGGCTCTGCAATTTCAGCATGCCATTTTAGAGCCTTCTCTTGCTTTCTAACTCCTTCTGTCTCTCCTCTTTCCCAGAGATTTTTGTCATTTATGTTTCTTCTGGTTGTTTCCATTTTATAGTTTTGCTTGAAGATACAATCATTCAGCTGGCAGCTCCCAGCCACCAAACTTAAGCATCCATGATATTATCATATTTTAATAAAATATTTCCCTTATGGATACAAATGTTGGCATTTCCAAAGAAACAGCCACATCATTTTTTATGGGCAAGTACTTAGAACTCCATAATTACATTGAAACGCCCACAGCACGAGCCTTCTGTAGCTCCACAGTTGATAATCACCTCCTTACGGAGGGAGGTGGGGTACTGCTTTCTAATCCGCACAGGACAGTGAACTCTACTAACGACCAGCTGATTGACAGAAGGGAATTGTGGTTGGATTTGGCATGTTTTTCAATATAGCTGAGCCTTGTTTTCACAGTTTTGAAGAACAAAAGGTGCCTTTTTCAAATTCAACCCTGGCTTCTCAGATGAGCACTTGTAGGCCCTCAGATGCAGGCCCATTCTCAGACACACTTCCATGACCTCAGAAACACTTTGGGAGCTCTGGTGAGTGACAGCCATGATTTACTAGAAATGATTTAGGAGCATACATAGTAACAGTTTTGAAAGCAACCATACAACTTGAGAGAAAAAAGAAGCCTGAAGGGGCAGGAGGAAGGGGAAGACCCAGAACAGCGAATGAGAGCTCCAGGGATAAGATTTACGTAGGAAGCCCAGAAACCCCATAGTGAGCCCCACTGTGTATCAGATACTGCTGAGAACTTCGAGTTCATCAGATCATTTAATAGTTGGAGCACTCCAATGAGTATGCATCATTATTTCGATTTAACAGGTGAGAAGACCGATTTAGGTCAGACAGGCTAGTTTCTCCGGTTATATACTAACTTGCCTGATTTGTCCTTAAGTGTGTCAGACTTCAAAGTCAAATATGTGCTCTATGTCTCCTAGACTAAGGGAGAAGAATGACAAAGATTCTATGAATTAAAAGGAGAATTTCATGAATTGTGAGGAGAGTCAAAAGTCACCATGATTGGGGAGCAGAGGGAAGACATTCAAGACACTCAATCACAGGAGAGGGAAAACAAGACAGTAGAGATGTTTCACAAAGGGGGTAACCCTTGTGTATCAGCAATTTAAAATGTGTTCAAAACCAAGAAACACGGGGAACCCCACTGAGGTCAGTCTGAAGCTTGCATGATAAACAGAAGGAGACAGAGAGGTCTAGATGGTATTCCTTAGAAAATAAAAGAATAAGCAGCATCTCCATTCCTAGTAACAATGTGGGTTTCAGAAGAGGGCTAAGAAGAATCAGGTGAACACGCTAAGCACAGGGGCTTTCCACACACTTCTTTCTTCATTATGATAAGTTTCAATGAGTTTGTAAATATAAACAGAGTACAATTAAGACTGAAAATGAACAAAACCGGATCATCATACAATTATCAGTTAGTGCTTTTGTTCCTACAAAAGATTAGTTGAGACATTGAGCACAACATGGAAATATATTTGGACATTATTTTTAAAAGGGAGAAAGGCTCATACAGAAGTACAAGTAATGTTAATTAGATAAGGTCAAAATATATTTAGAGTCAGGCAGGGGGTGGGAAGCTCATGAACAAAATACAATACCAGTGGTAAATTAATTTTCTTAGTCAATAGCATCATCATGAAATCAACCAATGGCAATGAATTTGGAAGGTATCATCAATAAAAGAAGAACAACAGAAATGAAGCCACGATATGAGAGTCAGCTTAGGAAAATGACAATTACTAAGACTGAAAAACGATGAAGGGCGTGGAAAGTCTAACCACAGAAAGGTGATTAGAGAAACTAAACATGTACGGTGGGCTGAGGAGGAGCTGTCTGATAACAGTCAACAAATATTTGAAACTTGTAAATACTGAGGCGGGAGAGGAATTACCATGCATAGAGTTCTAATTAAAAAGAATCAGATGAAATTATGACAAGGAAAACTCTGGCTTAATGGTTTGACAAACGCAAACCTGAAACATGACAGATTCCCATGAGATCTTGCGTAGGGAAATTCTTATTCTCATTTGTGCCAGGGCAGAAAAACAAACAGCTGGGGGATTTGCATTTTATTTTTCATTTACTATTAAGGCACAAAGAGTCCATGATAGTGAGCTCTAGCATGAGAAAATTCACATTCCATCTCATAGAAAATATTAAGTCACCATAGGGAATGCATAAAAACATGCTGGAATATTGTACAACTGTGCACTTGGGGGATGGGGGTGGACTGACACCTAGGCCTTTTCCATTTATTTTCAATGATATAATTTCAATGACATATCTACATTCATTCCATTGGTTTGGCAATTGCAGTCTTTTGTGTTGAGAGACACAGATTCCTTATGCCCTTCTCATGTAGCTGGCTTGAAAAGTATAAGAGGAACATTTTTGTTTTTAATCAGATTTTGGTGACAGTTTAGCTAACAACTGCTAAGCAAGGCTGTGGTCCCGACTCTGGCATGGACACAAAGTACAGTATCTCCATGCATACTGTTCTTGTCTGTAAAATGGGAAATCACGTTAATCTCAAGCTTCAGAGGATAGAAGAACTGGCAAAATAATTACAAAGCATTTCCCAAATATAGAGAGTGACAGAAATTGGAGAATCAATTTTTAGGGGCTCTAAATTGGTGGTTCTCAACCTTGGCTGTTTGTTAAAATTGCCTGGGGATATGTTAAAAAGCACAGGCATTTCTAACGAGACGAGGCTGAAAACCACTCCTTTACAACATGGGTTCTCTGCCTCTGATTTGATTGGTCTGGGGTGTAGCCTGTTGTTGCCCATGTCATACCTAGGAACAATTACATCAAAATCTCTGCATCAGTATTTTTAAAGCTCTCTAACTGATTGTAACTGATGTGCAGCTCAGTATGAGGTATCCTACTCTAAAAGGACTTCTCAGGAAGTGAGTTCCACTTGTGAATGGGTTTTGAGTCAACATTGCACATTACAGTTTAATTACAATGGATTAAAATAAGACTTTATTTTTAGTGCAGAAATTTAGTTAAACTCTTTCAATGTCAGCATGGTTTTGTTGGAAATTAATATGGTTGTATATATTTACTAAGGGATATTTAGCACATGTAGCAACCAAAAAGTAGCTACAGGCCTTAGTCAAGTGGCTCAGGGTATTAAAAAACAGTTCCTCCCACAGAGTCTTTCAGACCCACAAGATTATAATTCATATCAACTGCATAATTGTTTAAGGTAGACAACCATTTTTCTTAGCAAGTATTCAACTCATTCAAACATTGGGCTTATAATAAGATGCTTCTATCATGTTAAAAAAAATAGCCGCTAGAAAGATAAGCAATTTGTAGTAGGGAAGTGGAGAATCAATCCAAAATTCAGAAGGAACTGTCAAGAGAGGACTACACAAATTGGAGGCACAAAACCAATCCCAGACATCATCAGTAATAAGTTACATTGATGATATGCACCCTTGATGTGATTTCATGAGAATGGTACCTCGTCTCTGCAGTTTTCCTTTTGAAAACCCACAAGCCCAGTCTAATGAGGAAAAGACACCAGATGTAGCCAAATTGAAGAAGATTCTACAAATACCCAACCAGAATTCCTATAAACTCTCGAGGTCATAAAAAACAAGGAAAGTCTAGGAAACTGTCACAGTGTAAATGAGCCTAAGGAGACATCATTATGTGATATATGTGGTAACTGTGATATGGGAAACTACGGTGTATATGTGATACATCCTGGATGAGATCCTAGAACAGAAAAAGAAGATCAGGGAAAAACTAAGAAAATCTGAACTAACTACAGACTTTCATTAATAATAAAATATCAATATTGATTCATTAGTTGCAACATATGTATCATACTCATATATTAACAATGGGGAAAACTGGATGAGAGAGATAAAGAGATTATCTGCAATATCTTTGCAACTTAATCTAAAAATATTTTACAACAAAATTTTTACCATAAATTGATCCCAGGAGCCCCACAATGGATATATTGACATTATTCCATAAATTGGGGTGTGTTATAAAACTGTAGCTAGAATCTTTGAGAACTGTGAGAAAAGCACCATGACTGGAAAAGGGTCAGTATAGCAGTAGCCAAGCCTGAAACAGGTGGAAAGGGAAACCATGGTTATTTTATATTGGTTGACTTGAACATTTCTAAAAATCACTAAATGAATCAAATAATCAAATAACCAAACTGCAAAATAAGTCATCTGATAGTATGCAAATTTGCCAATAATATGAAATTAAGTTCCCGCAACAGTGGAACATCTGCCCTGAGCCTGATGGTGCTGGGAGAAATAAAATATTCTAAACAAATTATATAAATATAGCATCGGGCAGTGTCACCTGGAAGTTGTTTCATGGACAAAAAGCCCTGTGAGATATGCTGGGAGAAAAGAATTCCACTGAAAAGTAAGTTTAAGAAACATTCCACTGCTGTAATTATCTGGTTAATACAGTAAATATTTTAGAGGTTTTCTGGTATTGAATTATATTTAATGTACTTTAATATTTTCCCAGTCTATTTGATCATGAAACCTTTTCCCTTTTAGCATTAGTTAACATCAACAGGAGAAATTTTGATAATGCAGAGCCAAAAACATCAACCTTCATCAGGAGAGTACATGTGATCTGAGGCTGGACAATTAAAGTAGTTCACCATGTTTTGATAGAACTAGGTAGGCATTTCAAGTATCTTTCAAAGCCTAAGTATATGGACTGGAATTATTTTTAACCTTTATCAATGACCTCAGTGATGATCTACAGCATTAGCCAACAGAACTTTCTGTGATGATGAAAATGTTCTATACCTACACTGTCCAATATAACAGCCACTGAGCATTTGAGACGTGGCTAGTATGACAGAGGAACTACATTTTTAATTTTAATTAATTTAAATTTAAATAGCCACACAAGGCTAGTGGCTACTGTGTAGGACAAAGCAATATCTAGAATATATTACATGGCATGATAACAAGACAGATGGAGTTTCTAACTTAGAAAACACGTGCAAAACAAAAATAGAGAGTGGCAAATTAGAGAAATGTTTTATTGCAACTAAGATGAAATTTAAGAGGGGTTTGTACAATAATTCCACGTATTTAGGTGCAGAAATTCTGTTTAGGCACAAGAAAATGATCAGAAATGATCACAAGTTACTTGTAAGCATTAAAGTGCTTCCATTAAAATAAAATATGTCCACACTGCTGGAGTGGTTTAATAGGAATATGGCATGAAAGGTCCCATTAGTGGCTCTAACTGACGTAGTAGAAAGAAAATTAAACTGGGAATCTGAAGACCTGCTCCATCTCAGTTTGGCACAGACAGGTGATATAACCACTCTGAGACCTTAATTTCCTCATGTGCAAAATGACTGAGTTAGACCAGATGATTTGTAAGATGCCTAACAATAATTTACTTTTAAGAAAGAAGTATAAAAATAATTGTATAACTAATACTGCAATTCACAAACCAATTCTGGCAACCAAAATTATGAGATTTATTTGCCCGAAAAATTAGAAGAATGTTTAACTTTGTGGTTGCTCAGACTGAAAACGACTAGGGCATGGTTTTTCTTACTCTTATTATTCATGTATGTGGGCTTAGCAAGAACTTCGGCAACGGGAACTCAGAGAGCTGGAGTGGGTAAGCCTGGTGTCAAAGATCCTACCCTAAGCCCCACATTCACAAAAGCCAACAGCCAAATCATCGTCCAAGAGACTGAACTTGCGCCTGATCGGGGTTCCTGATCCTACTAGATTTGGGTGTCCTTGACTCACAGACTGGAATTGTCACAGGCCCAAAAATCTTTAAAATCCAGTGATAGGGAAGTACAAGGCCACGGAAATGTTTTTGGAAGCATTACAATATTTTATAGAGAAAATAGTCGTTAATAGTCATTATTTAATTTCTGAAGAGAGTATAAAAGAAGAATGAGGTTTAGACTGAAGCACAGGGGTTTCACTTAAAAAAAAAAAAAAATGACTTCCTAGCTGGTAAGGAGCAGAATATATAATCAAGGAGGTTGTAGAATCTCTAATCCCAGAGATTTTTACAGAATTCAAGATAGAGAGAAGGGCCTCCCTAAGGAAGCCATGGAGACAAAATAAGCCCTTGAGCCTCCTTCAAATTCTGTGTAGTCTATTTTTAAAAACAATCTATCTTTAAAACAAAAGGATAAGATGCAAAAGAAAATCACTAATGTTAAACTGAAAAATAGTCTAACAATTTTTATGTAGGTCATATTTTGTTCTGAGAATTTTCTTAATGATAACAATTTCGGAGTCTTTATTTAGGGATCTTACAAACAGCAGGCATTACAAAAAGCCAGCATTATTTGTGCCTTTATTACAAGGTAGAAATTGTGATTGATGCAGGAAAATAAGTAGAAACTTACATCCTGAATGCTGAAAGCTAAATGTGCTCCTGCTCACCTTCCTTGCACTGAAAGCACATCTGTTAAAGCAGGTCCTGAATGTAAGGGTCTTCTAGGGGTAGGGATGGGAGGCTGAGACTGGGGTGGGTTGTGGGGGAAAAAGAGAGAGAGAGAGAGAGCAGGTGTATAAGCATGCCTGGGACCTGACAATATTTGGAGAACCTCTGGATCCAGCCACTCTTAAAGTCCTTTGATTTACCAGTTGTATGAGTCAATGCATTCTTTTTCCTTCAGTTAAGTCTGTGACTTTCAACTGAAAGAATCTTAAGTAGAACCAGTGTTGGAAAGACTGAGGGGAGAATACCAGAGAAGATGGAACAGGGAACTGTGGACTGTGTGGTAGGGCAAATACAAGAGTTGTACCTGGTGTGGTCAGGAGTTAGATACAACCAGGAGACCCTTTTATGTCTAAAGGAGTTAGAGAAACATTTAGGCAAATACGAAAAGAAATGAAAATATTACCTTAGAAAAAAAATAATCGGTTTTAACCTGCTGAACAATGTATAGCCAGCCATGCTCCGCCATTAAAATGTGGAATTTTTTTTCTCTACTTTCTTCAAAATGTAATACCTGACATGAAATGTTCAGATGGATGAGAATCCTACTGTCCTATCTGAAGAGATACTCTACTATGAAAATAATTTTTGGCCAGGGGCGGTGGCTCATGCCTGTAATCCCAGCACTTTGGGAGGCTGAGGTTGGCGGATCACGAGGTCAGGAGTTCGAGACCAGCCTGGCTAACATAGTGAAACCCCGCCTCTATTAAAAATACAAAAAATTAGCTGGGTGTGGTGGCACACGCCTGTAATCCCAGCTACTCGGGAGGCTGAGGCAGGAGAATCGCTTGAACCCGGGAGGCAGAGCTTGCAGTGAGTGGAGATCGCACCACTGCATGAATCCATCTCAAAAAAAAAGAAAGAAAATAATTTTCTGCAAACTTTTTCCACCCTATCACAGTAATAGCTTCTTAAGCTTAATAAAACATGGCCTTTACCATACCAAATAGTTAACAGAATGTGGAACAAGAAATAAACCGAACATCTTCTTATCTTGATTTCTTCCCATCCTGCTGAGCATTTTCCTCAAGTTCTCTAGTCTCCAGACTTGGAAACACTTTTGTTGCAGTAATCATTTGGTTCACTTTTCAAAAAAATAAAAAATAAAAAGCTGTCCCCTTGTTCCCTTTCTAGAGTCACACTGACATAGGGCAATCAAAGTAAGCCATTATCAGAGAATCCCCCGTTTTGTTCAAATTATAAACATCAATGGGCATCTCTCCTGGGAATTCAAAGAGCACGTAAGGGGGGGTGAGCCAGGCTTGCTGTTAGCAGGATAAACCAGGCTTGCTTGATGCTTTGTTTTAGCAAATACACCATAAGTAGTGATTATAGTTCACTTGGGTTTTGCACTGATCCTCAAAATGCTGACAGTTACTTAAATCACTCACTGGGTGGAATAATCACCTTGGAAGGAACTGAGAGGGTACAACTTATGTTATAAAATGGAACTGAGAACATAAGGCAAAGGATTAACAGGCGTGGTAGATGAGATCTTTGTCAGAATAACAGAGATGATTATAGGCACGAATTAGACATCAACTTTACGGGGTACTTTCAGTGACATGAACACAACAGCTAAATTGTGCAATTACAAAGTTAAGCATAACTCAGAATGCATCTTTCTCCTTTTGAAAACAGTTGATGCCAGGTTAGCCTGTGTGAATCACTCAGTGGCTTGCTACAGAGGTTATATACTATCTTGCTTTGTGAAGCCCTTTTAGAATGGGCAGAATAGAAATCAAGAATGCTGTGTCATTAGAAACAAGAGATTGTAGCATTAAATATTAGACGCTAATGACATACTAAATGACAGCACTCCTTCCAAACACTACTAAATAAACTACCTAAGCAGCTCTGTATTTCCAAGTCAAAGAAAACCAGGAAAAGAGGCAAGTGGCCCCTTTTTTTTAGAGCTGTTCATTTTGCAACTAGCAAAGAAAAATTAGTTCTTTCTGACTTTTTCTAGAGGGGAGAAGGGAGCAGAGTGGGTTTGGCAGATAAAATGGATAATTTAAACTGCTGCTTGTAATAGAACTGCCTGATACTATGGGATTATAAACTTAAAGGGGCCTTTAAGGATACATCCGTATGTAGAATCTGGTCAAAAGTAATAGTGTGCCCAAACTATCCTTAATTGCTAGACACATTTTCTATTCTTATAGATTTCTGAGAATAAACTTGTATAATTTTGTCATCAGATAAAAAGCAGTCTTTTAGAGTTGGGCATGGTGATGCATGCTTGTAGTCCCAGCTACTTGGGAGGCTGAGATGGGAGGATCACCTAAGGCCAGAAGTTCAAGACTAGCCTGGGTAATACAGCAAGACTGACTCAAAAATAAGTAGCATTTTCAATAAAAGACATAAGAATAAAAGTATAAATATACAGTAATATTTTAAGAAGATTTCTAGTGAAGATTCTATGATCTCCCTCCAAAGCCCACAGATTCAGTGCCTTCTTCCCACCCTGCATTGGCCCTTGGGATAGGCAGAGAATCAGCATGAGGCCATACAAGCAGTGAGCACTTAAGGGGCTCCTTAGACTCTGAGAGGATAAGGGAATAATTCACCCTGTGAATTTAATCCACACCTTTCTATCTCTAGGCTGGAAACAAGGCTAATCAAGTAATAATACCTTCTCAAATGACGGTGATTAAAAAAAAACTCACTCTGCTGTGCACAGTGCAAATAATGTTTTCTTTCTAATCATTGTCTAATAGCCCGAATATTAAATTCAGAGGTGATTTTGCTTCCTTCTCCTTCCTGTTGTTTTTTTGCTTTTTCTATCCTGTTTCTATCTCTCCATTCATGCATCTAAATCTGCCTTTTGGGCTGGATGTGGTGGGATTACATACTTGTAATCCCAGCACTTTGGGAGGCCAAGGCAGGTGGATCGCTTGAGCCCAGGAGTTTGAGACCAGCCTGGCCGACATGGCGAAACCCCATCTCTACTAAAAACACAAAGCCAGGTGTGGTGGTGCACACTTGTAATCCCAGCTACTCAGGAAGCTGAAGCATGAGAATCGCTTGAACCCAGAAGGCAGATGTTGCTGTGAGCTGAGATTGTGCCACTGCACTCCAGCCTGGGCAACAGAGTGAGACTGTCTCAATAAATAAATAATAAATCTGCCTTTTCCTTTATGCCTTCTTCATGTCATGTTTTCTTTGTCTCTATTTTAATTGTGTTATACATACTCCTGAAGTAATGCTTTAAGTACAATTGTATAGCTATTAAAGTTTATGTGCCCTAAAGTTTTCAAATCATTTTTTTCAAATCATTTTTCTCTAAGTCATTGGTCCTTGACAGAAAAAGAGGTTCCCCCTAATTTCATGTTCTGTTCCTTAATTTCCTTGAAATCTGTAATTGCTATCTCTTAGCCATCTTTTTTTCCAGAATAATTGTTGTCTTCATTGACTCTATTTTCTAGCACCTTAATCACTTCTATGACTCCAATAAAAAAATTAGCTTTACGCCAAGTAAAATGAGAATGTCAGCCGTGCACACAGCCCTGAGCTCTGAGACAGTTTCTGCCCTTGAGAAGTTGCTGTAAGGAGGAAAAAAGGTATTGCTTTCTGTTCTTGAGACATAGTGGCTCAATCCTAGATGAACTGATGTTTCTAAGGCTATGTTAATATCAAGCTGTGTTAACATGGGCCTTTCTTGGCTTCCCACATTCCACACAGGGAAACCAAGATTAGTTCCTTTCCCATTATCACAAAGTACGAGAGGTGCAACACAAGCAGAATTCTAACCAGGATCTTCTGACAACTTGAGATGCGCCCCGACATGGGGACCAGTGTATACTCTCATCTTTCAATGAACGCATTCAGTCTAGTTCCTCAACTGTCCCCACAACAGCTTCCTACTAGATACTTACTCTGGGATGTAGAAAGATTGGAGAAAGCTGACTTTGTTCGACTTGCCAACCATTCCAGGCTTTCATGCATGTTGGCCAAGGCTTTGAGGTCACTGACGTCTCGAAGGATGTCTTGTGGAGGGATTAATTTATCACCCAGGTTTCCAATAAGAACTTCAGACTCCTTGCCAAAAGCTGCCCTGAAAAGCAAATTGGAAACACACTTCATATACACAGCATGGGAAAGGTAGGACCGGGCAACACTGTTTTAGGCACACCTAGCACAAGGACTGACATGATCACTATTTTACAGCGTGCTCTTTTCCCTAGGTTTCACTTTGTGAGACAACTATCACATGCCGGCTTAACATGATTCTGGTAGGGGAAAAAGTTCTTAGAAGAAGAAGTAAGTGACTCCAATGATTGTGCCTTCAACAGGGACGAGCATGGGCCTGGGGTGATGGTTCCTGGGGATGGCGTCTATACTGCTCTCCTGTAGGTGTTTTCCTTGTCTCTTCTCATGCTATAGAAGTTGGCAAACAGCTTAGGGTGTTAAATATGTACATGGTTTAAAGTTTATTGTAGTGAAAATAAAACCACCAAGTTAATCTGACACCTAGAAAATATTGAATAATATTCAAAAGCAAAGACCCAGCCTCTTTAAAAGAGTAGGTTACAACTGAGATGGATGACAGGCTTCATTTATTCATTTACTAAGTTGTTCTAAAAAGGATCCAACACACATAAAGTATAAGTATTAAGGCATTTAGCATTTGGAAAGAGAAACCAATTAAAAAAAAAATCAATGCTGGGATCCTTTTACTGCCTGGAAAAATATAATCGAGTGGGTTGCAAGCAGAGCCCGATGTCTTCAAAACGTTTTGCAGGGTCAGGGAGGGGTTGAAAAATCAAGTTATAGGGGTTACAAAGGATGAAGCTGGAAGGGGCCTGAGATCACAGAGCTCAGCCACTGCAGAGATGAAGAACTGGAGGCTCCGACAGTTAACTGTTCTGCCTACATGACACATGAGTGGCAAAGCTGGGACTCAGGCTGCCTAATTTCCACAGCTCTCTTTCCTTTTAAAAATGAAAAGGGCTAAAATTAGAAAAGATGACTGAGGGCTGGGCACAGTGGCTCATGTCTGTAATCCTAGCACTTTGGGAGGCCAGGGCAGGCGGATTACCAGAGCTCAGGAGTTCGAGACCAGCCTGGGCAACAACAGTGAAACCCCATCTCCACTAAAATGCAAAAAATTAGCCAGCTGTGCCGGCGTGCACCTGTAGTCCCAGCTACTCGGGAGGCTGAGGCAGGAGAATTGCTTGAACCCGGGAGGCAGAGGTTGCAGTGAGCTGAGATCGTGCCACTGCACTTCAGCCTGACCAACAGAGCATGAGATTCTGTCTCCAAAAAAAAAAAAAAAAAAAAAAAAAAAAAAAAAAAAAAAAAGACAGAATGTTAGGGGAAAAAATCAAGAAAGTTACACACAGGTGGGTAAGCAAAGCTGATGCTGGAGGAGGTTGAAATAGGCACCTGGAGAGTTTTCTGTAAGACCCAAGGCTTTTAAAATCTAACACACCTTAAGTGAGAAGAAGCAAGGGCTTAATTTAACTAGAACAAGTCAAATTAAGTTTCGAGCATGCAGTGATTAATAAAAATGGTTGACACCTAGTCAGAAAGATGCTTAATTGACCCACAGGCGTTTAGCACCCAGCACTACAGCAGATGCCCAATGTTGAAAGAAACAACTGCTGTGAATCAAATGGTTATCTAAAATGTTTATAGTGAGTCACGACTAGCCTCCTTATTTTAGCCGAGGGTTATCTTTTCTAAAGGAAACGCCACAGTTGATGTTGAGGCAATGAAGGGCAGTGAACCCAGTACATGGAATGTGGGTGTGCACCAATCTGATCTAAGGGGTGTGGAAAAGGTCTTGGGGTGGGGCCCTGAATTCTGCATTTCTAACTGATTTCCAGGTGATGCCCAGGCTGCTTGTCTGAAAAGTGTTTTCCTTCAGTGGCAAGGGTGGGACACAGACTTCAAAGCGAGATAAACCCAGGTTTGAATATTGAATCTGCCACTTGCTTATTGTGTGACACTCCTTAACTCCAAGCATTCTTATCCAGGGGTAAAAGAACTGACCTGATATGAAGGAATGTGAGGATTAAATGTGACTTTTAAAGCTTTTCATTGGGAAAATTTCAATAATTATAAAAGTAGAAAGAAGAGTATAACAACTCCCCATGTAACTGTCTTCCAGCTTCAACTATTAGCAACTCATGGAAGTCTTATTCCATTTATCCTTATTTACGCCTCCCCATCACCACTTTAGAAAATTTTAAAGCAAACCATTCAGGTGATGCTTTTATGTGCATAACACAGTGCAAACAGTTTTTACCTGGTAAAAACTACTGTTGTTATTATTATTCTCAGGTCTGTTGAGATGGCTAGTTTATTTAGTGGGATGATGAATGAATTTAAGTAGATGAGAGTGAGCAGGAGGAAATATGTTACATATCAAGGGCGAGTTTTACAAATACCAACCACAGCGTCTTACAGTCCCGACTTTCATCAGAATTTTCAAGATGTTAATTATTGTGACAGAAGCCATTAGCTGCCTACCAAGTATCCATTATCCCATGTGTTCTTGGTAAAAGTACCCTGATGTTGTTGGGGTCAGCAATGTGCCCAACTTAAGGTGAAACAAAACAAAAAACCCCAGTAAATTTTCCTGCCCTTCTTGCAGATGCGGTGGCCAGTGAGATGTAAACTGAAATCAGTAGAGGGGCTTCAAGGAAGCTCTCTTAAGCAATCTTAGTTAGCAGAGACCTCTTTTGCCTTCTCTCTTTCTGGAATGAAGCCATGGCAACTGGGGCTGAAGCAGCTCTTCTCAAACATCAGGTGACCTAGAGTATGGAAGCCAGTGCTGCATAATGGAGCCCAAAGACAGTGGGGCAATGGCGCACTGATGCCCTCATGGGGCACCAGTGCAGTCCCAGACAATAAAAACGCTTTTGAGCTTCATGTCATAGCAGAGAAAAGTGAAACCCTACTTGTTTAAGCCACTGCTATTTCAAGTTTCTGTTAGTAGCTGCTAAATGCAATTTCTAGCTGACTCATTTATCTAATTAGCATATGAGATGTCATCCCAAGGAAGCTTTCTCTGAATTTGGATAGCTCTAAAATCCACTTACTAGGAAAAGCAAAACAATGTCTCCTCCGTGATTCGAGCCCAGAAGACATTTATAGTATTTCCCTTGGCTGTCACTCAGTCAGGTTGTAAATATTTAGTTTTCTTAATCTGCCCTTATATATCAACTCTTCGAGCCCCTTAATCATCTGTGATAGGTGTAACACAAAAAATGCCTCTGAGCTGGGTAGTGAAAAAGCAACGGGGGGGGGGTTGGGGGGCAAATGGCTTTGAAAACCAGGCTTGGAGCTATTTTTATGCATATTAGGTATAGCCCTAGGTGGAATGTGACAATCAAGACAAATGTGTTTATGTAAGAAGTCTAATCTCCTTGAGTGGGGATCTTGGGGCCTGGGCATGTTTGCCGTGTGCTGCCAGGGCTTGATGCCTATCCCATTTCCCTCTGGCTCACTGAGATTTGCTTAACCTCCTCAGACAGAAGAGCAATAGACTGAGAAAAATACAAACTGCCTCATGTTGAATACATAGCAGACATCTCATTTGACAGGAATCCATAATCACCCCCTAACAACCTGAAAAGAGCACAGAAACCATGACACAGAGAATAAGTGATTGACAGCTATAACCATTTCACACAAAAAATCATTCCTTCGAGGATTTGTGTGTGTCAAAGAGCTTGGTGGAAGGTTTTTATGTGTTAGAATAACCTTAAAGGGATGGCTTTAGCTGTCTGACTACAGATTTTTTTCCCACACCCTCTGATTTATTAAATTATGATCTATCTATACTGTGGAAAACCATGAATTCATTAGGAATTATGTATACAAAAAACTTGATAACATGGAAAACTGGTATAGCTTACTTTTCATTATGATGTGCAGTTGTGTAAAATAAACTTATACAACTGTAGGTACTGTATGATATTAAGAAAATAAATAAATACATGAACCAAAAAAAGGTTGGATGTCTATATGCTAAAATGTCAACTGCAGAAACTTATCACGCTTTTCTATACTGTCCATATGTTCTCCAGAAAAACAAGTTCACGCTTTAGTGAAGAGAAAAATGGAACATCTCACCACATATGAGAGAACTTTCAAATGGGCATGTCAGGAATCCCAGCACATAAAACTGGAGGACACGGGTATTAGTTACTTGTGCCAAGGTGGGAGGCAGTGGGCCCACTGGCCTGAAGCTGGTCTGGACTGGTGCCTCCAGGCTTGCGGAAGACACAGTCACTTGTCCCCTGGAGAAGACCTCACAGCCAGAATGACTGCTGCCTGGCAACTGGACAGTATTATTTCCGCTTTACATACCCTTCATCTTCTGCTTATTATGATAACACATTATTTAATGAAGACACTATGTATTTTTGAGTGAAAGCGGCAGCAAATTAACATTGTCTTCAGAAGGTGAAGTAACAGAAACTCAGAGGCAACAGGCACTCAGCAATTGCTCAAAATGATGCGACACAGCAGGAGCGGGAATCAGAACTCAAAACATGAGTGTTTGGGTACCGGATCCCATCTCAAGACTTGCCTTCCAAATCTGTTGGCCAACAGGCTCACATAGAAGCCTATGAAACTAAAGAAGAATGTTAAACCTGTGAAGTTTAATTTTTACCACACAATTATTTATAATCTTTAAAGAGCTCTGACAAGAATTCATTTAAGATAATTTTGCCAGGAGTGTTAAACCCATTTAACTTAATTTTACCACACAATTACAATCTTTAAAAAGGTCTATCTGACAAGAATTCATTTAAGGAAATTTTGCCAAAGATGCTCAAAATTGTCTCCATTTAGTCTTTAAAGAATTCTGTTATCTACTGAAAGGAAAGCGAAAAAGAAAAAAAAAATCTGCGCTTTCAGCAGACCTGATGCAATTATGAACAAAACATCACAAATGGTTTCAGGGATTGGTCTGCAGACCTGTGCTGTATCTGATCACATTTACACACACACACACACTCACACACACACTCACACACACACTCAGGCCCATCTCTCTCTCTCCTAGCCATGTTCCCCAAATCTTTCATTGCCACTTCCTATCGCTGAGCCCAGACCTGAGATAACTGCCCCAAGATCCTAGGAAATGCTGCCTGCAAAGTCAGTTCCCCTGTGACAAAGAACAGAGCAGGGGAAAGGCCAGGACAGACTCAAATGGCCAAGCCTATTGACAACAGTGGTAATTTGTTACAAGGCCGCAACATAAAACTAATACATACGGTAATGATATGGGTACATAAGAGAATGTCTTCGTTCTTGGCAAATGCAGGCTAAAGAGTGCAAGAATAAAGGTCATTATGTCTGTAGCCTACTTTTGAGCGGCTTGGCAAGGAAGTGTGTGTATATATTTGGAGAGAGCATAGAGTGAGTATAGCAAGATGTCAGTGGTCAGGAAATCTCAGTCAGTATATGGTACATATGCATTCACTGCACTGTTAACTTTTCTGTGGGTTTACTGTTTTTCAAATTTCTAAAATAACAACAAAGAGTTAAGCTCAGGGAACAAATAAGAAGTGAGAAAAAGCATTTTTTGTTGGGCTTTTCAAAATCAGTATCTCTCCTACTCCTGTTCAAAATAGTTCCTAAGATGGTGAACTCCTGGGAATCACTTCCTACATAGATCCCTTGACAGTGCTCTTTAAGTTTCTTCCCAGCGTGCCGAGTTTCTGGAAATGAAGGTTTTATACAAAATATAACATGTACGATGAGAAGTGAATGCACCAATTACAAACTTAAGCAATATTACGAAAGCAATCAGAATCCCTGCAAACTGTCTCTGCCGTTTTAATTTCAGATCTGGAGAGAGAAAATTTAGAATGACAGTCAGTTACGTTTTGACATGTTCAATCCAGGAACGCATAAATGCATGGTTTCTTCTGTCAGTCTATCTTTCTGTCCTTGTGTAAGTATTTTTGAGTGGTTTATGTGTTGTGTTCTTAAGGGTGAGCACAGAAAAACTATTATGCATAATTTAGCCTCTTCTAGAAGAAGCAAGGTTAGAGTTATCAAAGCTATGGCAGAGGCAAAGGTCTAGAGAGTACATTGCAGACACCATTCTGCTAGGGCAGCTTTGCCACCATGCAGGCTCCCAGTCTAAAAGAAAGATACAAACACATCATCCTTATGGAGGCTAGATTGGTAGCAAAACACCAGGATTCCAACAGCTTCTCCAATTAGAGGCCAAGATCTTAATCACAGGTCCAGGTGTGTGATAAGTCCAAATGCATTAGTATGAGAGATTTATTATGTTTTAAAAAAACCTGTTCCTATTTGACTCAGATCTATATAATGTGTATGAGAAGAAATTCTTTAAAATTTCTCTATAATTATACTTTTAGTTTAAGTTACAGTTTTTCTTTCCTAGCAGCATAATTGTTGTTCTTTTGCCTATATTATTAAAAATATATTCTGTATATTAAATAGATAACTTTTTTATTTCTGAGTAATTTTCAATTGCCAATATAAAACTACAGCTCAGAATTTGGGCAAACAATTAAGTCTTTGTACTCCATATTCTGAGATTCCTCCTATACTATCCTTTCTCTTATTTGAATCCATTACTTATATATCAAGTAGCACATGAATACAGACATACATTCATTCAACAAGTATTTATTGAGCCACTCCTGTGTGACTCATTTGATGCCTGTCATTAAACACTTAAATTCTAGAACAATAAAACTGGCTAGGCACTCTGGTCATTAACCTTACATCTTTGATATCAGTGTTGAATCCTGAGTTTATCTAAGAACTGGATCCTTCAAAAGTAATTACAGGCAGCTTTTGGTTGTATGATACTGTTTTTCTGGAAACCTCATTGGAAAATAGTAATTATCAAAAAATTGACACAATTTTCTTTTAAAACAGCTTTACAATTGGAGGTTCTGTTTCTGAGACATCAAATAAATGACGAATGTTTGAAAAAAAAAAAGCCATAAATGTAAACTAGAACCCAAAGTAGTAACTAAAAATAGTACGATTATATTCAAAGTTCCACAAAATGGGTAGAAATACATTAGGTGACTACACAAGGGGTTCCAACTTACTCTGAAGCATAAATATCTGACTTAAAAACATAGCTTTACGGGATGTTAAATATGACCTAATAAGCTAGTTAAAACAAATAAATACACATAAACACATACACACACACACACAAACATCACTTAAAAAAAACAGCCAGTAAGTTGGAGACTCACAGGTTGTCGTTTACAGAGGAAGAGCTGGAGGTGCAGAGGAGGAAGGGACACACGGGGAGTTAGCGGCACAGGGGGTCAGGAACCCCAGGCTCAGTCTCAGCGTTTCTCCACGTTTTGTATCCCCGTTTTTGGTACCAAGCAGAAGAGTACACTGATGTATCAGTGGGTAAAGACAGTGAAAAAATTCCGTGAAAACTGATACTAGAAACTAAGCAAAAACCTAACTGTAAAGCAGCATGTAGTACTTTGATGCTGACAGCACCAGCTCAGAGTTATGATATGTAGACTTGGAACACAATTGCATGGAAATGCTCTACGAGCTTGGAAAAAGAATGCATCTTTCTTTAGCTAAGACACTCAAATAAGCTTGGCCACTAGCTTTGCTTCATAGAAATTGTCAAGCAACACTAGGTATAAACAATTAGGTTCATGTTTTTTCTTTAGGTGCTAGGACTTCTGTAGGTATGCAGTTTTTCTGCCAGGAGTCACTGTATAATATGCATTATACAGTGCATAATTATAACAATAACTTTCCACAAAGAATTCCTGAACTTCAAAATAGATTACCAGGTGATAGGAGCAAAATAACCAATAATCACTTATTATAAGTTGAACACATAATACTCTGGTTTTTCCACTACTGAGAATGAGTATGGGTTTAAAAGCCATACTTTACACAGCATTGAACTCCTTCCCCTGAGGATACCAGCTTATTGACTGTCTTGGTTATCTGTCAAATCGCCACATGATTTCCTCTTGAAGAACTGATATCTGTTCAGAGCAGAGATATTAAACAATTGACCTCAGGCAAAAGAAACGAAGTATCAGGTAAGGTTTCTTTTCTCTTGGAACAGAGAAGAGAAGGGATGAGGAATGAGTAGGGAAGGGGGTTTTAGGAGGAAGGAAGAGAGAGATGTGAACCTTGGCAGGGGCAAAATGAGATACACACTGATACAAAGAAGGGAACAGTAGACATGTGCCTACTTGAAGGTGAAGGGTAGAAGGAGGGTTAGAATCAAAACACTACCCATAGGGTACTATATTTCTTAACTGGGTGATAAAATATTCTGTACACTAAATCCCCATGACACGCAATTTACCCATGTAACAAACCTGCATACATATCCCTGAATCTAAAATAAAAGTTGGAAAGAAAAAAAAAAAAACAGATACTATACAGAAGAGTAAATGCTTTGTGTAAAATTGGCAAAAAAGTGAAAATGGCTTAAGATGATCCATTTTTTTCTCTGGGATAGAAGTGTTAGAACAACAATGTATTTGGGAGCAGCAGGGAACTATCAGAGCAGTCACAGGGTTTGAGGATATGTGGAGAATTATTTTTAAAGCAAATAACAATTCTAAACCAAAGGAATAATTACCCATGGTTAAATAACCTACATGAATCAGTAGTGACCCCACTGTCCTACCACTCCCCAGTCTCAGTCTTGTGCCCCAGAAACAACCACATATAACTGTTTAAAAAGGTACTACTGTAACCAGGCGTGGTGGCTCACACCTACAATCCCAGCATGTTGGCAGGCCAAGGCGGATGGATCACGAGGTCAGGAGTTCAAGATCAGCCTGGTCAATATGGTGAAACCCCATCACTACTAAAAATACAAAACTTAGCCGGGCATGGTGGTGAGTGCCTGTAGTCCCAGTGACTTGGGAGACTGAGGCAGAAGAATCGCTTGAACCCAGGAGGCGAAGGTTGCAGGGAGCCAAGATCGCGCCAATGCACTCCAGCCTAAGCGACAGATGGAGACGCTTTCTGAAAAAAAAAAAAAAAAAAAAAAAAAAAAAAAGGTACTGCTCTTTCTAAAATTCTTTCAGTGACTTTCGCCATCTCTCTGAAGAATCTGTTGAAACGGCTACTTGTTGATGTTAATTTTAGACATTGTGTTCTGACCTCTTGCTTGATGGATGGGTGAGGACCACCTTCCCTGAGCTCCAATTCCATCCCCTTTGTCTTTCTAATGTAGTTATAGTATGCTTTTTAGTTCTCTGGCCTCTTCTGTGTAGGTTTATCCATATTTTTCCCTCCAGCAGTAGTACTCACCACACTACTAAGAGTCTGCTTACTTGTTTGACTCACCCACAGACTGTGAGCGAGGGGAGCAGGGTGGATTGTGGAGCAGGAGGAGGGTTTCTGGGAGGAGATGCTGGAGGAGTTGATACCAGAGCTGAATCTTGATGGCAAAGGTGAGTATGAAAGAGGATGGTGGACTAGGAAGTGGAAACAATTCAACAAGGAGAGAACGACAGATGTAAGGAGGTAAATGGTCCTTCACCCCCGGGCAGGGAATTTCAGCTTGCAGCAGAGAACAGGCATCAGCAGAGACAGAGCGGGGCAAAGCCTACAGCAGGCACGGGCTTTTGGTAGTGCTTCTAGACCGTCTCACCACTTGACCTTGTCTTCGGAACACTTCTGCCTGCAACCTACCCAAGGCTTGATCACAGGCATCCTGCGCCCACCACCACAACAGCACAGGTGACCACTGCCAGCCTGTCTTTCTCAAGGGCTAAGTGGGACTACCTTGGGAGAATTGCATTTTTTTCTTTTATTAAGCCTCAAATGAAAGAGGAATGGAATTAAATGTCCACTTGAATGGAAAAAAATTAAATAATTATATCTGAAATTAAATAAAAAATGAAATGTAGAAAATAAATTAGTAACACTTTAATGATACTAACAGATAATTATAATTCTCAAATAATTGTCCAAATACACTAGCATTAATGTGATGTGTAGAGGAGATTTTACATTTTGTTTTTTTCCATTTACTGCCAATCTTATGCTAACAAGAATGGTATCATTTTCATATAATAACAAAATGCCTAATTCAATCATCTTGAACATTAATTGATATGTTTGCAGCTGAGTCTCCAGTTAATGACCTGTCTTTTTTGTTTAGTTTTGAGATTTAAGTCAGCTTCTCATCCAGACTTGCCTGGCAGCATCCTATATCCATCTACGACCTTCACCTCATTTAACTGTGGCAAAGAAAATATTTTAGTAAAGCATTTTCTACTCTTGCACTTATTTAATATATTCATGTTTTCTGATTTGTCTTTCCTTTTATAATTATATTTTAAAAGTTATATTAAGCATCCAGATATAATGAAATAAATGTCTCCAATTTATGAACATAAATATGAACATTTTGTTCAAGACAGCTAAAGTCTTTTTTTTCCTGCTGCACTCCTTTCATTTACTCCTTCAAACTTATCTAAAGATTCTTTGGTAGTTATAGTTAGCTGGAACCTTTTAACAGCTGTGGCTTATATTACGTTGAGAACCTTTCAAATTTCCAACAGGAACTTTTCTGAGAATCATTTGTGTTCTACTTTATTCATATAATTTCCTCATCTAAACACATTCCTAGCCCTGCTAGAGTTCTGCTTCTCTTAGAATTGTGTAATCTGAATTGGATGAAAAAATTGAAGAGGTATAAAGAACTACTAAGGACAAACACAAAACAAACTAGTTAATAATGTTGTTGAGGACCGAATGTAGGCCAGTGACTTTCCAAAGGGAATTTCTTACTATGCATGTAACTTTTAGAGAGTTCACTGAAGCCTGAGGCCTCCTCATTTTTTTTGTTTTTACATTTTATTCCTTTCATTTGAGGACTAGCTGATCCTTCTCATTCATTCAACATTTACTGAGGACCTATGGTATGAGGACCTATACTAAAAGGATTCCACAGAAGAAAAGTAAAAGTGCAAACCTGCTTTCTGCTTTTATTCCTTTTTCACTGAACACTTAACATATGACTCACGTCAAATAATAACTTAAGATCAACCATCTTGCTTGCTGGAAACGAATATTTTGCTGTTAATCATGTTGACTTCCTAATTTCATAAAACCCCAAAAGGTAGTCATAATAAACATACCACTCATCTGATTCTCCAGACAAAATAGAAAAGTTGTTTTCTGAATAACTCAATAACTACAAATAGCTACAAAATGTCCTTTAGTCTCTCTTCCCTATTCAGGACTGCATCACCCTCCATCCAAAACCTATATAATTTATTTTATATCATTTTTATATTTCATTCCCCCATCTTCTTTTCAACAATGATTATTATTTTTTCTTTGCATTGATTAGTCAGACATATAACTCAGAGGAAAATAAGACAAGCAGTTTTAAAGCACCTAGATTCAATGTATTGTTTTTCCTCCAAATACAGCTGGATGTTCTGTTTAACAACCTGTTATTGGAAGGGAGAGAACCTATAACAATATAATACATTGTAACACATTCGGTAACAATATAATACGTTAGGTATAATATAATGAATACCATAGAAAACAAAATCTAGAGTCAAAATGCTTATATGATAAATGTCTCTGACATTAGCATAAAATGAATCAAATATCAGTCAAGATTGTGATGATCAATGAAAATGAAGGAATAATTCAAATGTCAAAATCCGCAAATTCCTGATCCATTTTTAGGCTGGTCAGTCATAGTGTGGTGGCTCTGGAAGTCAGATTACCTAGAGTCAAATTCTAGCTCTGTCACTTAGTGGCTGTGTTTTTGGGGAAGTCATTTACTTCTTCTGCACCTCAATTTCCTCATATGTTGAGTAGGAAGAATAATTCCTGAAACTTTGTACTGCTGCTGTACAGCGCCAGGCACTGACAACGCTAATTGCTGTGACTGTTGGAATAGACTGAACAATCTTAATTCTTTTTTTTTTTTTTTTTTTTTTTTTGAGACGGAGTCTCGCTCTGTCACATAGGCTGGAGTGCAGTGGCCCAATCTCAGCTCACTGCAACTTCCGTCTCCTGAGTTCAAGCAATTCTCTTGCCTCAGCCTCCTGAGTAGCTGGGACTACAGGCATGTGCCACTACTCCAGGCTAATTTTGTTTCTATTTTAGTAGAGACGGGGTTTCACCATGTTGGTCAGGCTGGTCTCGAACTCCTGACCTCGTGATCCACCCACCTCAGCCTCCCAAAGTGCTGGGATTACATGCACAATCTTAATTATTTATTGTGCATCTTTTAAGACTAATCTGTAGGTTTTATATCTTGCTTGACCTTTAGCACCTGAAAATTCTGCTCCAGGTCCTGCCAATCACACCTATCCACTTAAGGATTTTCAAACCCGGCTCTAGAGAACTGATTCTTCTTCTTTCATTCAGGGTATGAATGAAATGGGGGTAACAATTTTGGGGGGACGGGGCGGCTGCTGTTTTTCTAATACACATGGCCTCCCTAGCTCCTTCCCTGTCCCCTTTGCTTCCCCCAACACCTTATCCCTTCTGTTAATTACATCTCCAGAAAGCAGGAATGCCTTTTACCAGCAGATACTCATTGATCTCAAAAGGATAAATATATACATATATATGCCAGGTGCAAAGACAATGGGCTAGAAAGCCTGCTTTCAGCTTCTTTGGGAATAAAAGGATATTTGCTATTTTCCTTTTTTCTATGAAAGCCCTTGCTTGACCTATTTTTCCTCCCTCCATTCAAAGTTAAGCCTGGAAATAATACATTTTATTTTTTAGTTAAAAAACAAGAATAGAAAAGAGCCTCATTTAGTAATGAAGGGAACATAACCTTTATTCAATGCAAAGGGCACTGGATTCTATATTCATCTATGTGCCAAGCAACCCTCTGAGCTTTAAAAACTAATTACAGGGGGAAATTGTGACTTTTCAGTCTTTTTGGCTCATGCCATATTCTATGGTACTCTAAAGTGCTAAATCAAGGCACTCTGTCAAGTCTACCGCATTGGAATACCAATGAAGAGTGTCCTCTTCTACTTACCTTTGCTTTAAACTTCTAATTGGGATAGAGAATATAACAGGTTAAAAGGAAAGAGTCAATCATATAACAAATAGACCTAAAAGTTACTTTTCTTTTGTTAAGGCAAATATAGTTTTGTTTTTCAAGCCATGTCTATAAGCAAAAACGTGGATAAATCCTTTAGGCATAATATTGAACAAAATAAATCAGATGCTATGATTAAATTTATATAAAATTAAAAGACAAGTAAATCTAAACTATGGTGATGAAAGTCAGACTAGTGGTTACTCTGAGAGCAAGACTTTTGGGGATACTAGAAAAATTGTATATTTTGATCTGGGATGGTATATAATGAGATATAACATTACATTTGGTTATACACTTAAGATTACATTTTACTTCACGCATTAAAAAATATACATTTAATTTGTTTTGCCTTCAAATTTAAGATGGAAAGTGATATAACTCAGTGAGCAAAATGAGAATAAAGAAAGCCAGGACCTTGATTCTAGCTTTTCTAAATCAGAAGCATGAGGTGGTAAAAGCTCATTTCTTTGGATCAGTATTCTCTCTTCTGGAATGAGGCTAGAAAGCATTCCCTTCAATTTAAACTACTGAAGATACCTCATAAGACTTATGGAAAATCCCATTGCTAAGCATCGAATACAATTAAGGAGTTACACAAAAATAGGCTGAGGGACAAGAAGAAGAAGATATTTAGTCATTTAAAATAATCTGCAAAGTTGGGAAAAAATATTTTTTCTTCCAGAAACTGCTTGTAGTGCAACTATTAAGGTTGACAGCTGTAGTTAGGTGAGTATGCTTACAGAGAACGAGTGGGGACATGTTCACCCAGGTGTCTTCAAAATCTGGCAGTGGGAAAATATTATGGCAATACTGTGAAAGAGTGGAGCCTTGTGGCTTGACCTCTGTCCTAAGGTCAGTTTAATTATTTCTACTCAGGGCTCTAACGATCTCTCAATCATTCTTTACCTGTCTTGATAGAAAAAAACCCCTCAAGTTACTCTCTACATTATAGTCATGACAACATGATGCAGATGAAGGGAAGAGAACAGGCAGAGGAAATAAAAATGTAAGAGCTTATCATTTCTATCAGATGCAGGGAAAATAGGTTCAGCACGATAAAAGTTTTAGAAGAAAACACCTCTGTGACTTTGGTATATCACAGGTTTCTTAAATAGACTCAAAATGTCCTGTCCATAAATAATAACAAATTCAATTCATTAAAACTTTAAAAAGTCTGTTTAGTAAAAGACACCATTAAGAGAGTAAAAACGGCAACCTGTACAGTGGGAGAAGATCTGTTGGTCGGTCGATCTATCTATCTATCTCAAATATGTTACATCCAGATATGCAAAGAACTCTTAAAAGTCACTAAAGACAGGCAAGGTAATTAAAATGGGCAATAGATTTGAACAAATATGTTACCAAAGAGGATATTCAAATGGCCAATAAATATGTAAGTGCACATAAAAAAGTATTCAAGTTCATTGTTCAAGAGATAAATGCATATTAAACGACAACGAGATACCCTTATAAACCTACTGGGCTGGCTAAAATAAAAAATTAAGTGCTGGTGAGATATGGGGCAACTAGAACTCTCATACAACACTATAAGGGAAGCCGAGGTGGGCAGATCACGAGGTCAAGAGTTCGAGATAAGCCTGGCCAATATGGTGAAACCGACTCTACTAAAAACACAAAAATCAGCTGGGCATTGTGGTGGGCGCCTGTAATCCCAGCTACTTGGGAGGCTGAGGCAGGAGAATCTCTTGAAACCAGAAGGCGGCAGTTGCAGTGGGCTGAGATTGCACCACTGCACTGCAGCCTAGGCGAAGGGCGAAACTCTGTCTCAAAGAAAAAAAAAAGTACAAACTCTTACTACCACTTTGGAAAATTATTTGGCAGTGTATACTAAAACTCAACATATGCATACTCTATTACCCAGAAATTCTACTCCTAGGATATACCCAACCAAAATGCATATATATGGTTATCACAAACCCCCAGGATATTCACAACAGCACTATCTGAAATAGTTCCAAGTGCCCATCAGAATGATGTCTGTATGAATACACAATCACATGTACATACATACACACACATAGACACACACACGTATAAATTGTTTAAAAACTTTGTTGCAGTAACATAATGAAATACAATATAGACTATGGAGTAATGAGAACCTATATACAACAATATGGATGAATCTTGCTCACATAATGTGCAACATAAGAAGACTGTCATAAAAATAAAAACGTATATAATTGCATGATTCCATTTACATAAGGTCCAAAAATAGATTAAACTAGTCTAGTAGTTACGAGTCAGCTAGGGTAACTTTTCAAGAGGCAGGCAGTAACTAGAAGGAAGGAGGACAAGAAGGCCCTTTGTTGCTATGTTCTATTTCTTATTGCTAATCTTCTATTTCTTGATCTGAGGATTGGTTACGAAAGAGAAAAGTGTAAAAATTGGCACAGTTGTGACTTTGATATGTGCACCTTCTCACATATTTATTATGCTTCATTAAAAGTATGTATATATAATAAATAGATATCCAATAAAAAGCAAACTACAGGTAATGCAAGAAGAGATGAAAACTCTAAGAAAGAATCAAGAGGAAATGTTAGAAATAAAAAACACTGGGTAACAAAAATGAAGAATGCCTCCAATGGGCTCAGCAATAGACTGGATATGGCCAAGGAAAGAACTGGAGACACTGAAGAAATGTCAATAGAAACCTTCAAAACTGAGCCAGAAAGAGAAAAGAAGAACAAAACAACAGAATATCTAAGAACTCTGAGACAGTTAAAAAACATGTGATCCACGAACTATAAGACAGTTTAAAAAGGTATAACATATGCATAATGGGAATATCAGAAGGAGAAGAAAGAGAAAAAGGAACAGAAGAAATATTTGAAGCAAGAGTAACTGAAAATTACCCCAAATCAATTAGAGATACCAAACCACAGATTCAGGAGGCTCAGAAAGCACCAAGCAGGATATACACCATAAATTCTACACTTTGGCATATCATATTCAAAGTACACAAAATCAAAGACGAAAAAAATCTTTAAAGAAACCAGAGGCAGAAAAAACCTATAGAGGAACAAGGGCAAGAATTATATCAGATTTCTCTTCAGAAATCATGCAGGCAAGAAGAGAGTGGAATGAAACATTTAATTGTTAAAACAAAAAAACAACAACAATCAATTGTGATGTTTAATTTTATATGTCAACTTGACTGGGCTAAGAGATGCTCAGATAACTGGTATAACATTTCTGGTGTGTCTGTGAGGGTGTTTCTAGAAGAGATTAGCATTTTAATCAGTAGACTTAGTAAAGAAGATCCTCCCCCACCAACATGGATGGGTATCATCCAATCCACTGAGGGCCTGGATAGAACAGAAAGGTGGAGATGGGTGAAGTCCTTCTCTGCATGCTAGAGCAGGACATCCATTTTCTCTTGTCCTCATACACTGAAGCTCCTGGTTCTCAGGCCTTCAGACTCCATGACTTACACTAGCCCCACCCTCCACCCCTGTTCTCAGGTCTTTGGACTTGGAATAAATTACACCACTGACTTTCCTTGTTCTCCAGCTTGCAAATGGTGGATGGTGGAACTTCTTGGCCTCATAATTTAATGAGCTAATTCCTATAATCAGTCAATCAATCTATCTGTCTATCCATTCCTCCATCCTATTAGGTCTGTTTCTTTGCAAAACCTTGACTAATACATCAGTCTAGATTTCTGTACCCAGTGAAATTATCCTTTCAGTGAAGAAAAAATAAACACTTTCTCAGACAAATAAGAACTGAAGGAATTTGCTGCCAGTAGATCTGTCTTGCAAGAAATGTCAAAAGAAGTTCTTCAGAGAGAAGAAAATTGATACAGATCAGAAACCTGGATCTACACTGAGAAAGGAGGAGCATTAGGGAAGGAATAAACGAAGGTAAAAATAAACCTTTCTAATTCTTACTTGTAGTGTATAGTGTAGTGTGTAGTGGTACAGTGTTATTGAAAGCAGACTTGGATTAGTTATAAATGTATACTACGAATGCAAGGAGTAAAAAAAGAAGTATAACTAATATGGTAAAAGACAAGAAAAATGGGATCATATAAAATAATTAAAACAAGAGAAAACAGAAAAGCACAATTCACAAAAAAATATGTAGGACTTAATTAAAAGTTCTCCTCTGCAAAAGACATCGTGAAGAGAATGAAAAGGCAAACCACAGGCTGGGAGAAAATCTTTGCAAAATACTTATCAGATAAAGGACTGCTACCCAAAATATACAAATAACTCTTAAAACTGGACAAGAATATCCATAATCCAATTAAAAAGTAGGCAAAAGATCTGAATAAACACTTCACCAAAGATATACAGACAGCAAATAGCATATGAAAAGATGTTCAACATCATGTCATTAGGAAATTGCTAATACAATGAGATATCACTAGACATTCATAAGAATGGCTAAAATCCAAAACACTGACAGCATCAAATGTTGACAAGGATGTGGAGAAACAGGAGCTCTTGTTCCTTGCTGTTAGGAATGTCAAATGATACAACCACTTCGGAATACATTTTGGCAGTTTCTTATACAACTAAACATACTTTACCCTTATGATCCAGCAATCACAATCTTTGGTATTTACTCAAATGAGTTAAAAACTTGCATCCACACACAAACCAGTACACAAATTATTTACAGCACCTTTGTTCATAATTGCCAAAACTTGAAAGCAACTAAGATATCCTTCAATAGATGAGTGAATAAAGTAGTACATCTATGAAATGGAACATAATTCAGAGTTAAAAAGAAATGAGCAATAATACCATAAAAAAACATGGAGGAAACTTAAATGCATATTGCTAAGCAAAAGGAGTCATTCCCAAGAGGAAACATGCTGTATGATTTCAACTGTATAACGTTCTGCAAAAGACGAAACTATGGAGGTAATAAAAAGATCAGTGGTTGCCAGGGGTTCAGGGTGTCGAGGGAGGGAGGGATGAATAGGAGAACATAGGAAGTTTTTAGGGCAGCAAAATTATTATTCTGCATAATACTATAATGGTGGATGTATTCCTTTATACATGTGTCAAAACACATATATTTAGAATATGAAGAATGATCCTTAATGTAAACTACAGACTTTAGTCATTAATATTGTATCAGTATTAGCTCATCAATTATAACAAATATACCACATGAATGCAAGATGTTAAAAACAGAGGAAATGGTTGGTGGAGGTGTAAGGGGATCTATGGCAACTCTGTACTTTTTGTCCAAGTTTTTCTGTAAACCTAAAATTGCTCCTTCAAAAAATGAAGGTGGTGAGAGAGAGAGTTTTCTTATATAATTAACTAGCTAACAAGTTTCTTTCAGATACTGTGAAAAATAAGGAAGAAAAACATAAACAGGAAGAATTTAGGTTAAATTACACATGCACTTTTGCGTGTCATGGTTTTGAAAAAGTTTAACATGACGCTATAGAAAATTTTCATATTAAAATGTTGGTAAAAATATGACACTACAGTGTATGATTATAGGTTAACTTTGTGAGCAGTAAAGATTTGTCTACAGTTACACAGTTTGAGAGAGAGAGAGAAAGACAAGAACACAGTTCTGTGATGAATTAAAACATGGGCCATTACTCCTTTTATTCCTCTTCTAGTCTTTGTTTCCTTAAAATGCTTTTATTTTATTTTTACCACTTATTCAATTCACTTAGGCAAAAGAAAATAATATTAAACCTAACTTTGATGTGACAAAGTATTACCACCATTGTTTTTCTACTTTACACAGCTCTAAAGTGACAGAGGTGAAAATGTTTCACTGTGGCAAGCCAGCCATATGGAAATGAGTAGCTTCATCAAATGAGGCCACATTTTCATGGCTAAGTAAATAATTTAAATTGAATAAAGGCAAATGTTGAGTGACAAAGTTAAAAGAAAGACTCTACTTTTGTTAAAACACAGAAAACAATCACAGATGATACAAAGTACGTGAACACACACACAGGAAGCACATTTGTGTTTTCCAGAAAGCCCAACAAACAGTTTTATGGACTGAAGAACATGTTAAGAACAATCATAACATATTCTGTATGGACACAAATTTATCTTACTCTCATGTTTGAAAGGGTATGGCCCATATGGGGGCGATAAACAGCTTTGCTGAATGAATGAATGAATGAATTCTATTTTTCCTCTAAGAGGAAAGAAGAACCTATAAATTAAGAGGTATTTTAACCCAATTTAGCAATGTTCCAAATTTGACTCACATTAATGTTTTTCCTTCTGAAGTGTTGAGCTCAAGGCACACTTGCATGGGAAATGAGGTGAGGCAGGAGGAAAATAGATTTTACTAAGTTCAAGTAATTGCTGTTTGATTTTTAGAATTGGCCGAAATCTCATGTAAGAAAAGATTGGTTAAACAGATGTGCTTCCTCCCCATGTTTAGTACAACTTAGAAAATGGACCCTTTACCTTATGAAATCTTCTTCCTCCTCTCTTTTTGGCCTCAGCTGTTTGGGTTGAGCCATATTCATCCAGTTTGGTAGAGATTTCAAGAGTCTGCTGATATCATCATCTTTTGCCCAGGATGCACTGATAACAAGTTTTTCTTCTGACTGGACAATACCCCTAAACACAGCCAATAGAAAAGAGACACTGTAGCATGATGCCTGGTATTCAGTTAGTATTTCCATCTACCTTTGCTGCAAAAAAGAGATCACACTCATCTCTCTTTTGAACATAATCCATTATCTAAGTTGGAGTCCGTGATACCCATTAATAAGTCACATTACTGGGAAACAGCATTTCTAGATTTCATTCTTAGTTTCTTAGTTCTTGAGTAATTGTGACAGTTGAAAACACTAACTAGGTCCTCTTACTGTATTTGATCCCTTAGGATAAATAAAAGTGTATGGTACGTTTTGGGGGAATCTTTTAAGAAAAAGTGGGATCTTTGAATAAAAAGTGGGATAACCATGTTAAACAATGCTATTAAGTGACAACATAACTAGTACTTGAAAGGTGACAGAAGTGTTACAAAAGGTTGTACTCTGACTTCTTGGTTTAAATTATCAATTAGTTCTAGTTGAGGGTATTGTTTGAATTATGGACGCCCCTCTCTTCACAGCCAATCTACCATCATTAAGAAACCCTGAGCCCCAGATGTCAGGCAGAAAAAGCCTTTGATTGCTGCCATCTCCAGCGGGCTCTGACTAGTGACCTAGAGCTGACAGGCTTCAAGTCTTTTAATAGGGCCCAGGGGTTAGCTATTAACGCTGCTCTTACCAGAATGTTACCTGTAAATTCATCTTAAATGTTCAAGTTCAATTTAATTAAAAAGCTTTTCTTTCTGTTCAACATTTGTCACTATAACTAATTTTAATGATCTAAATATCCTCGTCAGCAATACTAGGTGACAGAAGTGACAGAGTCTCTGAGACTGACCAAGACTCCAGGAGACTGCCCTCATCATAGGCAGGAATCTCTTTTGGTACTGGGGGACATTCTGCACTTCCAAATACACAATATATATGGCATGTATGTATGATACCTCCTTGACCCAGCAGACAATTAATGTTTGTAGACAAAAGAAGGTGGAGCCTGGGCCAGATGCAGTGGCTCACATCTATGACTGCAGCACTTTGGCAGGCTGAGGCAGGAGGACTGCTTGAGGCCAGCAGTTCAAGACTGGCCTGGGCAACATAGATTGACCCTCTCTACAATACAAAAACAAAAACAAAAAGCTGAAGCCTACAAACCTTGATTCATGACAGATTGATTTAAGTTAACATAGTTTCGTGTTGTAGGGCAGGGGTCCCTAAGCCCTGGGGCACAGACTGGTCCTGGTCCGTGGCCTGTTAAGACCTGGGCGGCACAGCAGGAGGTAAGCAGCAGGCCAGTGAGCATTACTACCTAAGCTCCCCTCCCGCCAGATCAGCGGAGGCATCAGTGTCTCATAGGAGTGCAAATTCTATTGTGAACTGCACATGCGAGGGATCTAGATCACATGCTCCTTACGAGAAACTAATGTCTTATCATCTGAGGTGGAACAGTTACATCTCGAAACCATCCCATCCCCTTTTCTCCCCCCAAACCCCACCCCAGTCCCTGGTGACAAAAAGGTTGGGGAACACTGTTGTAGGGAGCAATATTACCCTGGTTCTTTTAAAATAACTGGAATAAATAAGACAGCTCTTTATTTGCTCTCTTATTCTAAAGTTATGAGCTCAAGGCACACTTGCATGGGAAATTAGGTGAGGCAGGAGGAAAACAGATTCTAGAATTCTTTTAATTCACTATAAGCAAACGTTTTCTCGTAGTAACCATGGTCAGACACAAAAATTGGATTACAGAAACTTCTTCCCTCCAATCTCTCAAATTACTTTCTTACTGCTATTTTCTATTCCCTCTTTTGTTATTTCCTTGCATCTTTTCTGCAATATTTATGGACTAATCCAACAATTTAACTTTTACCATCTTACACTCGCACTGCTAGGTGCAATCTTACAGCGTGGTACCACCTCAGATATGAGATTCTGTTGCAGGCGTACCCTCAATGTTCTCTGACTTCTTTATACCTGTCTCTGATCAGGCTCATCTCCCCATTTATCTTAGTAGCTATTTCTTTAAAAAACATTTGCCCTTTCTGTATCTGCTCATTGCTTATTCCCCCATATCCTCCTTATCTGACAGAGAAAGGAAGGGATCTACTTACATACTTTCAAATATTTGACCTCCTATCCCAAACAAAGATATGTTCAAATCTGTTTCACCCTCATTCATTTCCAGTAATTCCTCTACTTAGGCTCTTGGGGATCTTTTTTCCCCGACCTATCTCCCCTTTTTCCTGTATTTTTACTCTTTCCATTATATAGTCCCTAATCCTCTGTTATTTTTAAAATGACTGGATGAATGAATCTCTTCTCTGCATTCCTCTCTAACAAAGCTGCTCCCTCTCCTTCAAAGGCATTCATCAAAGGAGCAGCCTGCACTAATTGACTTCCCTGCCTCACCTCTCATTCATGAAATCTCTCTCCAAGGTCTACTTTATGACGTAACCCATCTACTGCTTTTTGAAAAATTTTTAGTTATTATATTTTTCATTTCTAGATTTTCTATTTGCCTCTTTTACAAATCTACTGGCTTTTCCCTCCCACACTGCCCTGTTCTTGCATCATGGAAACTGCCCTTTTCTTTATCTCCTTGAATGTTTTAGAAAACAACAATTTTTAAGTTCCTTTTATGAAGTGGCTTTATATTCTTTATATTCTTTGGTAGTTCTTATAGATGTCAAGTGTCCTGTTTGTTGCATTTGCCTTCTTTTCTAATGATGCTGCATTTCCTCATGTGGTCTGCTACTTTCGTCTGGAAGCTCTACTTCAGTGCGACATCCTCTTTAGGACTCTTGCATTTGCCCTGAATTTTCAAGATATCACTGTGAGGTAGTCTGCATTTCCCTCTTCTGGGTCCTTTGAGTTTCACTGGTTCCAAACAGGGTTTTAATTTTTTTTGCCTTTTTTTATTTTTTACTTTTGGCTTAAGGCTTTTTCGCCCTATGTAGGTAGTACAGATTGAGGTTCTTACTCGCACATATCACATGAAGTGTGGGATTCTGATTTCTTTTAGGGGCTACTTTTCTACTCTAGGTTGGGTAGCTCCTTCTTAAGTCCCAAGTTTTCTTGGTTCCATTCATGAATGAACTAAGAAATACGAATGAAACAGTTATTTGCATAACTTCTGCACGGATAAAGCTCCCTCACTGCCTGGAGGATGTCAAGATGCTAGCCTCTATTTGACCTCTAAATGTGGTCCTGAAACCTTTGTAGCCCACTCAACTTCCACATTTGTCTGTTTCTGGCTTTTAATTCCTCTTTCATTCATGGCATCTGGAGAATTCTCTTTCATCTGTCTGAGTTTGGTTACATATTTAAAATGCTTTTAAAGTTATAATTTTTTAATCCAGAATTTCTACAAGTTAGAAACAAGAAAAGGGCTTTTTAAATCTATTCGTACCAAACTTTTGACAGGAAATCAAAATCCAGTCTTAAATCAACTGCAATCAGGGTTCTAGAACCATTATTCCATTGAAATTGCTCTGCCAACCCACGAGCACTTTTTATTTTATTCTTTGTACTCTTTGACTGTTCTAAAGCATCCAACACTTTTGATTACTCTCTTCTTGAAATATTACTCTTTTGCTTTCCATATCATGTTCTTTACCTACCATCCTAACCTTTCTTAGCCAGACTGACGGCTCTTTTTCTCCATCCGTACTTCAAATGCTGTGTTCCACAGAATTCTGTATCGCCCACTTGGGCAGTCATCTTCTTGCCCAACTTGAACCACCTATATTCTGATGACTCTGAAATTATTATCTCTAGGGTTGCCCTCTCTTCTAAGTTTCCAGTCTGCATATCCAAAGGCTTACTGTAGAACTCTACTTGAAAGTTCCATCCACATTTCAAGTTAAAATGAGTCAACAGGAACTCAATTTACTAACTACTTCTCTCTCTCTCCCACTGAGCATCTAATGTGCCCTATTCAAGCCATCCTGTTATTCAAGTCAGGAACGAACGCAGAGTCATCCTAATTACCCAGTCACCACATCCTGCCAATTCCACCGCCTTAATATCTTAATAAATATGTCATTTCCTGTCCAGATTCACTGCTATTAACCTATATTTTAACCCTCATCTGTTTTCACCTGGACTTGGCAATAACCTTGTAACTGGGCTTCTCGCCTGCAGCTACAAGACCATCAGTTCACTCACCACATCAGTCAGAAGAGTCATTTTTCTAAACTACAAATCCAATCATGTTATAACCCTTCCTACAAGTCTTCAGTGACTTCTAATTCCAGGTAAGACCAAGGCTAGACTTAGCAAGCCATGAACATCTATCTTTTCAGCTTCATCTCCTGCTATTCCTTTTCTCCTTTGTGTCTGTTCACTATTCCTAGCTAACCCCTTGCCTATGCTGGTTGAACATATTACCCATAATGAGTATTCCAAAGTTTTCCAAATGGGATCTATTATTTCCTGCTTCTGTGTGTCATCTCTGCCTAGAAAGCCTTTTTCTCATCCTCCTTGTTTGCCTCTACTTGTCAAGCATTGCCCCAGTTCCTCCCTTGGTACATCTGAGTCCTCTTTTTTTGTGCCTCACCACCCCCATACCAGAGGTTTTCAATCTCGACTAAACATTAGAATCACTTGGGGAAGCTATTTTAAAAACCAGATGCCCAAGCCATACCCAAGACCAAGTAAATCACAATCTCTTGGCTGTGGGACCCAGGCAACAGAAATTTTTATAGTTTCCCATGTGATTTAAATGTGCACTCAAGGGTCATAACCTTTGCGTTTGCCAACCTCTATTTTAACTGGTCCTTCTACACTTTTTTGCAAGCTGGAATCCCACATTGGATGATGAGTTCTCTGAGGGCAATGAGTTCTCTGAGGGCAGAGCTGATTTCTTATTAGTTTTTGTGTCCCTAGTGCCTAGCACAATACTTGGTATATGGAAGGCATATAAGAACTGAAATACAGATAAAAATAAGCCCTCTTCAATTTCAAAAGTCGAGATAACTTATTGCACTAAAAGCATCTTAATGGTTTCAGTTTTCTTCTCTGCACTAAACAACTTTGATGAGCTGTCAAGTCATTTGGCATTTAACCAAATCACAGATCACTCTGTGCCATGCCCTTCTCCATGCCTCTCTGGATTCAATGCAAATCAGGATAATGAATACAGGTGTGTCCCCCTCTGAAAAATTCCAACATAAAATAGTCCTGACTCGTAAAACAAATGAACCAAGGAGAGATTATTAACAAGCCTTTCCCGTCTACGCTACTTATTCCTAGGTGGCCTATTATTGGAAAGTCTCCTCAAAAACTCACTTTCTCTGTGAAGAATTTGTTGACTATGTCAGCCTACAATGATCTGTCCCTTTGGAAACAAAACAAACAAAACCCCTCCTTTTACACTTATCCATAACTTCCCAGTTAGCACTCTGTCTGATACAATGGGGTGGGCAAACCATGAGCTGCGGGCCACCCTACTCATCGGTGGTCTTTGTATGTCCTGTAGGTTAACAGTGGTGTTGGCATTTTAAAATGGTTTTTAAAAAACTAAAATAACAATATTTTGTGACATGTGGAAATTATATAAAATTTCAATTTCACCATTCATATCTAGAAAGAATCTTGGCTGTGTGAGATTTCACTGTTCATATCCAGAGAGAATCTTGGCTATATGGCTCAATTCCTCTTAGACCCACACTACAGGTCAAATTCTGTTTCACAGAGTGAGAAGCCCAAGCCCAACTCATTTTGTCAACATCTACGTCTTTGAGCCCATCCTTGCTGGCCTGTATCTGCCCTCAGGTTCAGGAAATAGTCGGAGCTGTAGGTGTAAGATGGTATTGTACATTTTGAAGGGCTAGAATTTTCCATTTTAGCATTAGCTGAACTAAAAAAATTAGGTTAGGTTGGAGGACATTAAAGGTACCCACATTATTTACTTACATGTTTTCAAAGGACTGGATTAATTCAGTAATTCAAGATTATGTTATCTCTAATATGCATCGATCCCATTTTATTAAAAAATGGTCATCCCAATGAATGAAAATGCTACTAACATACTGCCCTCAACAATATATATATTAGTACATACTAGAACGAACATCAATCCCCAAAGTAATCCCAAATATTCTAATTTGAAATACTGGCATTGATCAGCAATATACAATTACCGTAAAGAAAATTTTTCACTCAAGTGGCAAGTCCACCCTGACTAATTGCATTTATTTGTTTTTGATTTTCTGATAAATCAGATCATGTGGGTTACAGAAGTCCAGGACATATCCAAATAGCCTCAAAAAAGAAGAGCTATACCTCCAACAATTATTCCATAGGAGAAGCAAGGTTAATCATCCCTACCAGAACCATAATGTACTCATTAATTCACAGCTCAGTGGGCCACAGACACAGCCATCTGTGTAACTATTTGTATCTGTTCCCAAGAGGAGGAGGAAAATAGGTGTACCTTTTGGTACAGGTGATGAGGCTGCCAAGATAAAGGTCCATCCTCGAGATACGGCTGAGTGAATTTCATTCAGAAAACATCTGCTGGTGTCGCCTGGCTCTGATGTGTACCGCTTCCTCTCTGGAACAGTTGGGAAGTGCGAGTGTGCATGGTCCCTGGACACAGCTGGGGTGCTGAGTCTTTCATTAGGTAAACAACCAGGGGCAGGTGGGGCTAATTGGATTCAACTGTTTGGTGACAGCCAAGGCATGATGTTTACTTTCCCAGACTGAATCTTTCAAGATACTTCAAAAACTAGGAGCCAAGCTCAACAAATGAACCCTGGACAAGGCTGGTCCAAATTAAAGTGCCGTCGTCCAGTTTAGACTGTGAATAACTGGACCTGCAGCAGATGAAACCGCAGTGAAATGTCTGGCAGCACAAGTGATAATGATAATTAGGGATGCAAAGATAATAGTATTGTGCTGCCAAATAAAACAAAACGAACACAAAACCAAAACCAAAAAGTCAGTTAAGATGGAGCAGGATACATAGGAAAAGAGGAGAGGAACATCAGAACATCTTTGACACCATACTCAATGCTGGTCAGAGAGCTTTATGATAATGTGTATGTCTACCTGAGAATGACAACTTCTGATAACTCTGGAGGGCGCCCATGGAAAACAGAAACCATCCAAGGGGACCTCGGGAAAAAAGCTTTGGAATGACACTTTACAGAAGGTAACTCTTGGGGATAATTTAATAACAACCTTTAAACAGACAAGTTCTCATATGAAGGGTCATAGCTGATACTTAAAAGATCAAGAAGAAAAAAATTATACTGTAACACAGGTAGTGGACCAAGAATTCATATAAAATCTGTATCAGGTGGGCGCAGTGGTTCACGCCTCTAATTCCAACACTTTGGGAGGCCGAGATGGGTGGATCACCTGAGGTCAGGAGTTTAAGACCAGCCTGGCCAACGTGGTGAAACCCTGTCTCTACTAAAAACACAAAATTAGCTGGGTGTGGTGGCACTGTGATCCCAGTTACTTGGGAGGCTGAGGCAGGAGAATTGCTTGAACCTGGGAGGTGGAGGTTGCAGAGAGCCAAGATCACGCTATTGCATTCCAGCCAGGGCAACAAGAGCAAAATTCCTCAAAAAAAAAAAAAAAAAAAAAAAGAACTGTCTCAACCGTCAATGTTCAGATTTTTCTCATAATAAAGCAAATTTAAATATAGTCTGTGTTTGAATATCATTAAGATCTTTATAAGCAGATCTCAGATCAGATAACTCCCTATTTAAACTTTGCATGTCTTCCCATTTAACTGAGAATAAAATTCAAATTCTCTAGCCTCAAGATCCTTTATTAATGGTTCTTAATCCTGACTGCACATGAAAACACCTGGGAAGCATTTTAAAAATACATCAATTCACAGTCTGAAGTGGGGCTCAGTCTGGATATGTTTTCATCTCCCATGTGATTCTCATGTGCAGTCAGAAATGATCCAAATGATCCGACCCCTGTACCTGTCTAATGTCACTCAGTATTCATTCTCTTTGCTCACTAACCTGAATTCATGCTACTTCCCATCTTCGGACTTGCTCCTTTCTCCACCTGGAGTTTTCTTCCCCACATTTCCACATGGCTCCTTCTCATCCTTCAGAACTGAGCTCAAACACCGTATCCTCCACGACGGCTTCCCTGATCTTACTCCTCACTTGAACTTCTTGTTTTATTTAATCACATCATCCTTATTAATGAGAAATTTATTGTTTATTTCCACTTGATTATTATCTAGCTCCCTCCATTAAGGTGTAAAATCCACAAAAGCAAGGACCTTACCTAGTCAAATCACTTCTCTACCTTTAGCCCTAGAATAATGCTGGCTCCCAGAAGTGCTCAATGAATGATTTTTGAATGAGTAACAGATTGAAGCAATGAATGATACAACTGAAGCACCAAACACCAGGAAAATAACAAATGACCTAAAAATATCTTTCTGAACCACACACCGCATGTTCTCACTCATGAGTGGGAGTTGAACAATGAGAACACACGGACACAGGGAGGGGAACATCACACACTGAGGCCTGTTGTGGGTTGGGGGACTAGGGGAGGGATAGCATTAGGAGAAACACCTAATGTAGATGACAGGATGATGGGTGCAGTAAACCACCGTGGCACGGTGGTATACATTGTATACCGATGCAACAAACTTGCATGTTCTGCACCTGTAGCCCAGAACTTAAAGTACAATAATAGCTGGGCGCCGTGGCTCACGCCTGTAATCCCAGCACTTTGGGAGACCCAGACGGGTGGATCTCGAGGTCAGGAGATGGAGACCATCCTGGCTAACACGGTGAAACCCCGTCTCTACTAACGGTACAAAAAAATTAGTCAGGCGTAGTGGCGGGCGCCTGTAGTCCCAGCTACTCTGGAGGCTGAGGCAGGAGAATGGCGTGAACCTGGGAGGCGGAGCTTGCAGTGAGCTGAGATCGCACTACTGCACTCCAGCCTGGATGACAGAGCGAGACTCCGTCTCAAAAAAAAAAAACTTAAAGTATAATAATAATAAAAATAAAAAAACTTTCTTGTACCGTCCTATTATTGAATATCAACAATATCATCAATGAATTTAAAAGTAAATAATACAAAACAGCATCAAATGCAGCAACAATAAATAATCATATTGGCTGACAATTTAGCCTTTACCATGAGCTGTGCATTCTTCTGAGCATTTGGCATATATTAACTTTTAATCCCCACAACCACCCTGTGTGGTAGGTACTAACATTACTTCCATTCTATAAGTGAAATACAGAGGCATAGAAGGTTGGGAACTTGATGGTGGTCAGCCAACTAGCAAGCTAGAACCTGAACTGAACCAGACCCGCTGTTCTGCAGTCTGTTTTCCTAGTTATTACACTGTCTCTCTAAAGCATTGGAAACATTTTTCAGGTTTCCTGTTTCCTCTTTAATTCCATTGCCTCTCCTTTGGGCTGAAGACTGAGATAGAGCTAGTGCTTTTCACACACATACTACCACTTCATGCTCTGCGGCCTTTGCCACGTTATTAACTTTTCTGAACCTCTGTTTCCTCATCTGAAAAGCAGAGAGAATCTAATTTAACAGAATTGTTGCGACTGACTAGATGAGCTATGACTATAAAGTCCCTGGCACAGAGACTAGGTATTAATACTTTATTATTTATTTTCATTCCAGTCGAGGTCCTTGTTACTTTATGTCAAGGTCACTGCAACAGACTCCTATCTGATTATGGTAGACTTGGGTAGGAGAAATGAGGACTGGCTGCTTGCTAGAGAATTTGTAGGGCAACTGGTTAGGTGGGTAGCATCTGTATTTGGTCAGAAGGGCAGCTGATATGTACTGGAAAGGATGAGTGAAGGGATTCACTTGATCAAAAACAAAGAGTGCAAGCCCCATACAGAGACACCATGCAAGATATTGCAGACAGGTGTGTAGAAAATGACATAATAAGTTACTTCTGGAAGCTAAGAGTTCAGACCAGTGATTTCTTGATTTCTCTCTCTCTCTCTTTCTTTTTTTTTTGACCAAGTCTCACTCTGCACCCAGGCTGGAGTGCAGTGGCATGATCTCGGCTCACTGTAACCTCTGTCTCCCAGGTTTGAGTGATTCTCTTACCTCAGCCTCCTGAATAGCTGGGATTACAGGCACCCACCACCATGCCCAGCTAATTTTTGCATTTTTAGTAGAGACAGTGTTTCACCATGTTGGCCAGGCTGGTCTCGAACCCCTGACCTCAGGTGATCCACCCACCTCGGCCTCCCAAAGTGCTGAGGTTACAGGCGTGAGCCACCGTGCCTGGCCCAGACCAGTGATTTCTAACCAGTAACACATGAGAATCACTTTGAGGATATTTTTAAACTAAACTGGCCCAGGTCTAACTCTCAGTCGGCCTAGTATGGAGAACCCAAGATGTGTGTTTTGAAATCTCCCTAAATAACTCTGTGTGAAGCTACAATTGAAAAACAATGTGTTTTTTTTTTTAAAGAAAAACAGTTAAACCAATAACTAATGAAATAATATATTTTAAAAGTTTAAATTACAATACAATGGAATAAATACTAGTATAAAGTTTTGCATAATAAATTATAGGAGCACATAATAAAAGCTCATTTGCTGAATGCCCTCTATGAAACAGATACTGTATATAGGTCATAATGTTTTTGTAGCTATTTAATGTTTAATATAAATGAATATATATATCAGTGTTAGGAGACAACATAGCTTTGAGAGACAGGTCACAAGCTGGAGCTTGCAGAGCGTTTCCCTGGTGTATGCCCTTGGCTGTTCTGAGGTTCGAAGTTAAGTTAGATTGGCAAAAGCTCCAAGGCCAGCTCAAGGAGAGTCTCATTCCTATAGAACCCTGGCCTCTGGCTACATAGGAAACCTGAAGGGCTTCAGAAGCAACCAGAGCCCCTAGTGTCTAGTCTCTGCTATTGAGCACAGTGGGGCCAGTGAGATGGTAAAACACCACTTTGATCATGTCATCCTCCTTACCAAGACCTATGTGTCAGGCCTCTGAGCCCAAGCTAAGCCACCGCATCCCGTGACCTGCACGTATACGCCCAGATGGCCTGAAGTAACTGAAGAATCACAAAGGAAGTGAAAATGGCCTGTTCCTACCTTAACTGAAGACATTCCACCACAAAAGAAGTGAAAATGCCGGTCCTTGCCTTAAGTCATGACATTACCTTGTGAAACTCCTTTTCCTGGCTCATCCTGGCTCAAAGAAGTTCCCCCACTGAGCACCTTGTGACTCCCCACTCCTGCCCGCCAGAGAACAACCCCTCTTTGACTGTAATTTTCCTTTACCTACCCAAATCCTATAAACAGCCCCATCCCCATCTCCCTTCACTGACTCTTTTCGGACTCAGCGCGCCTGCACCCAGGTGATTAAAAAGCTTTACCGCTCACACAAAGCCTGTTTGGTGGTCTCTTCACACAGACGCGCATGACACTACGATAGTACTCTTTTACCTAATACAGGATGTTAAAAAAATCCCCTTTCCTGCCCATTTCTACCCAACCACACTGTCCACCCTAGTCACTGTGATTTCTCAGCCTTTCTCCCATGCACCATGGTCATCCATCCTGCTCCACTGCTTGCTTGTCCTGTTCAGTCTGGCAGAAATGTCCTCATTCATTCAGTGAGCATACCAAGGGTCAACAAGGTACCTAGCCCAGTGCCAGCTCTGATGTCTGCCATTAGCCGCTGCAGGTTTCTCCTCCTCACTCTTTCTTCATGTCCAGCATGAGTTCTAGCTCCTCTCTGAAGTGGTGAAAGGGGTGAGCTGAAAGTAACATGCTTGTGTCTTAAATCAACTCAAACCAACTGAGCCTCTAACACGAGGGAAGAGGTTTTATTTGTATTCTCTACCAGGCCCAACACAAGGCAGAGAGCCCCCTTATCCCCCACCTCCAAGGAAAAAAATTGATTAATGAACTGATGATGCTAAATTGGAACAGAGAGAAAATTCCGAAAACTGTGATTTCCAATCTTTACATTATAATTTTGGGACACATGAGCTGCTGGCTGGATCTCATGACAGAGGACAGGCAAGGGGAGGGAAGCACTCTGCTTAGACGTAGGCGACTCACAGGCCAAGTGCCTGATTGCTAATGTCGAGCAGTACAGAATTCACAGCTGAGTTTCCCGTTAAGCCCCAAGGGGTGTGGAGAATTAGGGAAAAGACTTCTAGCCCCATTTCCCTTTTTAGGAAAGCCCTCTTAATCCAAAGCATGTAACCTGACATCATTACCTGCGGCACAGTCCACAGTCTTTCTCTCCAGAATGAGGCACTCATAGAAAGGTGGTATGTTTTTCACCTTTCCTCAGATCTCTAAGCTCCCAGGAGCTGCCCCGGTTCTCATGGGAAGCTTGGAAGACAAGCCAACCCTCAGCAGAGGGCATTGTGAGCTTCTAGATTTTATGATTTCTCTGAAGGATATCTGCTGAGGATCACATGGGAGAAAATCAGACTGCAATGTCTTCCTGCTCCCTTCCTCCTTCCCCAGTGTTATACCATTTTGGATCATTTGAATTGTATATGGCTTTCTATTTAAGTCAGTCATTTGCTGGCAGCAAAACTAGAACATTTCCTGTTTTTCCCCTCACTGTAATCAGGATTTGGCCGTCCAAATTAGGACTGCCCTAATTACTCCTCAGCAGGTGCCAATCTGGGGGAGGGCAATAAATAGGAAGAGAGGAAGTAAGGACACTTTGCATCTTCAGAGTCATATAATAAGAAAACACTGTCTCCAGAAACCTGAGTATGCTGATTAACCAGCAGGCAACAGCACCGTGGGGGCATGTGTTGTGCCTTTGAGTGTGCATTGTTGTATAACAACTAGAAAGATGATTTTCTATTTATTCCCTTTCAAAGCCTCACAGAGTACTTTTCCCAATCCTGAGAAAAATTTAACATAGGTCCATCATTCAGCAACTATGGTAGATTCCTCCCAGATAATCCCCTGTGATGTGACAGTGGGCAGCAACAGGTGGCCACCATTTCAGAGACTATGGGTAGCAGAGATGCCACAGCAGTAGAGTTTCTTACGGGAAGGAATCAAAATGCTCCTGACGACCAGAATATGTCAAAAACCAAAAGCAATGGCCATGTTCCAGAAGTAGTAGTCCAAGGGAGACAGAGTTCTGCTGTTTGGACAAAGCAGTAAAATATGAATGACAGAGAAATAACTCAATTCCTGTAGAACAGACAGACAGCATGGGCAAAACTATCCATGTTCCCACCTAAACCAATCACTCCAGTTGCGCACCCCTCCTCTACCCTTACTTCCCTGGCCAAAAACATAATTTCAGGGATTTTCTCCTTTCTCTCTTACATCACCAAATTTCCCTTCTTCCCAAGTCCATTTCTTCAAATACAAGTATGTACTTATTTCTTCTATTTAAAAAACTGTGACTTCACTTCTCCAGCCACTATGCCATTTCTCCGTACCCCTTTGCAGCAAAACTCAGTGTAAAAGTTTTGCCTCTATTTACCCTTCCTCTACTCTTAGTTTGTTTAAGGCCATGCCTGTCCAGTTTTCATCCCTGCTACTCCACAAAAACATTCACATTTATCGCTCAGTCCATGCTGAGCTCTAATGCTGGCAACACTACAACACTACATTTTCTAGATTTTCCCCCTCCTTCTCTGGCTGCTGCTTGTCAATGTCCTTTGATGGCTTCTCCTCATCTTGCAAAATTCATAAAGTCCATGGTCCTCTTCTTTGTCTCATGAAGTCCATGGTCCTCTTCTTTGCCATGAGTATACTCCCTCTTGTGAAGATTTCATCTAGTCCCATAGTTTTAAATTCCATTTAGCTATACTATTTATATGTCGATGGCTGCCAAATATCTATCTCCAGGCCAGACCTCTCCTATTTTGATGCATATGTCCAACTCTGTCCCCCATGTGGCTAAGAGACACTCCAAATTTAAGCCCTGATCGGCTTGCCCAGACCTGCAGCATCCTCCGTCACAATAGCTGGCAACTCCATCCATCTTTTCACTGCTCAAATATAAAACCCTGAGAGTTATTTTTGATACCTTTCTTTATCTCATACCCCATCTTCAATCTGGCAGGGAATTCAGCTGGCTGGTTCTTCAAATACATTCAGAGTTCACTCAGTTCCCTCCATCTCTGCTGCTACCAACAGTGCAAAGAGTCCTCATTTCTCACCTGGGTTACCACTCTAGCCTTTAGTTGGTCTCATTGCTTCCATCCTTGTCTCCCTAAAGCCTATTTGCAATACTTAAATTTTAAAATACATGTAAGATCATGCTGCTCCTACGCACAATCCTTGTAATGGCTTCCCATTTCACTCACAGTAGAACTCAGCATCCCCAGAGTGGCCTACCAGGCCCTCCATCCCCCCTTGGTGATCCTCCAATACCCTTCCTCCTCTTGTTCACTTTACTCCAACCATGCTGGCCTCCCTGCTGTTCCTTAAAAGTGTCCTGGAGAGCCCTGCCTCCTGGCCTTTGCCCTGTGCCAGTGCACTCTTCCCAGATGGCTGGTCAAACTCTTTCAACTCCTTGGAACCTTTCCTCTAAGCTCAACATGACAGAGCCTCCCTGGGGCATCCTATTTAAAACTACAACCTGCTCCTCCCACACTCCTGAGTCTATCTACTTTACACCATTTCTTTTTTCCACAGTACTTACTATCTTCGAAAATTCTTTTTTTGTTTTGTTTTGTTTTTTGAGACAGAGTCTCACTCTGTCACCAGGCTGGAGTGCAGTAGCGCAATCTCGGTTCACTGCAACCTCCATCTCCCAAGTTCAAGCGATTCTCCTGCCTCAGCCTCCTGAGTAGTTGGGACTACAGGTGTGTGTCACCACACCCAGCTAATTTTTTTGCATTTTTAGTAGAGACGGGGTTTCACCATGTTGGCCAAGATGGTCTCAATCTCTTGACCTCATGATCCGCCCACCTCAGCCTCCCAAAGTGCTGGAATTACAGGCATGAGCCACTGCGCCTGGCCCTAAAATTCTTCATGTTTTATGTTTTACATTCATTTATTGTCTATCTCCCCTCTCCCATCCACAACAGAACATAAACTCCATGAAAGCAGATATTTAATCTGTTTAGTTCACTGTTATATCTACAAACTCTTGTACAAGCACTCAATAAATATTTGTTAGATAAATGGAATTCTAGAAACCAAGTGAATGAATTGTTTTAAGGATGCAGTGATCCACTGTGCTTGTTAATGGTTATTGAGATCAAAAAAATTCCTGAGAGGTTTAACAAATTTAGGGAAGGATCTTGTGGTGCCAAAATAATTCAAAGCATGGAATCACAGAACCACTGCTGAACATTTTGAAGGTATCCTGACACACAGGAAAAAGTGCCTGGGAGCAAATCCCTGATGTTCATAAAAGAAAAGGAACATAAATTACAGAAATGGGGTGAATTTGGAATTGTAGGCAAAATTCTGAACAGATAATTAAAAAGTAGTTCATGAATAATTTGAAAGTGGTACTCACTAGAAGCTAGAAGGATCTCACAAAGAATAGGTCAAATGATCCTTTCCTAACTGACTTGGGGCAGCGGTAAATTCGGCTCTTGGTTGTCTTGATCTTGTTTCCAAAGGTAATTTGAAAGCTGCCCAAGAAGAGAGTTCCTAAGGAATGGTTTAGTTGGGACAAGTGGGTCCTAACAGTAAAGGGATGGGAGGATTCCTGAACAAATATCTAGTATTGTCCATAACAGGTTTGCATGCCCATCTTGGGTGGACATGAGGAAGGGTTGGCTGCATTAAAAGAATTAGGCTGGGAAGACACCAGCAAGAAACCTGATCAATCTTTTACAGGGTAGATTATGAAATATGTGGAATGACTGTTATGGGAACTGGTAAAGGTAATTACTGTCATTACCATTATCATCATTATCAAAATAGCAGCAAATCATTTCGGGGGGAGCATATTATTTTGCGAAAACCGGTTACAAAAGATTGACATTTTTTGAGACAACCCTTTGAGAAAAGGACTATTATTACCTTTTTGCAGATGAGGAAATCAAGGCAGAGAGGCTGAGTAGCTTTTTAGGGTCATATAAGTAGTAGGTAGAAAAGCTGGCATTTAAACTGAAGCTGTAGGGCCTGCTCTTGAGCTAAAGCTCAGGTTCCTAGTTAGAAAAACATATGAACTCCTGAGGCACTAAGTAATATATACGTCAACATACAAGGAAGTGTCAGGAGGTATAGCTCCCAAATTCTCAACTTAGTCCTAAGCTGTTGGACATTTTTTCAATGACATGCGTAAAAAAATGACTGCTTATGTAATCAAGGAAGACATGGAACTTACAGGAATAGCTAAGATTTTTTGATGACAGAATGAAGATTCAAAAATATCTCAATAGGCTGAAATGATGACTTAAAAATAACATTAAATTTGGCCAGGCATGGTGGCTCATGCCTGTAATCCCAGCACTTTGGGAGGCCGAGGTGAGTGGATCACCTGAGGTCAGGAGTTTGAGACCAGCCTGGCCAACATGGTGAAATCCCGTCTCTACTAAAACTACAAAAATTAGCCAGGCATGGTGGCGCATGCCTGTAATCCCAGCTACTTAGGAGGCTGAGGCAGGAGAATTGCGTGAATCTGGGAGGTGGAGGCTGCAGTGAGCTGAGATCGTGCCACTGTACTCTAGCCTGGGTGACAGAGCGAGAATCTCTCTAAATAAATAAATGACATTAAATGTAATGGGTAAATGTGAGATCCTGAATTTGTGTTTTACAGAAATCACCACAAATACAGCATAGAAAAGATAATACTAATTTCAATCAGTATTTCTTCTATAGCCAATCAGTGGCCAAGTCTTATCAAGTTTACCTCTTTACTATCTCTTAACCTGTTCCTTCCTCTCCATTTTCCTTCCCTGTCCCCTAATTCAGACACTTAATGTCTCTCTCCCCTCTATCTCTATACTCTTGCTTTTCAAATCCATCTTACACAAAACTAAGAAAAATTTCCCTAAAGCACAGGTCTCCACATGGCACTCCATGCTTACCGCCCACTCAGTGGCTCCTTGCTACTTAATTTAAAAAGGCAAAGGTCCTGGAGTCTGACATTCGCGATTCTCCAGTCTGACCCAAGCCTTCCTTTCCACATCCCAGACATTTATCACTTGTTCTTGCTCTTCTTCAAGCCTCTGTCTAAATCCTCTTTATTCTTCATAAAGTCTAGTTCATATCCTTCACCAAGCCTTCCCAGTTCTCCTTCGTAATTTCTTCCTCCCACAGCAAGGCATTTTTACCTATCCTGCCATATTTTCTGTCTTGAATTAATGCTGTGGATATATGCTATTTCTTTGTCCCGTATTTCCCTTTCTATTCTTCACCAAGAATATAAGCACATGAAAGGTAGAATCTTGACTGATTCATTTCTTTATCCCCACACACCCACACAGCATCCTGGTAAATGCTCAGTAAATACCTGACAAGTGCAATGATAGGACACACTAAGAAGCATTGTGTCCAGCACTGATGCTGCTCAACACCCAGAGTGCATCTGGTCACGTGGGGAAGCCGAGGCGGTGGGAGGATTGCTTGAGGCCAGGAATTAGAGACCAGCCTGGCCAACATGGTGAAACTCCATCTCTACTATAAATAGATTAGATAGATAGATAGATAGATAGATAGATAGATAGATAGATAGATAGTTGGGCATGGTGGCTTGCGCCTGTAGTCCCAGCTACTCAGGAGGCTGAGGCAAGAGAATCACTTGAATCCGGGAGGCAGACGCTGCAGTGAGCCAAGATTGCACCACTGCACTCCAGCTTGGGCAACAGACTCTATCTCAAAAAAAAAAAAAAAAAAAAAAGAAAGAGTACATCTGGAACACTGGGCATAGTCTGGGGCATTCCTTTTTAAGATGGACACTGCCAAGCTAATGGGTAATGGAGAAAGATGACTGGGATAGTTCGAAGACCAGGGCATGCCAGAAACTGGGAATGTTCAGTTTAAGGAGGAAAAACAAGACTAAGTGGACTATGATAGCTATCTTCATATATTTGAAGGGTGTTCATAAAAGGATTAAACTGATGAATTATCACTCAGAGAAAAGAACTATGTCCAATGGATAGGAGAGTATCACATCAAACTAAGAGAAAACTTCCAGATGAAAACTATTCAACAATGATCAGTCTGCTTTGCAGATGCAGTGGCTTCCAGCCACTTGACCTCTTGAGAGGCAGGAACATAAATGATTGGAGAAAAATCACGCATGATGAATATGGTGCCAAGCTACAAGAACTTACAACATGTCTTTCAAGACAACAACATCAATAATGCTATATAAATGGCCATCAGTGGGATTTGCATTCTAGAGACAACTTGACCTTATCGTGGTCAGGTTATGCAACATCTCTACTATAATTACTATTTATCAACATTATTATTTGTGAGAAAGTAACTGGGTGCCCATAATCAGGTAACTTACTAGAAAAAGAGGGCATGCCCTACTTAAAAAAAAAAGCTTTAAATTTAATGGAGGTTAAACATAAATTTAAAATGTGATATTATTAAAATGCAATTATTTTTAAATTTTTTAATTTTTTAATATTTAGGTTTTTATTTTTTATTTTTTGAGATAGAGTCTCACTCTGTGACCCAGTCCAGAGTGCAGGGGTGTGATCTCGACTCACTGCAACCTCCACCTCCCGGGTTCAAGCGATTCTCCTGCCTCAGCCTCCCGAATAGCTGGGATTATAGGCATGCACCACCACACCTGGCTAATTTTTGTACTTTTGGTAGAGACGGCCTTTCACCATGTTGGCCAGGCTGGTATCGAACTCTTGACCTCAGGTGATCCACCCGCCTCGGCCTCCCAAAGTGCTGGGATTACTAGCGTGAGCTACTGCACTGGGACTAAGTGTTAATAGTTAAAATATTTTATTCAATTCTCTTTTGGTAGATGAGACGTTGGTACTACCACTTTGGAGTATGGTTTTGTAAAACTGAAAATCCAAGACTCTATGGCCCAGAAATTCCAATCTCAGACAATTAACCTAGAATAGTGGCTTTTACAATTGTTATTGGTGTATCCCTTAAAATAATTTTGGAAAACTATATTCTCCTTCCTTTTTTAAGTTGACATTTAATTTTTTTTAGCATGCTTTTAAATAGATGCAAAAGACATAATTTTTGGCATATCCTAAAGACTGACAATGTTAAAAATCACTATTTTAAATGTATCCAATGGCCAGGCACAGAAAGACAAATATTGCATGATTTCACTTTAGGGGACTCTAAAAAAGTCTACAAAAGACTCACAGAAGTAGAGGGAGAACAGTGGCTGCCGGAGGCTGGGGGCCAGCGGAGTGGGATGGGTGTGGGGTGAGGTGGGGAGATGTTGCTCAAACCATACAAAGTTTCAGTTAGGAGGAATGGCATTCTGAGAATGATTGAACATCATGATGACTATAATTAATAATAACGTAACATATATTTCAAAATGCTGAGAGTAGATTTTAAATGTTTGCAGCACAAAGACACACAAAAACAAGTATGAGAGGTAATGGATATATGAATTGGATTGAATGTAATCATTTCATAATGTATTCATATATCAGACCATCGCACTGTACTCATTATATAATTATTATCTGTCAATTAAAATTTTAAAAACAGTATCCAATGGAATCTCAATGCCACAGGGATTTGATACCCTCCATTATATATTTACAATACATATGAACAAGCTCTTCTTTAACAGTTGGATATTTTTCACTTTTCCTTTTCCTCTTTGAATTATTCTATTTCATTTCCTCACTGAAATTTATCCTAATGAAATATATTTTATGCTTGAAATTATTTTATTATTCCATTGTAGCTTTTTACAAAAGACTATCTGTATAAATTAAAATCCAAAAACTTTAAAGTTTCTGTTACCACAAGACTAAATTTTAACTTTCTTTTGTTTGAATTACCATTATAATTATTATTTAGTATACAACCAATTGACAGAATTGTTAATTATATGTATGATTTTAACCTAAATATAAGTTTTGATAAATAATTATTGAACACAAAAAGTTATTGGGACAGCATCTCAATGAGATGGTTGTTGATTAATTTGTCCATGTAACTGTGGATAATTCTTATTGCTGGAATCAGGAAGGTTAAGCATTAATCTATGTTGTATTCCTCTGCCAAATCAATCTTCTGTGAACATTGCTTCCTTGCTCACTTATTATAAGTGATTCCCTATCTGCTATCCAACATCTACATTTTCAGGATCTTATTTTTTATGACCCCTTTTTAGTTGGTCTTATTCTTCCTATTCAACATTATCTCCTGCTAGATTCTCCTAGGAACTCTATCCCAGTCAAACTTCCTCCTCATTGTCCCCTTTAAATAGTGGGCAACTGGGTTGGGTGCGGTGGCTCAGGCCTATAATCCCAGCACTTTGGGAGGCCAAGATGGGCGGATCATGAGGTTAGGAGTTTGAGACCAGCCTGGCCAACATGGTGAAAGCTTGCCTCTACTAAAAACAGAAAAATTAGCCAGACGTGGTGGTGCACACCTGTAGTCCCAGCTACTCGGGAGGCTGAGGCAGTGGAATTACTTGAACCCAGGAGGCAGAGGTTGCAGTGAGCTGAGATTGTGCCACTGCACTCCAGCCTGGCGATAGAGCGAGACTTTATCTCAAAAAATAAAATAAAATAAATAAAGTAAAATAGTGGGCAACTGTCTCATTGCTTCCTCCATCCTCGCCTTTGTGTATTCTTTCTACCTCTGTAAATTTCATCAGTCCAGCACATATCTCACCTGCGAAACCATTCCCGATTACAACCCTTTCTCTTTCTTGTGTTTTGATCCCTCTGCCCTCACAGTCCATATTATACAAGCAGCGCCTGATTACGTAGTGCACTTCACCTATCTAGTCTTCAATATAGAGCACACAAAATTTAGTATTTTATTATACATTCTTTTCTTCCCTAATTGTTTCATGTATTGTGAACCAGATCGTAATTTGTTCCTATTATAAGCTTTCTTAGAGAATTGCTATGATCTTTTCCACAAGCCCAGAGAGATTTTTTTGAACCTAGGGAAGGAAATCAGAGGGATAACGGGATAACTAATGGTTTTCAAGTTCATAACAATGGTTTTTCATTGCTACTGATGCTGAAAACAGGGGTAACTGTTCTTTTGTGACAGTAGGAATGCTACAAATTAAATGTCAGGAAGAATATATATATATATATATTTTTTTTTTTTTTTTGAGACGGAGTCTCGCTCTGTCGCCCAGACTGGAATGCAGTGGCGCGATCTCAGCTCACTGCAAGCTCTGCCTCCCAGGTTCACGCCATTCTCCTGCCTCAGCCTCCAGAGTAGCTGGGACTACAAGCGCCCGCCGCCTCGCCCGGCTAATTTTTTGTATTTTTAGTAGAGACGGGGTTTCACCATGTTAGCCAGGATGGTCTCGATCTCCTGACCTCGTGATCCACCTGCCTCGGCCTCCCAAAGTGCTGGGATTACAGGCGTGAGCCACCGCGCCCAGCCAGAATATATTTTTAATTAAAAAGAAATCCTATTAAAGATTAAGAGTTTCAAATTGCTCTATTTTAAGGATCTTTTTAACCATAAGATAGACTAACCAAGATCTGGAATTTCCGTGAGGAACATGATCTTATCATTCCAGGTTTTCATGAACATCAAGGCTGACACATAATCCGAGCCACTCAATGGCAGTCCTAGTGGCTCTGTCCCTTCATCACTTTCATTCTCTCTGTTGTTCCGACTACACAAAGGTCTAGGAGACTATTTCCATGATGGATGTTCTCATCTCTTGACAAACTCAGAGATGATCCTTTTGAATATTAGGCTATTAAGGCAATTTCACCAATCAGAACCACCCTCAGGCTCAAACGTTACTTTGCTTAGCTCCTAACAGAAGCTATACCTGTAAGCTGCAGTGCAGGTGTCCTTGTACTCCTGGAGCTTCACGCACACCATGTTGAGGAATTGATCTGAATATGCACTCAAGTCATGCATCAGGTTCAGGAGGTCTTGCACTGTCTTCTCCACAATGATTGTGCTCTGGAAATGAACAACAAAGAGAGGATATGAGATTTCTGTAGTCAAGTAATGTGTAGGACAAGGAAGGACAACTCCAAGTATGTCATAATTTAAGGTATCTGAGCTTTCCTGGAAGAATGTGACATTTTGAAATATGAACTCAAAACAACAACCAAATAAGAATCTTACACAGCACCGGTCTTCCCAAGACCTGAGCAAGTGTTTTCTCTGGAAGGACACAGAATTGGGATTTTCAAGTTGATATCATGGAATTCTTGACACTCACAAGATAACTCTGGCTTTTAAGACAGAAAATGCATATTCAGCTGGAGCCTGATTCATCACTCCAAGGCTCTTTGAGATTAGGAACCTATGACAGGCAGCACAAAGAAAAAACCTTCCATGATTTATTTTAAAAGTTTCAAAACCATCAATCTATTCAGAATAACAATTAACATTTGTATTGTGTTTTACAGCTTGTAGAATGTTTTCACATACACAGCATATGTTATCTCACTTGAGACTCACATAATAATCATGATAATCATGAACATTTATAGAGTTCTTACAAGTGCAAAGTACAATGATAAGCACTTTGTATATTTTATTTCCTTTAATTCTCTCAACACCCCTACCTATCAGGTGTATCCTATAATCATCCCCAGTTTAAAGATGAGGAAACAAGCTTAGGAAGATGAAGTAAACAAAGAAGGAGCTCCAGGCTTTGCTCTTCTAACTATACCACTCTGCCTCAGAGCCAGACCAGAGTTCTGCTGCCCACAGTGCATTTTCTCACGAGATTACAGTGTTTCATATTGCTGTCACCACTGTAGGCGCAGGGTCTAAACACACTCAGACATATTTTAAAACTGAATTAAAAAACTATCCAAAAGGAAAAATAAGCCCATCTTAAAGCTGGACGCCAACAGAATTGTGCAGCAAATCAGTGTTATATCTGAAAAAGACACATAGTCAACAAATTCTAAATCTTTGATTAAGAAAAGACTTAGTTGTTTAAACCATTAGTTCATGCCTCTTTCAAGAGAAGCAGAATTACACTGGGGTAAATATTAATCGCATGCTTAGCAGCTTGGAATCCTTCAGTCAGTAACTGGCTTGTTGATTTTATATTTATATAAAATTACATAGGCTATGATAAGCTTAGCCATAAAAGTAAGCTTAAAAAAATACTCTTCCAGTCTTGACAGTGAACTATGAAGAAATCAAATGCATTTTTATTATGCTTAAATACAGATGATGGGGTACAAGGTTCTGGCTAATTATTTTCTAAAAATCAAAAGATTAAACAAAGGTGTATAGCTCTTCTCAACACAGTGGTGGATTAGCTTGAATTATGAGTTACACTTGCATGCTTATTCAAGATTTGGTGGTAGAAGTTTCTTGTCATCTTTCCCCTTCCTCTCATTTTTCCCACCCCAGTAAAATAATCAGAAGGTGAAAAGCAAGGAGCACTTATATTCTGTAAGGCAAACCTCATAGGAAGCCAAATTACAGTTTCTATAGAATCCCCACAAGTTCAACTTCCTTTTCTGTATTGATTTTAAGATTAAAGCACTGCAGCTTCACCCTGATCCATAATCCCATTCCTGTGTATTTGTGTGTGAGTGACAGGAATTGATTCTGCCTGGCTACACGTCCTTACACTAGGAAGAATTTAAAATCCTCATCCTGATTCAGAACACAAGATATCCTACAACATGTGGGCAGCAATTAACAAAGGAGACTGAAGTTCAGCCATCCTAACAAAGCCTGTTTAAAATCTAAAACATTGCAGGGAAGACGAGCATGAGGAGATCCCTCTGATTATTGGGAGAAAGAGCCTGGTTCTACTCCCAAGTATGCTATTGATGACCATCTCTGGGGTAGGTTTGGGTAGCCCTTTCCTTTCTTATGACTCAATTTAGTTCTCTAATAACCAAGGATAATTGGATTGCTCCTTTACTCTGTTGGCCCCCATGACTCATGCATTCAATTTGTGTACTGGCGCTTTCACACTGGACGAATACTGTGTAACGGCCCTCAAGGCATCTCAGGTGTATTTCGTCTTCCTGAATAGATTATCAGCCTCTCAAGAGGGATCAGCATTCCTCTTTTCTTTTTGTCCATCTCCCATCCTTCTCTTCCCTCAGTTGTTTATAATCTCTCAGGATTTTCAGGACAATACTATTAATAAAAGAAACTAGACTAATAATGTTAATACACAGAATAAATCTCCGAATGCCATATATGTGAGGGATGTTAGACACAGACACCTTTGCATTTTGAAATCTCCTTGGGTGGTTTGGGTTTGGTTTGTATTTATTGCAGAGCTTTCAGCTGACTAGAATTGTGCTGACAGCATTTGGAGGGGAAGGGATGACTGCGAACACCTCTGCATATCCACTGGAGGTCAAGGTTTTGGGGAGGAACAGGAAGTACCAGCAGGGAATGATTAGATGCCATGGTTTAATTCTAATGGTTGTGCTCAACACAGAGCCTCTGTGATGCTATATGATTACATACAATTTTCCAGCTATTTGGTTGGTTTACCTTGTCATGGTAGCACTCTGGATAATCAATCACTACATTCTCTTCAAGAAAAATGACACCGTATTTTGCCAAATGATGGGTATTTTTACAGGGAAAATAGTTTCCATTTTTCAAGAATTTATAACAATTTCCAAATCAGTGGCTTTGACAGATAAATGTTGAAAATATCAAATTTCTAACAAGGTCAATCCTGTTTTTATTTATTTGATCTCTTTAGCAATGCAAATGATTTACTGACACATTATTAATTTTGGGATTTGCTAATGTTGACTATAATGACTTCATAATAAGCAAAACCCTGATTTTCTTCATTATAATTTCTATTAAACAAATCATAAATGATTGATATTTGCTTAGAAACAACTCAATTCACATTTCTTGCAACTTATTACCAGGTAATAAAGTCTATGCATGACATGAAAAATGAGAAAAGAAAAGATAAATCCCAGGACAGTTGATGTAATAAAAAAAATATTGCTGTGGAAAATAAACACCTAAAGTTTATTACAGGGATACGCTGGTAATCTAAAGTATAAAGTGAACCCGTTGTTTGGTTCTGCACTTAAAAAAATTTAATTAGTGAATGAATAAAGATGATTGTACTTTTGAGAACTAGTCCACTGTTTGCCAGAATGGGGCTCTGCCTCATGATACTAATATCCTGTTACAGAAAATCGGCTCCCAGTCCACATAATTTGGAAAATACTGAATTAAAGAAAACTGAAGTGGTGTTTTTACTGGATGACTTCAGAAACCTTTAATATGCTAGAGTCAGGAGGAGTCTTAAAGAGGCCAATGCAGTATTCAGTCTTCCCTTAACTATCAAAGTAATGAAACCATTGTTCATAGTCAATCTTTTCCCATCTACTGGAACAGTGTTTCACGGTTTGGGAATAACTCTCCCTAATTCTCTGGTCATACTAATCAGGACCCTAAGGCCCAATGACATGTTTGAGGACACATGAGGAGTACCACTGTGAACGGGGTGAGCTTGATCAGGCCTCTTAATTCTCGATCTTTCCTTCTCAGCCCTTTCATGAACACCAATCATCTTCAGTTCTGCCTCCAGCCTACCCCTCTAGGCTTCTCTCTCTCTTTTTAAAAGTTTTTTTGTCCATTAAAATTATTATTATTATTACTATTTTTTCCTCTATGCTTCTCTCCAGTTCCTCTGAACATGCCCATCTTTTGCTCCAATCACACTAAATTACTAGTGACTCCTTGCCTACAGCAGGCTACTTTTTGCCTCTGTGCCTTTGTGCCTCCTCATCTTAGTGTCTGGAATACTATTCCTAGCTCATGACTCTCATCTTTGGAGATTACCTGCTCTGATTTAAATGCCCCTTCTGTGCCACCAGAGGACCCTGGCATTTTGGCCCATGCTCTAATTGGAGTCTGGTAATCACTGGTTCAATTGACCATCTCTTCCACTACGCTGCTAATTCCTGTTGATCAGTGACTGTACCTTCACACTTCTAACACCTCACAAGGTATCTGGCATATTGCAGGTGCTCAATAAACATGTATTGATTTAATGCACATGCACAACACATTCAGAATAGGGTGAAAAGAGCGAGTTAGAGTATAATTGTAGTAGTGGATAAGAGCCTGATTTGGTAAGGTGAAATCAGACCACTGCTTCCTTATTACTACACTGTATCTTTTTTTTTTTTTTTTTTTTTTTTGAGACCGAGTCTCACTTTGTCGCCCAGGCTGGAGTGCTTGGCTCACTGCAACCTCCGTCTCCCAGGTTCAAGTGATTCTCCTGCCTCAGCCTCCCAAGTAGCTGGGACTACAGGTGCGTGCCACCACAACTGGCTAATTTTTGTATTTTTAGTAGAGAGGGGGTTTCACCATGTTAGTCAGGCTGGTCTCGATCTCCTGACCTCATGATCCGACTGCCTCGGCCTCTCAAAGTGCTGGGATTACAGGCATGAGCCACTGCGCCCGGCCACTACACTGTATCTTAATTTCCATGGTTCTAAGGAGTGAACATTTATTGTGGCTGAAAGTCTTGGGTATTTCCACAACAGCACTCTTAACTTCACCTGATTGTATTATTTTCTATAATGGCAATTCATTATATATGTATATATAACTGAATGTGCTCATTTTAATGTTTTAAGACATAAATTCCCAATTCAAAATGTGCTGATTTTAAAGTTTTAAGACACAAATAAATTCACAATTCAGAAACAAAACCAACACCAAAACAACTTTAGTTTGGCGAATGGAGTCTCTATATCTGTGTTGTTTTACTTCCTGAGAGGATAGATCAGAGATGCTGCTAAGAATCTAAGGTTCTGTATGGTCAGAGAAATATGTCTATCGCTTCAGACACACATCTCCAGCACCATCTCACACGTGCGTGCGCACGCATGCACGCACACACACACACACACGGAGTGTAGGGCAAGCACACCTGAGAGCAATAATTTAAGCATCTCCTTAGAATGATCCTGTGTGGCAATGCACCTGAATGTGTGTTCCGAGCTAGGTAATTTGGGAGTGGTTAACCTGGAGATTCCTTCCTTATCTACGATAAACATCTGAGGCCCCTGGCTGATTTCATGGAACACCAGCCATACGGGGATCGAGGCCCTGAGTTTTGGGTTACATTAAAGTTGCCAAGTGGAGGTGGTTGGTGGGAGGGTGGTAAGTGGAAATGCTCTATAAACTGCATGACGTTTGTGGGTGGTTGTGGTTTTCCTGCCCAGCCCGTCCCCACTGGACTCTCTCCCCTGTATTAAGCCCATAATAAAACCCCCTCTCTCCTCTGCTGGCTCTGGGTCTCTTCTTCCACCTCTTGAACCTGATGCGTTTCCTACTGAGGTTAACAAGGGTTTGGCACAACAAGAAGCTCGTAAAAACGGGGCTTCACAAACGTTTGATGACAATAATGGTTTTGTTTATTGGGGCATATTCAATGACAAGTCACTAAAACTTGTATATCATATTGTCTTTGCAGTTACTATCAGCTCTAAGCTGTAGCTGGCTGTAAACAATGATAATAACTATGAAAACGACAGTAATAATAGAAGCCAAAAGGAAATATGCTTTCCATTTTTTAATCTACGCTTTGATTTGTGTGATGTTTAAACTGTTTTGAATGTGTCCTCTCTTTACTAAGATGACTTGCAAAAGGCTGTACATCCAAGAGCTGGCGCCTGAGGAACTGCCACCTCTGTGCCTTCCAAATCAGCCTCCACCCTGAATGCAGTCATCTTTTTGAAAATTCTACCTCCCACAGAAATGAGTGTTCATGTCAATCAAAAGACATGAACACAAATCTTCACAATGATTTTATTTATTTATTGCAGCTCTAGCTTAATTTTTTCTTTTTCCTGAGATGGGGTCAGACTGGAGCTCAGTAGTGTGATCATAGCTCATTGCAATCTCAAGCTCCTGGGCTCCAGCGATCCTCCCACCTCACTCTCCAGTAGCTGGGACTACAGGCAGAGGGCAACATACGAGGCTAATTTCTTTTTTTTGGTAGAGATGGAGTCTTGCTATGCTGCCCAGGCTGGTGTTAAACTCCTGGCCTCAAATGATCCTCCCACCCCAGCCTCCCAAAGTGCTGGTATTACAGACATGAGCCACTCTGCCTGGCCTAATCGTTTTATTTATAACAGCCAAAAAAAAAAAAAAAAAAAAGCAATTCTCATGTCAATCAATACAGTGGGCAAATAAATTGTGGTATACTCATACAATGGAAAACTACAGAGTCATGAAAGAGACAGGCTACTGCTACAGGCAACACATGGATGAACTGTGCAGATCTTAGGCTAAGTCAAAGTAGCCTGACCCAAAGGTGTGCAACTGGACAATTTTGTTATTATTGTAGTTCAAAATCAGGGAAAAGTAACCTCTGGTGATAGAAGTCAGAATAGCGGCTACCCTTAAGAGAGGGTCCTAACTGCGAAGGAGAGGACATTCTAGGTGCTGGCATTATACTGATGGAATAGCAGTTGTGTTAGTAAAAATGTATATAAAAATTCTTTGTGCTTAAGATTTGTGCACTTCAGAATTTGTAAGGTTAACATCAAAGGGAAAAAATTTAAAGTTATGTCCATTCATGGGATTAAAACTCTTTAATGGATGAGGACTCACGTTGCTCAGATAACTCATAAGGCCCTTCATGACATGGCTTCTGTCTACCCTTCCAGCCCCACCTCCTACCATTTTCTACTTTCCTCTCTATGATTCAGCTACATGGGGGTTCTTTCAATTCTCCATTACCATTTCTGGACCTTGTACCTTCCAGCAATGCTGTTCCTTGTCTTCCTTCCAGACAGTACTTTTGTTTCTCCTTCGGGTCTCAGCTAACATACCCCTTCTGTGGGAAGATTCTCCCTAACCCTCATGCCAGATTACGTTTTCCTGTTATAAACACCTAGAACACCTTCTATGTCTTAGTTACAACATTTAGCACACTTGTAATGGCTTGTTTAGGGTCTGCCTTCCCCAGTAGTCTGTGAGATTCCAGAAGGGAGGGACACTTATTCAGGACCTGGCACACAACAGGTACTCAATAAATCTTTCTTAACTGAATGAGTAAAGTTAAGTACATCCTATATTAAGATCTATTTGTTGCCTATTAGAAGGCAGAGAAAGGACAAAAAGCAGGTCTAATGCTATGCTCTGTAGTTTGGTTCTCAAATAAAACTTTATGTTCAAGGCCAAGTCTGGAAATAACCCAAATGTCCATCAACAGTAGAGTAGATAAATAAAACTGTGACATATTCATACAATGAGATGCTACAGAGCAATGAAAAAGAGCAAAGCTAGTAGTTAACATAAGAATTCACATGGAGCCAGGCGCGGTGGCTCACGCCTGTAATCCCAGCACTTTGGGAGGCCGAGGCGGGCGGATCACAAGGTCAGGAGATCGAGACCACGGTGAAACCCCGTCTCTACTAAAAATACAAAAAATTAGCCGGGCGCGGTTGTGGGCACCTGTAGTCCCAGCTACTCGGGAGGCTGAGGCAGGAGAATGGCGTGAACCCGGGAGGCGGAGCTTGCAGTGAGCCGAGATCGCGCCACTGCACTCCAGCCTGGGCGACAGAGCGAGACTCCGTCTCAAAAAAAAAAAAAAAAAAAAAGAATTCACATGGAAAAATATCACAGACATAATGCCGAATGAAAGTAGCCAGTCACAAAAAGATATATACTGTTCGATCTCATTTATATGAAGGTCAAGATCCGGCATAGCTAATATAGGGTGAGACAAATCAGAATAGTGGTTATTTGTTTTTAGAGCGGGGTGGGGAGGATATTGACTGGGAAAGGCATCTGGTTGGTTGTTACATGAATGCATGTTAAGCCTCAATTTTAAACAATTTATTTACAACCATTGTTACAAATAGGTACCTCTTCAAAAACCTTTGAGAATACAATCCTTAGGTATATTGGTATTCTGATACAATGGTTTTTACTTATGATATATTTTAAAAATGTGAACACATAGAAGTATTGTTGGCAGTACTGCTACTGACTACCAGATGAAAACTGTTCTGGAGAGGATGCGAAGTTGTTTGGGGAAACAGCAGGGAACTTAGCTAATTGATTAAATAGATAAATAAGTACCTTCTCTATGCCAAACGCTAGCCTAACTGCAGGAGATACAAAGCCAGACAAGATTCTTGCCCTCCAACAATCTTAGATACTAGCAGGATAAGAAAGTAAGTTCACACAATGAGAACACTTGGACACAGGGCGGGGAACATCACACACTGGGGCCTGTCGTGGGGTGGGGGGATGGGAGAGGGATAGCATTAAAAAAAATACTTAATGTCAATGATGAGTTAATGGGGCAGCAAACCAACCCATGTATACATATGTAACAAACCTGCATGTTGTGCACATGTACCCTAGAACTTAAAGTATAATAAATAAATAAATAAGAAATTCTTGATGAAGATAAAAAAGGAAAGAAAATAAGCTCACAAATAAGGACAATAAAATGTCCTAGGTGCTGATGGGCATCTGCATATTGTACGGTAGAGGCACAGAGGAAGAAAGAGTTAATTGGACTGGGGTGAAAGACAGGGAGAGAGAGGTGAGAAAGAAGAGTGTACAACTGAACTGACTCCTGCAAGATAAATAATTGCGATTTGTAGAATGAACAAAGATGGAAAAAGAGCACTTCAAGAAGATGGAGCAGTATGAACATGAAACAGCATGGGATTCAGGGAACTGTAAGCGGTTGTTCAGGGCTGGGGTGAAGGGGGTGTGTAGGGGAGCGGGGGTTGGGGGGGTATGTATGCATGATCAGGTGGGAGGGCTCAGAGAGGCAGTCAGAAGCCAAGTCATGAATGTCCTTTTACGACATACATACATACATACACACACAGAGTACTTGAACATTTGTAATATCACTCATTTCCAGCAAAAAAAAATAAATAATTCAATCTGATGACACTAATCACTAGATGATCCACTTCAAGTACAGAAGATAATTTCAAAAAGTTTCACTGTTCAGAAAACATGAATATACTTACATAACAAACAAACTCTGAAGCTCTGTTTGTCAGGCTAACGAGGCAGAATTTAGAAATAGGCTTACACAAAATATATGAGGTCAAATTTTAGACAATCAAAAAAACTATATGCCTTTAGAATTCACATAAGTTATTCTTATTAAGTTTATTTGCCAATAAAAACATGGAAAATGTATATGATATAAATTATCAATAATATATATTTTTAACATTTTGGGTAGAAATCATTTATGGTTGAATAAAATCTGTGACGAACATAATCTTATAAGCACAGCTGTCTCTTTATGAGGCTTATTTGGGGGTTTGTGATTTCATATTCAAAACAAAACAAAACATAACAGCAGGAAAGGGAGAAAAAGTCTACAACAGTTGTGCTTAATTAGATCGTATGAACCCAGTGGCCATCTTTCTTTCCCCAGCTAATATTACATAATAAGGCAGTAATTGTTGACTTATGTATTTCAAATCAACGCAACTCTACAGGTAAGTTGTCAATACCTCTTGATATGCAATGGGTTCCATTACATATGGGTAGAAATAGATCGATGAATAGGAAAGTATTAGCATTTATAAGAAATATCTGCAACACCCTCCTTCCCCAACACACACACACACACACACACACACACACACACACACACACACACACCCATGCACACTTCAAAAGCACCTTAAGGCTGTTATTCAGCAAAACAAAAGGTGTTACATGTTAGAAAAGATATAGAAATATAACAATGACATTAGCAGATACTGTACTTCTACTGGGCCTAGCAATGTTCTTGGTAAAAAGCATGGACTTTTTTTTTCAGGGTGATGATAATCTGCTCGGGAAAACATCAATTAGAACAGGAAACAGTGATATTCCAAGAGAAGAGGGAAATGAGTATAAAAGACAAGGTAAGGGAACAGGAATAAAAAGGTGGGGGAGCCTGAACTGGGATCTGGAGTATGGGGAGGTTTGGATACTTACAGAGGCAGAGGCAGGGTATTCAGGCAAGGGAAAAGGTGTAAGTAAAGGCTGGGGATAAAGGAGGAGCTGGTCATGTGTAGCAGTTAGGAGACAAGTGTGGCTGGAGGAGGGAATTTCTGCCAAGGAATCTGGAGAAAGGGTTGAGTGGATGGGGGAGCCAGCTTGTGAAAGGCCTGAATGACAGACAGGCTGAGGGTCTTCTGCAGCTGGACAGAGGCAGGGCAGTATTTGGTAGCAGAGCTCAGGATCCTAATTCTAGAGCTGAAAGCAAACCTTGTTATCTAGTCTAATTCTCTGGCTTAAAAAAGAACCATAACAAATATTAAAGGGCCTGTCAAAGATATTAAATATATAGATAGTTTATGATATTTCAAAATCTAGAATCCAGCTCTGTGAGTCCCTCTGGCCAAAGCTGATGATTAGTGCATCAAGAAGAATAAATTATTACAGGTGATTACGCATACTGAAAAATCAACGAAGAGAGAAAGTCAGAAAAAACTCATTTGTCACCATTTAAGGTGGCTATTAAAACAAAACTGTCTTTGAAATTTGGTAAATAAAAATTATGCATTTGTGCTATCTTGTCAGTAGGAACTATATTTCAGCATTACCAAATTCAAAAAGTCCTATTTTAAGGAAGAATACCAGCTAATAAATGTAGAAAAAATAATATAATTACAAAATAAGGCAGGATGTGGTGGCTCACACTTGTAATCCCAGCACTTAGGGAGGCCGGCACAGAATTGCTTGAGCCCAGGAGTTTGAGACCAGCCTAGGCAACACGGCAAGACCCTATCTCTACAAAAAATAGAAAAATTAGCTGGGTGTGGTGATGTGTACCTGTAACCCCTGCTACACTTGAGGCTGATGTGGGAGAATCACTTGAGTCCAGGTGTTTCAGGTAAGCTATGATTGCATCACTACTCAAGCCTGGCGACAGAGTGAGATTCCATCTCAAAAAAAATAATAATACAAATAAAAAAATCATTTTGTGGCCCCTAATAAAACAACTGATTCAGGTAAAGGTTATCTATTGGTACTAAGACAAAATGAAAGTTGAGGCCAGGCGCGGTGGCTCACCCCTGTAATCACAGCACTTTGGGAGGCCAAGGCAGGTGGACGGCCTGAGGTCAGGAATTTGAGACCAGTCTGGCCAACATGATGAAACCCTATCTCTACTAAAAATACAAAAATTAGCCAGACAAGGTGGAACACACCTGTAGTCCCAGCTACTCAGGAGGCTGAGGCAGGAGAATCACTTGAACCCGGGAGGCGGAGGTTGCAGTGAGCCGAGATCATGCCACTGCACTCCAGACTGGGTGGCACAGCGAGACTCCGTCTCAAAAACAAACAAACAAACAAACAAACAAACACAAAAAACCAAAATGAAAGTTAACCAGAAATTGTGGAAATGAACATCCACATAGGGTCAATGTTATAGAACATCAATTACTTCCCCACAACAAAAATCAAATTACACAATGGAGGGATTAAAAGGTCACAAGCCTCATCCAGGGGTTGAGCTTGGCCTAATTAATGTAAGGAAACCAGTTCTTACAGGTTTATGGATGAGACAGAATATGAATATAACATCATCTATGATATATTCTCACTAAAAACATTTAACTTCAATCTAATCAAGCTTTCAGACCTAACTTCTAGTAACAGGAAATAGAGGAAGCAATCAAATACAGAAGATGGAATGTTCCACAGCATGGCTGGCTGGTTCCGTTCACTGTATCAGTGTCAAGAAAAAAATGTGACTGTTTGGGATTACAGAGACTTAAGCCACATAACAATTATGGTCCTAGATGGAATCCTAGTTTGAACAAACCAGCTGAAAAGGACATTTCTGGGACAATGCATCTGGGAAAATGCAAAATTGACTACATATTAGAAACATGGAGATATTAGAAACTTTTTCTAATTGTGACAGTGATCATGCTATCTTGATAATGCATTAATGATAATGAAGAAAATGCTCTTGTTCTGCAGGGAAGTAAAATTAAAGTATCTCAGTATAAAATAGCTTGAAATCCTGCCTTAAGCAATTAGAAAACCAGACAAAATATGGGAAACAGTAGTTTCAGACACCAGAGATGAAAAACGAATGACGTGAGCCCTCTGAGTGCCCCAGCTGAAGAGTTTCTGGGTCATAATGCAGGAAGAAGGGACCTGGACAGAGCCTGGAAGTCTTGTTAGGTTGAGGAGACAGAATTTGGAGTTTTAGAAGACCAAGGCAGCTACAGTTCACTGTGGCAAAATACTGAAGAGTGGAGAGCTTCACAAAGAGAGGGGAGGGTGGGGAGAGAAAGAGAGCACGTGTGTGCAAAAAGGAGCATGTGTGAGCACAAGATCTCTGTAGATCTTCTGTGTAGAACCTTTGGCTAAGTACTGGTCTGTGTGAAGGACACTACTGAGGCCAGAGAGGACTATCTCAATGGAGCAGGCAGAATAATCCAATTTGTGAACTCACAAATCCTGTGAGTTCACACAGGGCAATGAATGGTCCATGTTCCTTCCCACTAGCTAGAGTGGAAGAACCTCCTAATAAATAGGGTGTCAGGTAGTCTTCAAAACAATATTGCCTCAACAGTGGGGCCAAATTAGCCTCAGAGTAAAAGCTGCCCTGGACCTGTCTGATAAAGCCTAGAAGCAAGGCTGACATGATGAAAATAATTCTAAATAACTTAAATGTGTTCCCAAAGTTCAACAATATTTAAAGAACTATAACAAAATCCAGCACTTAACAAAGTAAAAAAAACCTTGCATGTCTAGCATCCAATAAAAAAATTACCGGGCATATGGAAATAAGTTGGAAAATATATGAGGAGAAGTAAAAATCAGTTAAGGGAAACAGACCCAGGGATGACACAGATAATAGACAAGGAGGTTAAAACAGCTATTAGGAATAGGGTCCTATGTCTAAAAACATAATGGAAAATATAAACATGGCAGAAACAGAAATGGAAGACACAGCAATAGAAACTATCCAAAATAAAACACACAGAGAAAAAAGGATTAAAAAAAAATAGGACAGAGAGTCAGCAAACTGAGAAACAATATCAGGCAGCTTAATATACATGCAACTGGGGGTGGGGGGGTGCAGAGAAAATGTAACAAGATATAGTGGCTGGAAATTTTCCAAATTTGATGAAAAATATAAGCCCACAGATTCAAGCAGCTCGATACATCTCAAATGGAAGATAACAAAAACTACAGAAAGTCACAAATAATCGAATTGCTCAAAATCAGTGATAAATAGAAACATCTTAAAAACAACCACCAGAAAAACAACACAAAACAAAACAGAAAGAAAGAAGTGAGATTTCAGAGGAAAAAGAAGAATCTAGGCCTTTTGAGTCCCAGTTTGATGTTCTCTTTACCACCCTATACTGTGCCCCCTCCCCGGGAAAATGGTATTCGATGAAGACTTGGCAGATACACTGGGGTGGCCTGGAGAAGTGAGAGTTCACAGTAAGCCATCTGACTAAAGCCCTGGAAGTGGTCTAGGGTGGCTTGCACTGTGGTACCATGAGAAAAAAGAAGATTTAACAGAGAAAAAAAGAAGTAGAAAATAGACCAAAAAAAGAAAGAAGAAGGAAGAAGAAGGAAGAAGAAGATTTAACAGAGAAAAAAAGAAGTAGAAAATAGACCAAAAAAAGAAAGAAGGAAGAAGAAGGAAGAAGAAGAAGAAGAAGAGGAGGAGGAGGAGGAGGAGGAGGAGGAAGAGGAAGAGGAAGAGGAAGAGGAAGAAGAAGAAGAAGAAGAAGAAGAAGAAAAAGAAGAAGAAGAAGAAGAAGAAGGAGGAGATGACTTAGTATGATAAAAGCTAAGCTAAGAAAAATAAGAGCTCCTTGGATCATGTATGGACATTTGACCTTTAAGAAACAAACCACCTACTCACATCCTCTAGTGAAGAAAGAACAACTCGGGAAGACTCGCTCGAGGTAATGATGTCCCCAGAAATTTTACTTCCCAGTTGTATATTTCCAAATATTCTTTTCCTGCTCAAAAGGCCCAATGATTCCCTGCTCTACAGTCTACACACACACACACACTCCTTCACTCTGTTCCTTAACCTAAGCAATATGAGTTGTTTTTTAAATGTAATTTGTTCAAGGAAAAATATTAATAGCAAGAAGCAATATAAAAGTTAAAGGACATGAAAAGCCACAAATATAGATGAGCTTATAGCAAACAGATATATATTCAAAGATAACCAATTCTAGCCCCTACAAGGTAAAATACCCAAGCACTCTTGTTTCCTTTCTCTTGTTTTGGGTATACCTGTAGATATTATATCAACAGCATTTATATTATAATATAAATGTGAATGTTAGAATAAGCCTGCTTACCTATCTGCGAATCCATCCAATATTTATTGACCACCTACTATGTGCCAGGCACTGCTACTATGCTATGCTCTCGAATACAACAGCAAAAGAGTTTATACTGTTATGACTGAAACCCAGGCAGACTGAATCCAGAGCCCATATCTTAACCACTATTTTTTGTTACTTCCAGTAAAGATGAAAAGCAGTAAGTTCAATCTTTTCAGGTAGTCCATGATGCCAGGTGTAGTGTGGTAAAGATGAATGAAGACTGCTTGTGGAAGAAGGTTATTGTGACCTTCCTCAGATGACAGTTCCAATGGTGGGATTGGTGAGGCCAAAACTAGGTTTACAGGAAGCTGTGAAGGTAGTGTGTGGTGTAGGAAGACAGACTGTCATTGGAGATATTCACCAGTGAAAAAAAAGGTGTGAAGTAACTCAGTAAGTAGATAGGATGGCGTCAGGACAGCAAATGAAGACGGGACCTTCCTGATCATCAGTAGACCATTCTATGTGACCAGCCTCAGGAGGCACAGACCACTCCAATGCCAGCAGCCAAGAGACAATTCGTGGGCAGTTTTGGGCCAGCAAGATCTCTTCTCTCATCCCACATTCCTCAAACCCTGACCTCTAAATTCACTCAGAACTGATACCTAAGACAAAAGGACAGACCAGAAGGACATATGATTGTCATACAGGTAGAGGCCAGTAATCCAACCTGTCTTCAAACTTAACATTCTGAAATTATTTTAGCATAGGTTTCCACGCCCTGCTAAAAACATCACCACAGCATTTCCTAACACCCTTCTTCCTCAGAACTCAGAGTACTTGCAAATATCTCAATCAATATCCAAACAGATTGTGAGAAAGTAGAGCAGTCATTATCATCCCTATTTTATCACGAGTCTAACACTTAAAGCCGTTTCAAGGAACAAGTACAACACCAGAAAAAGGTTTTCAAAGAACTCCAGAATATCAAGCTGCCACCAAAGGTGGTCTGAAATGCTTTCATTTCTTCACGTATCTCAGATTCGCATTCCACACCAACTAGTTTGTCATGCTGCAAAGCATCTGTAGTGACAGAAGCCCCTTTTGATGTAGCAATGTTATTTAGACATTTTATGTGATTATTTTGTCCTTTTAAAGATTACATGTCCTCAGCCACTCCTTTAGAGCCAATAAACCCCCAAAATTCACAGAGGAGAACATTTACTATTCCTTTTACTAGCAAAGGTAAGGTCTATTCAGCAGGAGGCTCGAATGACCCATAATGGGGCATGATTCATTAGGGAAGAGCTACAAATATATCAATCACCATGTCAGAGGAGAAGTCCGGTTACATGCAGTGGGAGATGCATACCACATATACATTTGTTCCGCTCTGTGCAGGCTCACCTGTCTTTGGTGGTTCACACCATATAATAATCAATTTTGCTGACAAGTTTCCCTACAAATTGTTTTAGCCTCAGTTACACGTGCACCTCAGAGGTGAGATCTGCGGCCCTCTAAGGAGGAGAATGAGCAGGGAGCTTGGCTTCCAGTAAAACAGAACATATGGAACCGTTTGAGGGAGAGAGTGTGCAAGCAAGCGTGCCAGTGTACACACACAAGGGAAAATTTGTTCAGGAGTGGAGATTCAGCTTGGATATGCCTCCTACGGGGAGGGACAATAACACTTGAGAAGAACTAATGAATTTTCAGAGCAGTTCTTGATTTTAACGAAACTGGTTGTTGTGAACCCAGCATTCTAGCTCATTCCAAAAATAAATTTAACTGCTTTATATAACTTTTCCATGCTGAGTAAAACAAAATGCACTACTGGGCAAAAATCAAATAGCTAGCCAACAGGAGACCTGGGCTCCAAACATAATTTTAACATTGACTGACTGTGAGATGTTGAACAAGTTGCTCTCCTTTTCTTCATTTGCAAGGGTTATGATAATCTTTATGAACCATGGTGATATCTCCAGCCTTCCCACCATAAAGTAACCTTAGGCTTTAATTTAACTGTCTCCCTGAGTTTAGGAGATGAGTCATTGTATTTCCTAGATTTTAGTTATCAAAGCACATAATTTGTCAAGAGAGAGGCCAATATGATATTGGAACTCACTAGAATGCATTCTAATTAAACTCAGTGGCATCCTGCCCAAGTTTATATGAAAGGAACAGTAACAGTACCACCCACGTATTGCCCAGGGAAGCAGCTTTTCTCCCAAGTCCAAGAACAGTTAGTCGTTAAAAATCAGAATGTCAAATCTTTGCTAAGTTTCCCTCTGAGACAATCGCTTCACACAGGAAACACCTACACCCTGGGAAGGAGACAGCCAACACTTAGAATGTACAATAGTTTTCAAACTCAGATTTCACCAACCAGGAAAAAAAAAATGGACCAATAGAGATCCAATTTTTCATTTTATCAAGTTAGAATACTTAAAGCGGGATTATCTATACTACCACTCTTTTCATAAAATAATGGCAATGTTTTAACACCAAATAGGAGGAAAATAATATCAGAAAAAAGGACAGTCTCTTCTAAGAAAATCAACTTAAAATCTTCACACTTAGCCCACCTCCCACACATCCACCCTACCCACTACTTTGACCTTACTTTCCTCATTTTCTGTGGATCCCATGCTGGACTGGCTGCCCCAGGTTAGTGAACAGGCTTTTGTGTACCTTCCTCTAGGAGAGAGGTGTGAGGTATCATTAACAGTGTGCATGTTTCACAGATGACTATGGCTGATGAGACATATGCCAAAAGACAACGTTTGGCTATTGTGATCGTTTTCAACTTTAGGTGAGGCAGAGGAACTTTTGCTTTTATTTTTATTCATTTACTTTTAGAGACAGGGTCGGCCTCTGTCACCTAGGCCGGAGCGCAGTAGTATAATCAGGTGCACACCACCACAAATGGCTACATTTTTTTGTAGAGATGGGGTCTCACTATGTTGCCCAGGCTGATCTCAAACTCCTGCCTCAAATAATCCTCATACCTGGGGCGTCCAAAACGCTGGGATTATAGGCGTGAGCCACTGTGCCCAACCGAGCTTTTGCTTTTGACTGAGAAGTCATCATTCTACCAAACCAGGTTTTGTATTTTCTCAAGTCTGTCACTAGACTGGGGAGGAGAACAGAGATAGGGTCATATGTTTTAAAAAGCAAAGGAAAGAAAACATACAAAGACTCAGTTATCATGATTTATCTTTGGGCTATTTAGTATGCATTTTTTAAAATATAAAATTAATATGAAACTCAAAAGTGTTAAATGAAATTGTTCAACAGCCTCTTACTGTGGGTTACTTAGGAGGGATTTTAAGAACATGCAGTTATAATTTGGAAAAACATTCTAATGATTCATAAATTTACCACAGTTCCCATGTAACTGAAAACAATAGCGCTCACCGCAAAACATAGACAGAGCATTCAAATCATTTTAATGGTTTCTCATTTTTTTCTTTTAAACTCTCTGCTCCTTTTATCACTAAGATTTTTTAAAATGAAAAGTAAAATGTCCCTGCTGCCCATTTTCTTCTCTTATTGTTTCCCTTTTGCTCTAACAATGAGGGTAAAATTAAGTGCCTGGACCACTAGAGATTTCCAGATGGTCAGACAAATGAGTACTTCAGCTCCCGGCTTGCGTTTTTGATAGATATGGACACACATCTCTCACTCTGTCCCTGTGGCTCTTGTTCAATACACAGTTGATTTAGCCTAAGTGCCTTAAATATGTGGCTACCACATTCCTGCCTTGGGTGAAGACCAAAACTGAATTAACTGCTAACATCAAAATGGGAACTTTCTATGCATTTATAAAAAAATCCCTTTATTTTCCTGGGGCTTATACTTGAAATAAAATACTAAAAGCTAATATTATGTATATTTTAATCTTTGCAGATTATTTTGAAATGTAATTTTTTTATTTGTCTCCCTTCCTGATTCCCACCTTTCCTCCAGTTCATTTCATTGACTCTTTTCCTAGTTCCCTAGAACTGTCACACCACTCCTGTGATACAACCCCAGGCCATTTTGTCTCTTCTTTTATTCTCATGTGTTCCATTGCTGTTATCCTTCTGGCCTTGAACATTAGCACCTAAGGAAGGGCTGGATGACAAATGCAAGTGTTTATTTTATTAAGTAAATATGCACATATTGCTTACTATAAGCCACCCATTATTCTAGGTGCTTTTAAATTAACTCATTTGGTCCTCATAATAACTGTGCTAGGTGGATACTGTTATTATCTCCACTTTACAGATGATAAAACTGAGGCACAAAAAGTTCAGTAACAACCCCAAGGTAACATAACCAGCTGATGATGAAGCCCAGATTCAAAGCCAGTCAGTCTGTCTCCAGAGCCCTTGCTCTTAACCATTGGTAGAGGAAGAATGTGAAGAAGCAGGAAGGAGAAGAGGATGGGAAGCAGAAATAGAGGGAGAAAGAGAGAAATTAATGACTGAATCATTGGGGATGAGAAAGATGGAGGGAGAGGCAGCCTAGGAGTAACCATGGATCCAGAGTAAAAATCTGGGCTTGGTGTTCATACGGCTGTGGGGCAAAAATGCGTAAGGTTGGTATAACCACCTTGGAGGAAGAGTTTTGCCATCTTGAAGACGAATGGTAATTGGTGCGGCTCACAATCACTCATGACTGGCAGAATAGAAGAGCATGACTAGCGGTGTGCTGGTAAATGTTTTGACAACCAGGGAAATGGAGGGGTCCTGGTTTGTGGTGTTTGGTGGTTTTCGTGGTGTAAATAGTCCCACCATGGCCGATTTCAAGCTACCACTGAGATGTCACTGAACTTAAAGATGTCACTGAACTCAGAGTTGGGAAGAGATGAAAAGCAACACAAATAGTAATAAGGTATAATAACTCTACTATCAGCAATAGATGCAGATGCCCTCAAGAACATAGATAATCCTGAAATGTTATAAAATAATTGAGAAGTGATGAGTCTTGGCACTTATTACCTTTGTCATATTATGGAATTTGCTTTTTAATAATGGCTGTATTTAACAACCAGCTCACAAAATTTCAGAAAGTTTGACAACCAGCTCCCTGGAGCACAGAGAATGTGAGTATGACTACCCGAGTACCTCTGTTCTCAGGTAAGTGCATGGAGAGTGAGCTGAGACTTGATCTTCACAACACCCCAAATTTACCCTAGCTAGGAAATAAATGCAGAAAGAGGGAAAACAAAAATGACAGAGCTTATGAAAAACGGAATACCCACTCTAACTTCAAGACTGGAGAAAGAGGTCAAGTGTGAAAGAGTTTGAGAAGGCAAGTCTAGAGAAGGGCTGAGTGTGTGTTCTCTACCAGGCTATAGGCCATGAGTGGCAAACAAAACAACCTTACCACCTACCCTGAACTCCCTAAGCGAGGTCTTGTGTCTTCTTTCTCTGTTCTACCGAGATTCGTACTCACAGGAAACAGAGGTCAAGAAGGAGTAGAGACATTTCATAAAATGACCCTCTTTAGATGAGCCACAATAATCAACTGTGTAAAAAGAAAATACAACTCAGGAGTTTAATGGAAACCATTTACGCACAAAGCTGGATGTAGTACTGAGAAAAAATTTGCACAGACAGCTCTGGTAGAGAAGAAAAAGTCAAATATCAAAGGCAGCTAGAAATCTTTGGAGGGCAACAATCAGTCTCACTCAAGTTTTCCTGAGAATCAAGCAGAGAGTCTATAGTACAATCATACTCGGGAAGAATTTTCCACTAAATGGATTTCCATGGTATCTGTTCCATGAGGTAACCGTTTTAAAAATTTTTGTCACTTGAGTACAAAGGGAGGTAGCGAGATGTGTGTGAGAAAAAAAAGTTTTTCACGGAAAACCCGCTGCCTTTTTCTTTATTGCTTAAGATATTTGAAAAGTCATGAGCTCAAAAAGGGATGCACACTTAATCTTTTACCTCTAGCTCTGCCTGCAACCTTTACTAGATATAGCACAGTAAAGAATTTTACGTATAAAGTACTTACCAAATGCTTGCTGAATTGAAAGATTAGTGCAAGATCCATCTCATTACACCAAACTGCCAAATAATAGACTGTTCTGCTAATTGACATTTGAATATATAATTATAACTAGCAACCCTACCTAGCAGGGCACCTTGGGTCAAACAATCAGCTAGCTGCCAGATCCCAAGTGGCAAGCTGTGGATTGAATTGGAAGTTAGCTAACACACTTCTCACTTGTAACTGGAAATAGGAGGCACAGCTGAAAGCCTCAGGTTGGCTTTGGTGAAGCCAACACTGAGACTGAGGCCCTTTCAGTTTTACTGAACACTGTGTTTCTGTTCCCTAGTGCCCCTTAAGTGATAAGAACTTCCTGCCACATGATTCTAGTTTAGAGAAGGGATTCTACTTTCCTGCCATAGTTGATATGGTACAGCTGGATACAAATAGAGTATGTCTAATGAAGAACCTCTACCAAGTTCTTTTTCCAGAACAATCATTTAGTGAATATTTCTTGAGCACCTACTACAAGGAACGCACTGTGCTATGGAGATGCGTGGATAGAAGGGGCAGGAGACTAATGTTTATTAAATAGCTCCTCCATGCCAGGGATTATGCTAAGCAGGGACAAGGCTTCATCTCATTTAGTCCTCACACGCCTCATTTTACAGATGAAGACAGGGAGCTACAGAAAGGTTAAGTTCTTTGCCCAACAGAACACAGCTAGTAAGTGGTGAAGCCCAGAGCTGCCCCCAGGCTGCTCCTACCCCAAGGCCTGCTCTACTATACCACATTGCAACTTATTTCAAGAATTATCAGGCAAAGCCCTGGAGCGAGAACAAATGCAGTCTAGTTGATCTAGTCTGAGTCTTCTTGAAGAGGATAGAAAATATGCATACACAGGAATTCAGCTGCCCACAGGAGGTACATATGAGTGCTGTTCATCATGACCCTGAGTGCTCTAGAATGGCTTTCTAGACAACTTAGAATCTCAGCTGCGCCTTCAGGGAAGGTAACTAGAAAGGCTGGACTTGCAGTGCATGCATAGGAAGAAAAGAAGCGGGGTGGGCGTTCCATATTCCTCCAAGCGCCTGCTGGGAGAGGCAGGGCAGGGCCTTCTAAGTAAAGGCACAGGGAGCAGGAAGGAGAGATGTTATCGAGGGGAGAATTTACTTCTAGGTAAAGAAAGCAGATTCAAAATACACATTTATTCTCCCTCCCTCTTGAAACCCCACTGAAATGAGGATAAAGAGATTATTTTTTCCCAAGACATAAACCTATAAGGGTAAGGAGAACAAGAGGCAGAAAACAAAAGCAACAATTTTGGAAGCTGAAAGGCATATTAGAGAGATCAGTTCCTCTAACAGACTCAAGAAAATGGAATCCTGTGTGAATAGGAGGGAAGGCTGGGAAACAACCTAATCTTTATTTTGAATTCCTGGCAGCCCCAGGTACATCTGGACATGGGGGCAAAAGGGAGGGAGTGGTTCATAAAAGGATTACTTGAAAGTCTACTGAAGAAGTAGTCAGACCCCTAGATCCCTTAGGCTCTCCCTGGGCAACTGTCTCTTCACCCCAGCAAAAACTTGAAGGTTTATTTTTTGGAAGGAATAAAATAGAGGGTCACTGGACTGGCAGACTGCATGAACAATTAAGGGTGGAAGAAATATTAAGTGAATTCACATATACTGGACGCCAGAAATTCCCACCTCTCTTCTACCCTCTTCCCATTTGGTTTCCTGGATACTGGCAGCCAGGCCTTTGATCCCCAGAAAGCAGATTAGAGAATCTTTCTCTGTGGAATCTGGTCTAAGACAAAAGACCTAAAGATACTGACATTGGAGGTTTCGCAAATAAATGGCCCAGTCAAATCTTTATGGTTCTATGACCCTACCTCAAGCCAAGAGGTAAGATGAGAAGAATAAATAAAAGCTAAAGAACTCCGTTCCTTAGTATTTGAAAAATAAAAAGGATCTCTTTGAACCAAACTCCATATAAAACTATTACTAAAAAACAGTTTAAAGTATTTTAATTTATTTACAGAAGAAAATGCTTTTTACCTTCTGTGTTCTTGGCAATTATTTGCTTACCACATTAATGGAATAACCTCAGATTCATGCTGGTTGAAAAGAGAAGGCCATTAGCACATATGCCTGAAAGATCCCCTAAACCATACAGTAAGATAACACACAGTGCAGTGCACAAGTCATAATCTTCCTTTAATTAAGTTAATCAATACACATTTGCTCAAGGTTCTACGGAAAGGACCTGGTCTCTTTTAATATGCACACCCACCTCTGAGACTTCTAAAAATTAGTCTGTGGCAGGTTTAAGTAAGTGATTAGGGTTTTCCATTGTTATCCTACAGGTCATACTATGCATCACATTTAAGTGAATGTGGCAGGATAATCTTCTGAGAGACTACTTTCTGTTCTAACTGCTGCAGGAAACTGGACGGGATGGGGGGTGGGGAGAGAAACACCCCAAAGATATTTTTCTCCTTCTCTGCCCTCACTTGAAAAGAATGGCTCCCCGGGAAAGGATTAACAGCTTCCTTTGCTCCAAGAAATATCCCCCTAAAAATCTACCAGCCAGGTGTCTGAGAGAGGAAGCTGAGACTGCCCTCAATGGGAAGGGGTAAGAGGTTTTATACACTTCGTAAAGATTGATGCCATAATGGTAATGAGAACAAACTTGAACATTTACTGAATGGTGACTACTGTGTTTGAAAGTTTTCATAGTAATATGCAAATTAGAGATTTACATACTAATTTATTTAATCCTTGCAACAATCCTGTGAAGAGGGTATCATTACTGCCATTTTGCAAAAGAGAAAACTGAGGCACAGGGAGGATAAATAATGTGCCTAATGCCATACAGCTAGTGAATGGGAGGGCCAGGATTTGAACCCCGGCAGTCTGGCTGCAGAGCCCACTGGCTTATTTACTCATAGCAGATCCCTGGCCTGGGAATGCCTGGACTGAGGAGCGCTAGTTTCCACACAGGCTCCAGTGGTTGAGTTCGACTGGCATGAGTGGTGAGATCACAGGGCACGGCAGAGCCAAAAGTTTTCAAATCTCCTGAAGGGACTTGCAAGTGACCCTCTCAGCAAAGACGACAATGGACAGAATGCATTTTAGGAGAGAGGGCATGCACATTTCTCTTTTCAGTAGAACAAGTTGTACAACTCTTATAAAGCTCTCCAAAAAAGGTTTTAAATGGGAAGTGTTAGTTAGCTTGATTGTGGGCATCACTTCACAATGGATGCATAGATCAAATCGGCACATTGTACACCTTATATATAAGTAATTTTTATTTTTATTGTCTCAGTAAAGCTGGAACTTTTTTTAAAACTCAACGCTTTAGAGCACATAGGCTCTCAGATCCAGGGATGAATCAAAATGAGTTTTATTTTGGAAGAAGGCAAGTAGATAAATAAATTAAAAGGTACTTGTTAGAGCTGAGGTTTAGTGTAAGAAGAAAGTGGTGATGCCTCAAATTAACCAATCCCATTGCCCAGCCTACATGACTAGCTATCCCTTATTCAAAACGGGACAGCAGCCTCACCAGTAGAGCCTCTCTAGCTAGCATTATCTCTTGCTACCTCCCCTATGTTCCACAGCTGTAATGAAGAGCACACCTGTGCCCCTATTCCTTAGTTCCCTGCCCCCAAACATCTCATACCAACTAGGCCTTGACACACATAAGGCCCGGTGCATCCTGAGCATCTAGTCAATGTCTGGTACCCAGTAAGCCAAGTACCTGAGCCACGTAGTGTGTAGTAGGGACAGAAGAGCTTGAATGCACTTCCATCTCTGTCAGTGACTCACTCTGTGACCTTGAGAAGTTGCTCGATTTCCCTTAATTTCATATTTAAAGTATTTGCAGTATAGTATTGTTGCAAAGATTAAATGAGATCATATATATGAAAAGCAAGTTACTCAACAGTAATGTGTCTATTATTAGTAATTGTTAGCTATTAATAGTTTCCCATCATAAATGTTACTTGTCAGTCCCAGAGTTATTATATGTCCCCCTTCATAAATATTAGTTGAAAGAAGGTAATTTCTCTGAGAAAATATTGATAAATGACTATAATCTTTATTAAGAAAATATGCACAGCAAAATAGATGTCTCCAAGTTCACAATGATTGGTGATATGATTTGGCTCTCTGTCCCCACTCAAATTTCATGTTGAATTATGATCTTCAGTGTTGGAGGAGGGGTTTGGTGAGAGGTGACTGGATCATGGGGGTGGATTTCCCCCTTGATGTTCTCGTGATAGTGAGTTCTCACAAGATCTGGTTGTTTAAAAGTGGGAAATAATATCAATTTCCAAATATAAATGAGTGGGCCTAGTCAAATCAAGTTTCAGTACCTGTAAACAAAAACTACAGTGGACACACAAAGCTCTGTGCTATTTTATTTTAGCACAGTTATTTATGCAAATTAGCCATCAGAGATTACAGCACAGACATGGTCAGCAATCAACAAAAGAACTGATGATGATGATGAGAATAAGCCGACAAATAACAAATTCCAGAATCAACATCGGAAGATATACTTATTACTGCTGCTAATGTCACCCTAAGCAGATACAAGCAGAAAACAAACAACCCAATGGCCACCCACTGCCTTTTGTGAAATCTGTTTGCTCAAAGCTCTGTTTGGTCAGTAGGTTGTAATAGAACTACTGAATGTCACAACTGTCAGTCACTAGTGCAGAGCTGCAAAGCAGGAAGTTTTTCTAAGCAAGAAAGCCATTCCAAACTAAACAGCATCCTCTAATACAGCCTTGATTTTCTTGGCAATATGTTTAAGTGAAAGAAAATATATAAACAGAAAAGTGCAAAGTGCATAAATTGTAAGTATAGAGCACAATAAACTTTTACAAAGTGAAATCACCCATATAACCACCACCTAAATCAAGATGGAGAACACTGCCAGCACTCCAGAAGCCTCTCTCCCTGGACTCTCCCAGTCACTATTCCTGCCCAAAGGTAACCCCTGCTCTGACTTCTATCCCTGTGATTCCTTTGACCTGTTCTTGAACTTTATATAATGAAATGCCACAGTATATGGTTACTGCATCTCCTTTTTTTTTTTTTTTTTTGGTTTATTATTATGTCTATGAGATTTCTCCACATTGTGGCATTTAGTCATAGTTTATTATTTTTCATTGTTATAATATTCCATTGCATATTTGCCTAATTGCAAGTCATAAATATATTCTATTTTATCTTTCCAAATTTTTACAATTCATTTGGATATCTAGTTGATCCAGCACCCATATGGAAAGACTACCGTTCCCCCATAGCCCTGCAATGGCAGTGTTCATAGTCAGAGCTTGGTCTGGTTTTCATTTTCTGTTATGCTCCAATGATTTCTTTTTAATGAAAAAAATTGTGCGGATCTCCCCATGATGGCATCTGTATGTTCAATATTTTTTGATAAAGAATATATTTAATTACCCAAAGATATTATAACATCAGTAAGGTTTATAATTATTTTATAGTTATCATTATAGCTTTTACCCATGTTAACAAATAGTACACTTACGTACGAACCCTAATAATTCTGATTAATGGATCCATGTGATAACTCAGAGATTCTCACACTGATAATTATGCTTTAGATGTTAATTTTCAAATGGTTTTACTCACATATATTTGCTCTGGTATAATTTCTGACTGTAAACATAAATCTGTCACATAACCAAATGTAAACATAACAAAAAAATTTTAGAAAAATGTTTTCCCTACATAATAACTACCTCAGTTTTAAAAAGAAATATGTATGTATGCACATATATGTATGTAGTATGTATGTATCTATAGCTTAAAGAGCAACTTTGACTTCTTGTAGACATCCTAAAAATCTTAGCAATGGCCATCAGTTTCACAGCTGGAAAGCAATGATTTTTGTTTAACTAAAGGCCATCCTTTCTGTTGTAACTAGTACTTTAGTCAGTCAATCAATCGCTCAAACCCCAAAATAAAATGCCTTAATTAATGAAGCCTCTGGGAATGAGGTTCTTTTTATTCCCCCCTGCCCCCTGAGACGGAGTCTTGTTCTGTCACTGAGGCTGGAGTGCAATGGCGTGATCTCAGCTCACTGCAACCTCCGCCTCCTGGGTTCAAGTGATTCTCCTGCCTCAGCCTCCTGAGTAGCTGGGATTACAGGTGTGCCACCAACTTGGCTAATTTTTTTGTATTTTTAGTAGACACGGGGTTTCACCATGTTGGCCAGGCTAGTCTCGAACTCCTGGCGTGATCCACCCACCTCAGCCTCCCAAAGTGCTGGGATTACAGGTGTGAGCCACCGTGCCTGACCTCGAATAAAGCTCTTTTTAATGAAAAATGTAAAATTAAAAAAAAAAAAAAACTAAAGATATGAACCATATGAGCCAGTGCTGATATAAACCTTTATGGGATTGCTTCTAAAGCTACATACACAACTGCTAAGTACCTTGTCTCATGACTTTTATGTGTAATCACCAGAGAAAAATGGGCTTGATCTCACATGAAACTGTGAAAGCATCCCTTTAACATTCCCAGCTTTACCTTCTGTACCATGCCTTACCTCGGTATGAAAGGCACCTGTCCTCTAAACCAGTGTTTCTCAAAGCAAGTCCAGGAAACACCTTCAGCGGAATCACCCTGGGTGCTTGTTAACACTGGGGATTCCTAGCCAGACAAGGTGGCTTACGCCTGTAATCCCAGCACTCTGGGAGGCCCACGCAGGTGAATCACTTGAGATCAGGAGTTCGAGACCAGCCTGGCCAATATGGTGAAACCCTGTCTCTACTAAAAATACAAAAATTAGCCAGGCCTGGTGGCGGGCTCCTGTAATCCCAGCTACTCAGGAGGCTGAGGCAGGAGAATCACTTGAACCCAGGAGGCAGAGGTTGCAGTGAGCTGAGATCACACCACTGCACTCCAGCCTGGACGACAGAGGAAGTCTCTGTCGCAAAAAAAAAAAAAAAAAAAAAAAGGTGGATTCCTGATCCCCGCTCCAGATGTAGAGAATCAGAATCTGTGGGGTGGTGCCCCGGAGTTTCCGTTTCTGTTTTTATTTTTAAATTGTATTTATTTCTTAAACGTTTATTCTAGGTTCAGGGGCACATGTGCAGGTGTGTCATGTAGGGAAACTGCATGTCACAGGGGTCTGGTGTACAGATTATTTTACCACCCAGATAATTAGCATAGTACCTAATAGGTAGTTTTTCCATTTTTAAACAAGGTCTGCAGGCAATTCTCATGCACCCAAATTTAAGAACCACTGTTTCTGGCCCTATTGTAGCTTCTCCTCATTTCCTGAAAACCCTTGGGGTTCTCTTCTCTGACTTAGTTAAAGCACAGGTCAGCGTTGACTGTTAAAGCACAGGTCAGTGTTGAAGGAATCTTCTCTTCACATGCCTCTCTTCCCTTTTGACTTGAGAACAGTTTAGTTACTTTCAGCTGATTGAGGTTGTTTTGTGAAGGAGGTGGCAGCTGAGTCAGTAGTATTTGGATATATCTGGATGGGTAGAAGGGCATTCTCAACAGAGAAAAGTGAAGGGGTAAGAATGTAAAAGCAAGCATTCTCTCAGAATGTGAGGGGAAAGGTAGCAGTTGGGTTTGGCCTAAGTGCTTGGATTATTTCTAGTCATATATAGAGAAACAAACAAATACATGTTGAGATTATACATATTAATTTAGGATTAAGGTAGGATTAGGTAGACCATGACATCATGCATGTATGTGGAAGTGCTTTTAAAGGTTTAGAGGGTTTTGCAAAGGGTATTATTATTATTATTATTATTATTATTTCATGGGTTTAAATTAAAGCATTTAAACCCCATGTTTGAAAACTGAAAGTAAAGAGGAAAAAGAAGTAACATCTATTAAGCACTTATGTGTGTGTTGGCTGTATATGTGGTATTTAGCTATTTGATTCTCTTCAATTCAACAACATTTCTCTAAAATAAATCAGAACTAGTAGATATGAAAATATTTGCCCAAAGTCACACAGCAGCTGTAAGGGGGGAAAAGATTTCTTTTTCTTTTCCATAGTCCTTTCTTCCCTTTCACACACTGCCATCTCTGGAGTGACCAGTGTTAAAGTTTTTCCTTGTCAGTGGCACTTTGTAGGCATGAGGAATTGCTTGCACTTGTACTTTCTTCCTCGGAACTTTTAGTTTGATGTTCTCTCATGCTCTGTTAGCTTGACAGTGTAATATGTAGAAATGCTGTGGAAAACCAGGCGGAGAAAGGCAGACCGAGCTGTCCGACATTAGCCAGTCTGTGTGACCAGATGTTCCCCTAGCATAGCAATTCTGAGGCACATTTCAGATTCACAGTTAACAGCTTAGAACTGGGCTCCTCTCAAGGACACACAGGCATTGGCCCACAGGCTTCGGATTTTTTCAGAGACAGGAAACATACCTATGGTGCTCTCTTGGCTTTCAGAATTTCATCTAAAAACAAAACTGCATAGGTCGAATAGTAGGAAATTGCCACCATTTGACCTTGTTTGACCTACAAAGGTGGCAATTTCATAATGAATAGAAACAAACATTCCAGATGTTCTATGAGTTGGAGTTTTCTGGTCTGCAGCTGGCTCTGCTTTATAGAAGACAGCACAAATCTTTGTGACAAAATTTCCCGCACTGTAAAGAGCTTCAGCATACCAAACAATAGCAGCCCTATTACACCTACAAGTGCTCAGAGCAATTTTTAACCAGCATCTTATTTTATCTTCACCATTCTGTACACTGAAGACATTAAAAAAAAAAACTTGTTTTTTTTCTAACTCTTAAAAGTCAGAAATAAACGTTTTATGTTAGGCCTTTTGTTCTATCTCTAGAAGGATTTTGTGAATTTGCTCTCTAAAAAAGCCAAAACCAATCAACCAACCAACCAAACTGTCCTAAGTGTTCAAGGATGGCATGAAAGCAGCTCTCTAGTCCTTGTCTTCAATATGATTTCCTCCCAGTGCTAATGACTGTAAGCCACTATTCCGTGAATAAATCCATTTAGGTCTCCTAACACCAGCTGCAAGTAGGAAATTAAAGCAAATGGAAAGCCAGGCGCTGCAGTAGTTCCAGTGTGGGTACCAGGATCCAAGAGACACTCATCCATTAACCAAACAGCAGCACTTTCCAGCCCAGCGGGAACCAGTGGCTCCCTGCTGAGAAACAGAAATTAACTTTGCGAGGAGATAATTCGTCTTCAGATGGTTGTCATATTCAGAAAAGCTCTCTAGGTGAGGTAGTGGGAAGAGAGGGCGTGAAGCTACTGACAACATAGCCACACATGAAACAAAAGGCTTATCAGGGAGCCAGGTGGCACTGAAGATTGATGTTCTGTCTTGCCACCTCTGGGACATGAGCTTGAAATGTAGCAGGAGCTGTGGTGCCATTTGCCTCTAATGGCTGCTTGGAAAAACGAAGATGCACAAGCAGTGGTTGTAGATTTAACTCTACCGAAAAGAAACAATGAGACAAGTAGAATAAGGTTTTTGAAAAACAAATTGGTGCCACTGGGTGGGGTTCTGCAAAGTTTTGAGGGAGGGGAGAAAAGTCAAATACCAAGAGGATGCTACAAAAGATGGCAAAAAAGAGACCTGCCAGGGTGGACGGCTGTCACAGAACAGGCACCTGGAATTTGAAATGCATCTTGGGATTGGATAGCAAACTGCAACAAGATGCCACTTGCTGTTCAGAACAGATGAAGCATAGAAGTACCTCAGACTGTAACACTGATTTGACTAATTTGAAAATAATTTGATACTATAGGGTTTGGATTAACTACCATGGGGTAAAAGCACAGGAAAAGTCTGACGTTTGGAAACTGAACAGAACACCATTCCATTTCAGAATCAACATTTGATGAGCACCTGCACACCACCAGGTCTCCATCCTCAACAAGTTTCCAATAAAATTATGTCTGTTTAGTCCAAGGTTACTAATGATAGCAGCAGGAGGCAAATTCCTAGGCAAGAAGGGGCAGGTCCCTGGTGATACCTGACCTTCAAGCCAAATACAGCGGGAAGCCTGAAAACCAGGCTGCCAGTCTCGGGGAGAATCCATTACCCAGAGTGAGAACTAACTTAATGCCTTCCGGTCAATCCAAAGGTGCTTTTTCCAGGTCCACCCATGGACCAATCAGCACACACTTCCTCCCACCCATGAGCCAATCAGCACACACTTCCTCTATTCTGAGTCCATAAAAAACCCCAGACTCACCCATATGTGAAGACTGCCCGCCTGCAGGTAAGGGCTACTCACTTTGGGTCTCCTCTCTGCTGAGAGCTGTTCTGTGGCTCAATAAAATTCTTCTCTGCCTTGCTTACCCTCCAGTTGTTTGTGGAAACTCATTCTTCCTGGATGCTGGACAAGAATTCAGAACACACCGAATGGTGGGCTCGAAAAGGGCTGTAACACTTTCCTGGCCAGATCGCTGAGCTGCGGGCAATGACATGCTCCTGTTCATGAGACTGTGGGAGTAAACACTGGCGACCCTTCTGGAGGCCCAGACCTCAGGATTCCCCAAGCCAGAGCTGTAACACTATAGCCTTCCTACCCTTCGCTGGTGTTGGGTGGCTACCCCATGTGACGGGAAGCAGCAATGGGGCCAGGGCAGCCTGGGAGCCGTGGGCCAGAGTGAGGCAGTGGGACTGAATGAGGCAAAAACACGCCTCCCTCCTACCCCCCATTCGCCAAGCTGTGGGTGGTGGAAACCAGAGAGCTGCAGAGTGCCCCCACACCCACCCCTTGGGGCTCTGCAGTTGCTGGCATCTCCGAGTTTTCAGGTGTCACCGCATTCCCCTCATCCAGATGCTGGCACCCACAGGAGAAGCTTGTGGTATGCCTAGTCCAGCTGTAGGCTTGCACGGAGCCTGGAGCTGCCTGCCCTGCCGCAGTAGCTGGTGTGTCTGGCTTTGCGCACTGGCTGGACTCCACGCTCACTCGTGCACACACCCCTTGCTGCTCCATGCCTGGCTTGCCCTCAGTGGGCATGGGTCTGGGTTGGGAGCATAAGCCAAGCACAGCCTGGCAGGCCAAGGGGGACAGAACAAGCCCGACGGGCATGAGTGAAACTCAAGCAGAGGCGCCGCCGGCCACAGAGGGTTCCGGTTGGTGAAGTGACACTAAGAGAATCATCCAGGGAGGTTAAGTGGAGGTAATATTTTTTAAAGGGTTCTGTTTCTCCATTGCATTTACGGCTTTAGATAAGAACCTATCAAGCAGTGCCCAAGAGGCATCAAGAAACCTAGAGATGCAGAATGAAGCATCTGGATCTCCTATGAGCTACACTAATTGGCCATTGCCCTACCAATTCCAATTCATAGTTATTTTTATAAGTATAAATGATATCTAAGAGGTACCATAGTATAAAAGGTATGGAAGATGATAAAAATCACACATTTATTCATTCAACACACTTTCTCTATCTACTACATGTTGGATACTCCACTAGGAAGGAGCTGCATACACAGTGAGAAGACAATCTCTCTATACTCAAGGAATTCAGACTTGTGAGTGACAGAGAAGTAAATAAACAATTTCAAAAAAAGTGACACCACAATGTTAGTAAATAGCAGTGTCAGGGATCACGCCCAGGCAGTGTGCTCCAGGTGCTTAGCCATTTGGATGCTCCCTCACAACTCACTAAAGCATCACACATATTATTTTCCCACTTACAATGGCACCAATAACCTAAATCTATGTAGGACTTACCTTCTTTTAAACACGTTACTGACTGAATCCCCATATTGGTGTTGTAAATTGGTATTACTTCCGTTTTATAGCTAAGGCTCGAGGAAGTTAGGCTTCCTGTGAAAGGCCACATAGCTAGTGAGGAGCAGGTCTGGAATCTGATCCCACGTCTAATTCTAAAGTCCATGCTCTTTTAATGACACAGGGCAGTTTCTTACAATTAATATGCATGTAGTGTTTGACAAAGTGCTTTTACGTGTTCTAGATCTTTTAACCTTCCTGGCAATTCTGTGAAGTAACTATCTCAGATGACAGGTAAGAAAATCAAGGCTCAGGATGGTGAGGGATACGACCTGTTTATATGGGTGACAACCTATGTACATGGTTGATAAAGCCAAAGGCTTAAAACCAGGTGCCAAACCAGGCTTAAAATCAGTGCCTTCCCTGTAGACAGACACAGTCTACATCTGTAGATATAACACTTACAGATAATTATTGCAGCCATGTAATAACTGTTCACTAACTTTCTTGAGTGGGAAGGGGTATATAAGGTTAACTGCTTTGACTGGCAGATGGATTGTGGAGAGCTGGCTAAGGCTTACTTTCTTATCAGTAGTTGCTTTTACCCTCCTCCCAAAGAGAAAGGTACACACTATGTTTTTCAAAATCATTGATCATTCTATTATTATGTTAACAGTGCTATTACGTCACTATATAGGCACTTAGGGTGGAGAAAATGAATCTGGAGATTTGAAGGTTATAGGCTAAAATATGAATCCCAGGGTCCTAGAATAAAAGCCACGTACCTCCAAATGTGCTGATATCTTTTGAATTGAGATAGTCAATCCTGCCTGCCTGATAAATGGAAGACATACAGACATGGGCGTGTGTACATCTTTTCATTTCTCGATAGAAGAAATCTGACAGGGTACCTGCTGTAGTGTAGAGGAACAGCTGAAATCCGCTGTGGAACTAAGTTGGTTTTCCGGTTTAGATTATTAGATTATTCCAGGAAGGTTGGTTCCAGAGGACTGAGAGAGTATAAAGCAGCAGAGGTGCTCTACTCATTGTCTGGGGTAAGCCATACATGAAAAACAACTGTCCACTTCTCTGCTGATTAAAAAAAAAAAAAAAAAAAAGCCTTAGGAATAGAGAAGTCATTATAATCCCATAATCAGCTAGAGGGCAGCACTGTGTCATCTACTTGCTGCAAATGGGAAAGACATGAAGACAATAAGAGAATCATAAAAAGTAGGGAAAATATACTGCACAAGTCTCTAGCTGATGATCTAGATCATAAGGTGTCTTCCCTTTAATTAATGCCAACAGCCAAGTTCTTTTTTTTTTTTTTTTTTAAATTGGTTTCTGGGGAGTAAGGAAAAGGGATGGTGAGAAGGATACACCCAAGCAGATGAAATGGCGAAGAGGGGCTATTTGAAGGTAGGGCTAGAGTGGGAGTTAAGAGGGCTCAAAAGTCTAAAGTGCCTTGAGGTCCCACACAGCCTCTCAATTTTGCTGATGGCTGCACTTGTGTTTTAAAAATAAAATATCTGCTGAGTGGATTAAAGGAGTGAATTGAATTCCCGAGGCTCCGATTACTTTTCCCTTTGCCAGTTTTTATCAGCAACGATCAGTAAGACTGTCAGATCTGATGTAAGCTGCTTTCCTCTTGCACTCTTCTTTAGCTTCACAGCATGTGAAGCACAGGATTAAAATTGTGTGTGTGTGTGTGTGTGGGTGGGTGGGTGCGCACGCGCTCTTTTAACAGCTGAGCCCAGTTGAGAAGAATGCTAAAGAAAATTCCCTAGGAATCGGGAGACCAATAAGAGGTGGCAAGCACATGCGAGGGAACACCATCCTCGGTCTCGAAGGTAGGGCCCTGGAGTCCGTCATTCTCATTCCCAGCTCTACCCCAGCCTCACCCTGAGGAACAGGGAGCTGGACAACTAGCGTCTGCAGAGGCACATGTAAAGTGATGCTACTGATGTGTTATTATGAGGCCTCTTCCCGCAGCCAAATGGGCTGGACCTTTTGACACACTCCCTCTCCCTGTGCACACTGATGCCCCGATGAGGCAGCTGCCTGCCAGCTCCTGGCTGAGGCTGTTTCCTCCGGGCACCACATCCACTTGGAGGTTAAACACTCTGCCTCCAGAAGGCAAATGGAAACAGAATCAATGTTTTTGACTCACCCCCCACCCCAGGGACTGTAAACTGCTGAAACCTTGTTCATGAATACTCTGTGCCCACAAATATGCCAGTCAAAGAATGCACTTGGAATGAGGGCACAGTACAAACAGGCTGCTCAGTTCACAGGAACCAGCAAGTTCTTCTCGGTTTTAATCTGTCCAGAAGAGAAGGGAAATGATTCTAGAATAGGATCACTATAGAGACACTCCTCAGAGATGAATACAAACATGAGCATGGGGAAGGACTCAATAAACACTGGCTAACTGTATCAAACTGAAGCAGGATGTCTCCCCACTGGCAATGGTTGGGAATAGTTCCCCAGTTCTCAGGTGTGCCTAAGCTACTTAGATATTAGGGCAAAGAAAGATTTTCTTTCCCCATAAAATAGACAGAGGTGGCGACGGTCAAAAACATGGATGAGATATTGACAATATGAATATTGAAACCAGCTGCAGTGGTGCATCGCTGTAGTCTCAGCTACTCAAGAGGTTGAGGTGGGAGGATTGCTTGAGCCTACAAGTTCAAGACTAGCCTGGGCAACATAATGAGACCCTCTCTCCATCTCTCTAAAAAGTGTGTGTGTGTGTGTGTGTGTGAGAGAGAGAGAGAGAGAGAGAGACAAAGAGGGAGAAAGAGGGAGAGAGAGAGACAGAAAGAAACAAAGAAACAGATGGTAACAGAGCCCAGCCAGCTACACAAAGCAGGTGTTCCATCTAGTGAATAAGCACATAGTTATCCTCCATGTCATGCTAAAGAATGGCATTGTTCCAAAGAAGCCGGAGACGACCTCGATTGCTTAAACCACAGTCAAAATGCACTTAACTGGTACTTCTCTACCTTAGGCTACAGCCATTTACTGGATTCTGAACATTAGAAGCAAAAAGACAGGTAATTGACTAAATCCAGCTTCCAGTAACTTAATCCATGTCAGATTCTGCCAGGCCTTCAAGGAATACTTGAGAGCAGAGATGCCCGATTGTGTATTTATTTATTGTTTTGTTTTTTGTTACTCTGGTCCCTAGATCATTGTGAAAGTACTCAATAAATGTGCTTTGTGTGATTTTAAGGATGGATTTTAAGTGGCAGCAAATGTTGCTATTCCTTTCCCTTAGAAAAAAATGTTTTTTTTTTTTGTTTTTTGTTTTTTGTTTTTTAATCAAACAAGACTCTATAAGCTTTTACTTGTTCCCCAATCTCCATCCCAAAGACAGGAGTCAGGGAAATGCTATGGTTATTTTTTAAAAGCGGGGGAAAGGATTTTAGAAATTATTGATTAAATTTCAATCATCCCTTGGGTTATGAATATTTAGACAAAGAAATGTTAACTAAGAGCCATTATACATTCACCTAGATATTATGTTAATTTTCTTTTCTTTTCCTATAGGATTAGCAGACTAAGCAGTCTATATGTGTTGAATTATCTCATGGGCTATCCTTGCAGAAAAATATGGGGAAATGAAAATTCATGTAGTCAAATATTAGCAGGTGGTTGAAAAGCTATATTGAGAAAAGGTTGCTTAATGGATTCTTTCAACTAAAGGGATGCTTGTAACAGACTACAGTCCTTAGAAATGACCTATACATGTAATCCCAGCTACTCGGGAGGCTGAGGCAGAAGAATGGCTTGAACTCGGGAGGCAGAGGTTGCGGTGAGCAGAGATCGCACCATTGCACTCCAGCCTGGGCGACAGAGCAAGACTCCGTCTCCAAAAAAAAAAAAAAAAAAAAAAAGGCTCTATACAATGACTTTATTGCCAACTTTGAATAAAAAATTTATTTATTAAACTTAATAAAACCCAAAAGCTGAGAATGCTCTAGTATTACTAATGACAAAGTCAGTATTGACCATTATTCTGACAAGGCATAAGAACAAAATTATAAAATTTAAGAGCAACAAATGTTTTTCACTGAGATTCCAAATTACTGGCTTTGTCAAGATTATAAGAAAATCTTAAAAGATCTGGGGATTTTAATTTGCCAATAATAAGTTTGTATGAGAAGTTTGACTAGGTTCTTAGAAAAACAATGGCAACAACCAAAAATCTTGGGTTGGACTAACAGCAGTATAATGTAGCATGATGACTCATGGGAAGATCAAATCAACTGGAATGAACTGTTGAAGTTTCTGACACTCTCCTGCTTAAAATCTTCCAATGGCCACCTACTATGCTTACAACCTATACTTACCTGAGCCATGGTAACACAGCTTTGATGCCTTAAATATGCTGGCTGCTGCCTTCCTCTCCAATGTTGCTGAAGTGACTCTTCCCTTCTCTTGCTCTACTTTGCACATGACCTCTCTTTCTTTGACAAGACTCATGTTCACCATAGAGCCTGCCATGTACCACTCCCTCTGGCTGGAATGCGCTGTCCACAGACCTTCATTCGCTTCCTGGTTCCTTTGTATTATTCAGGAACAGTTCAAATGGCACGTTCTGAGATGCCTTCCCTCACCACTAATCAAAACACGCCACCCTGGCCGGGCCAGTGGCTCACACTTGTAGTCCCAGCACTCTGGGAGGCCAAGACAGGAAGACGGGTTGAGCCCAGGAGTTTAAGACCAGCTGGGCCCTGTCTCTATTTATAAACAAAATTAAAAAATACCACCTCTCTGCAAATATTTTCTATCATATTATCTGGTCTTATTTTCTTTGTAACATTTTTGACTACCAGAGACCATCTTGCTTATTTCTGTGTTTCCTGCCATTTACTTGATTTTTCCACTACAAGACTAGAAGCTCCATGAAATATCCGACCTTGCCTGTCTTCTTGTCTGCTGTATTCCCAGACTCTAGAATAGTGCCCAAAGGAGAACAGTGGCTCCAGAAGTATATGTTGAATAAAAAGTTAAACATGTGTGCTTGACAGATCATAGCAGACTGTGTTTAATTCTAGTTATCTTGTTTTGAGAGGGACACTGGACGTTTTCCAGGGGAAAGTAACCAGGATGTTGAGAATTCTAGAAACTTCCTCATATGAGGAAGAGTTGAATAAGCTAGGAATAGTCAATCTGAAGAAGAGAAGGTGAACAGGAAACATTATAGTCATCTTGCAGAAAAGAAAGCAAACTTGTTTTGCCAATATTCCAGATGGCAAAACTAGAAGGAACGAGTAAGTTACAGGGAAACAGATTTTTGGTTCAATTATAAGGAAAATCTTTGTTAAAAAAGGAAAGGAGGCCAGCCATGGATTGGAATGACTTTTGGGATGGGAAGTTTCCTGCTATGGTCTGTATTCAGCAGAGGCTGGATGACCATCTGTCGGAGTGATATAAAATGGATTTTGACATGGGTGTGTGTGTGGGGTAACCTAGATAACCTTTAAGCCCTCTCATGTCTGAACGTATGATTCTATAAGACTGTTCATACATAAATACAGCATTTGTCAAAGAGAAATGGAATATTAGGTCCCTGTGACATTCTTGTGGAAAAAAAAAATCATTTGGGAAATACTATATACTATATCCCCTTTGGTGATGTGCTACCATTAAAAAAAAAAAAGGAAAGAAAAAACAAAAAACAAACTTATTTAATACTGAACCAATTTTTTCCAAACCTATTTGGAAATGAATCAGTTTTCATACAGTACCTATTAACATCCCACAGGGCTGGATCCCAAGGAATATATTTTGGGAAATGGTAGCCTATACTAGAGGGAGATAATTTCTTTTCTCCTTAGAATGCCCTAAAATGCAAAAATACTAGAATTCCTATTTCTACATTCAGGTCAGTGCCAAAGCTCTAGGCTAAAAATGTGGAAAAGATACAGCACCCAGAGAAAAATTTTCAATTTTCTGCAATGTTATAAAGACAAATAATCTACATATCACAGGAATTGGCAGTGTTTTGTTGGTTTAGAAGAACACACGCAGCTGAAAGAAATTGACATTCTACTGAAAAATAGTTCCTGAACATATTTACATTGAGAGTTGTTTCTGTGAACATTATGGCCATGAATAACTCAGATACACTTACTTGGATGATATTGAAAACATTAATATTTCATATGCTGAAGTGCTTAGGGATGAACGTTTATAGTATATTGTTAAAGCTGACCAAAAGAAAGAAAATGAAATGTGATTTTTAGACAAGAAATCTTTTTCCTTTGTTTTAAGTTGTATTAATTTGGTAAGAATGCAAACGATTGGATTGATTCAGTCAGCTAATACCTGAGTACCTCCTACTACGTGTTAGGCATTAGAGATTCAATGGTGAGCAAAAAGACATCGCTGCTTTCAGGAAGTTCATTATTTAGGGAAAGAGAGAGAAAATGAAATCAGCCACTATAATAAATTGTGGTAAGAATAGCGATGTGCTGGAGCTGGCTCTTTTGGCTCCTAAGCGTGGACTGTTAAAGTTTTAGGACTTTCACGAGTCAGTTATTAAACACAGCCATCATTAAAAACTATATAAGTGTACAATTAAATAAAATTTATTAAAAACAATGGTAATACTCAAAATGTTTCACTTCCCAGTTATCTTATTACATATTTCACTACTCCTTAAACTTTTTTTATTTTTTAATTTAAGAGACAGGATCTTGATCTATCACCAGGCTGGAGCACAATGGCACAATCATAGCTCACTGTAATCTCAAACTCTTGGGTTCAAACAATCCTCCCACCTCAACCTCCCGAGTAGCTCAGACTGTAGGCGTGTGCCACCATGCCCAGCTAATTTATTTTCTTTGTAGAGATGGAGGTCTTGCTATGCTGCCCAGGCTGGTCTCAAACTCCTGGCCTCAAGCAGTCCTACCACCTCCCATATCACTGGGATTACAGGGGTGAGTCACTGCACCCAGTCTCTTTATGCTCTTGGGGTTATTAGCATCTATTATAGCTGTATGATGAAAATTATATATAATGAATTTTCTTAGAAAAACTGTACATTTCTTCCAAAGGCATCAGGTTAAAACAGATGAGGCCTCCATTAACATGTAAAAGCTATCAAACAAGATTTCTGTATTCTAGTATTCTTGGATTAAGAAGGGCTCTCCTATAACAAAACTGTATATACTTTTGCTTAAACATATTATTACTCAATAAATATGTACTGAACAACCTACCACATGCGAGGTTCTGAGAGAGATGCAGAACTGAACTAGAAATGTCCTGATGTCCCCAAATTTCTAATCTCATTGAGAAGATGTGAAAAGATAATAATAAAATGAGTAAACTGTAATTTTAAATGATGCTCCAGACAAGCTATTAAAATTTAGAAAATGAGAACATTTTAGATCCCAGAGAAGGGATGAGATGTATTTATGGATAAGATCTGACAGCTGAAGGAAAGTATGAAAGATATTTCAGGTAGAGGGGGAAGAGTTGTGGAACAGTAAGGGGCCAAGAAAATACCATGTATGCATTCAGGGACAATAACTAGACCAGTGAGAAGGTCTGCGCTATACAGAATATACCATTCTATCTAAGATACAATTACCTTCCACAGTTGTCCTTATAGACATGTTTGCCTGCTAGCTTCATTAGTGTTAAAGATTCAGAGACTGGGAAAGTCATAATATGATGTCCCTTGAGTGTATCAAATCTTGGCAAGTTGAACATTTTCACATGGGAACACTTAGATGGGAGGGAAACCAGCTATAATACCTATCACCTCGTTGACTGCTGGAGTTGATATAAAAATATTACAGACCCTGGGGGCATCCTCCTCTTCCCCTACGTGTTCTTCCTGAAGCTGTACACGCAGGCAAAAAGGCTCCTTTCACATTTGTTCCCTTTCCTAGGTGATCTGTTGCTGAATCACATTCACACGCACATTTCCAGGTGCAGTGTACCGCCCAGTGTGGGGCTCTCACAGGGCTTGTTGTGGCTGTGTCACTAAATCCTGTGTTCAAAGATATTCTGGGATAGCTGTGACTCCTGGGCCAGGTGCGGTGGCTCATGCCTGTAATCCCAGACTTTGAGAGGCCAAAGCAGGCGGATCACCTGAGGTCAGGAGTTTGAGACCAGCCTGGCCAACATGGTGAAACTGCGTCTCTACTAAAAAAAAAAAAAAAAAAAAAAAAAAAGTTAGCTGGGTGTGGTGGCGGGCGCCTATAATCCCCAACTACTTAGGAGGCTGAGGCAGGAGAATTGCTTGAATCTGGGAGGAGAAAGTTGCAGTGAGCCGAGATCATGCCATTGCACTTCAGCCTGGGCGACAAGAGCGAAACTCCATCCCCCACCCCCAACTCCAAAAAAGAAAGAAAGACAGAAAGGAAATAAAGGAAAGAAAGAAAGAATCCTAACCCAGCCAGGCACAGTGACTCACACACCTGTAATCCCAACACTTTGGGAGCCCGAGGCGGGCCGATAACCTGAGGTCAGGAGTCCGAGACCAGCCTGGCTAACATGGTGAAACCTCATCTTTACTAAAAATACCAAAAAAATCCCACAAAAAATTAGCTGGGCATAGTGGCACGGGCATGTCGTCTCAGCTACTTGAGAGGCAAGAGAATCGCCTGAACTCAGGAGGTAGAAGTTGCAGTGAGCAGAGACCATGCCACTACACTCCAGTTTGGGGAACAGAGCGAGACTCAGTCTAAAAAATCAACAGAAATTAAAAAAATAAAAGAAGTGAATCCTAATCCTCTTCTCCCCTAGAAAAATTGCCCTTGCTGCTGCTAATAATACTTATTAGGGGAAAAGTCTATGTTTACATAGTACATCATAGTTAATACATCTTCTTTATCTAAATTATGCTCTTTATTCTATTGCACAGTAGGGTGACTATGGTTAACAGTAAGGTATTGTATATGGCAAAATAGCCAGAAGAGAAGCTTTTGAATATTCTCACCACAGAGAAATGATAAATGCATGAGGTGATGGGTATGCTAACTACCTTAATCATTATGTAACATAATGATTATATAGCTAAGCATCAAATTGCACTCCATCAATATGTATAATGTGTTAAATAAAAAAATTTTTAAGTCTATAGAATGTTAACAAAAATTAAAAATTAAATTATCCCATGCCATGTGACTTTCTAAGGAAGGCATGGCAAGTGCTATTACCATGAACTTTACAAATACATACAAAAGTATGAGACCCATTTGAGAACACACTGTGATTATACGGGTCTCAAGCCCCATGTGAAACCTCAGCTTGAAACCCAGCAATCTCGTCCGCATACCAGGAGTCAGCAAAGTACGGCCTGAGGGCCAAATGTGGCCTGCCACCCACTTTTGTAAATGAAGTTTACTGGAACACAGTCACATGCATTCACATATATATATGTTGTCTACAGCTACTTCCCCACTACAAAGGCAGAGACGAGTGACTGCAACACAGACTGCAGAGCCCAAGAAGAAAAAGATTGCTTGTCCCTGCATTATACCATATTATCTTAGTTGAATGGTCCTAAATTCCTAGAAACAAAAGTATGGAATCTTTTAGCCCAGCATATAGAGAACAATCTATATCTGACTGGGTACTGGAAAGGGACTCCCTAAACCCATAGGAACACTACAGGATGAACGCCACCCACATAGCATGCAAGGACTCTCTAAGCCCAGAGTACCAACTGTGGGATGCATGCCACCTACACACAGCTCACTTAAGGGTGGTAAAAGGCTGTGGTTACAAGGTACTGGATTAACTTCAGGTTGGCCTGTGATGTCTATTAGCATTTTTGAAGGTTACAAGAAACTGAAGAAAAATAACTGTGTAGAAAGATTGAACTAAATACTTAAAAGATTATATGAAAGCCTAAGGTAATGAGGCAGGCAGCTGACAGGGCTAGAAATGGATTTTATGAAATTCTAGTCTCAGCTTGCTTCTTGCAGCGTCTTTTCTCAAATTCCCTTTCACTTTATCCCCTATTTTTTTGCTTGATTGAAGACCAACTTCAGAGATATAAAATAAGTGTGACGTTTAACTTTTTTTTTGGGGGGCATAAAATTCTTGTGTGTGGGAAGGGTAGTGAGGACTAAAAGGCAGTTATTACAGAATTCATTGCAAAGTCCATTGTTCTATTATAGTAAGCAAATGCCTGCCTTTTATGTTCTTTCAAATCCTGTAAGATTGAAGAGTTTATCCAGTCAACCAGACACACAACATTCTCCCTGAAAAAGGAGAGTGTGCTATCAGTGGTCTAATGCCACTGCAGCAAAGAATCAGATTACTCTGACTTGTGTTCACAGCATGATTATAAAATAAACCTGTAATCTGTGAAAGTGAGCAAAGCTTCCTTTAGCTCACTGCATGCAACATGAAGTATATAGAGTTTTGTTTATACTAAGTTTCAAGCAGGTATCAAGATAGACTCCACTAGCTGAGAGGTAGACGCCCATGGCTGAGACATGTGGCAGGAATGACGTGCTACAGTAGGCATATGTGAAATGCTTCTGTCAGGGAGAAAGCCTACCAAGTTACATGAAAAGCTTTTGGACTTTCTAAGAGAACCAAATACTGGACAGTTTGGGATGAGTCTAACTCACAAACATCTTCAGTTAGTATAATGGGCAAACATTGTATTTCTTTTATATATCTTATATATCTAGTATATATAAGAATATATATAAATATAGTAAATATATATGATATTATATATAATATTGTATTTTACACACACACACACACACACACACACACACACACACACACACACTCCTAACTTGCATATCATGCTAGTTGGCCCATGCTGGGTGCTCAGTACATCTTAACTGAAGGGAGTATTCCCAGTGGGCCATTTGTAGTAAAACAAAACAGGCAATGGTATGTGCATGGATCATGCAACTGCAGCTCTTGCACTAGAAAAGTAACATAAAGCACATGTTTACCTAGTCAGAGTAGGCTTCCATATCATCTTTCTAAATAGGCAATAGTTTATTCACTCTATTTCATACAAAGAGAAAACACATAAGCAATACAACCCAAAGTTCCCAGGATGTAGAGTCTACTTATACATACAAATTTCAATGTTAAGATATAACTTTGGATCTTCAGGCTTGAGTTAATCAAAGGCCCTTTCAAATAAAATTCATATTAGATACAATGAAATTTGCTATAAAGTAGAAAATCTAGTGTGGTTTTAATGTGGACACGGGTGTTTTCAGGTCATGTTTCAGAGTGCCTGAAATGACCTCCTTTTTAGTCAGAAATGGGCTGGTGAAGGGAATTCTAAGCTTGGTTACAAACACCTGAGTAGAGTTTGAGGCATATGATACTTTGATGCTGTTCTACCTATAGAAGCATGGTAGGGAGGTATGGCCAATGAGAAGAACAATGAGCAGTAGGTACTCCATTGTCAAGCAGGTGCAATCCCAGCACTTTGGGAGGCCGAGGCAGGCAGATCACAAGATCAAGAGATCGAGACCATCCTGGCCAACAAGGTGAAACCACATCTCTACTAAACATACAAAAATTAGCTGGGTGTGGTGGTGCCTGCCTGTAGTCTCAGCTACTTGGGAGGCTGAGGCAGGAGAATCCCTTGAATGTGGGAGGCAGAGGTTGCTGTGAGCCGAGATCATGCCACTGCACCCCAGCCTGGTGACAGAGCAAGACTCTGTCTCAAAAAAAAAAAAGGAATGTGTGGTAGTAGTGAAGAATCCAAGAAATTAAATAGGTTGGGTACAAATGTAAAAGAGATTAGAAATAATTTCAGGTAGTCATTGGATTTTGACAGAGCTGAATTCTACCAGACATATAAAGAAGAGCTGGTACCATTTCTACTGAAACTATTCCAAAAAATTGAGAAGGAGGGACTCCTCCCTAACTCATTTTGTGAGGCCAGAATCATTCTGATACCAAAACCTGGCAGAGACACAACAACAAAAAAACTTAAGGCCAATATCCTTAATAAAATATAGATGCCAAGGTCTTCAACAAAATACTAGCAAACTGAATCCAGCAGCACATCAAAATACTACTCCACCATGATCAAGCAGGTTTCATCCCTGGGATCCAGGGTTGGTTCAACTTATACAAATAAATAAATGTGAGCTCATCACATAAACAGAACTAAAAACAAAAACCACATGATTAGCTCAATCGATGCAGAAAAGGCTGTCAATAAAATTCAACATCTCTTCAGGTTAAAAACCCTCAAGAAAGTAGGCAGTGAAGGAACATAATTCAAAATATTATGAACCATCTATGACATACCCACAGCCAATATCATACTGAATGAGCAAAGCTAGAAGCCTTCCCCTTGAAAACTGAAGCAAGAAAAGAATGCCTTCTCTCACCACTCCAACTGCCTTTTCTCAGCACTCTAATTCAACATATTACCAGAAGTCCTGGACAAAGCAATCGGACAAAAAAAAAAAAAAAAAAAAAAGATATCCAAATAGGAAGACAGGAAGTCAAACTATTCCTGTTTTCAGATGCTATGATTCTATTCCTAGAAAATTCTAGTCTCTGCCCAAAAGCTCCTTGATCTGATAAGCAACTCTGGAAAAGTTTCAGGATACAAAATCAATGTACAAAAATCAGTAGCATTCCTATACACCAACAATATCCAAGGTGAGAGCCAAATCAAGAACGCAATTCCATTCACAATAGCCACAAAAAGAATACAATACCTAGGAATACAGCTAACTAGGGAGGTAAAGGATCTCTACGATGAGAGTCACAAAACACTGCACAAAGAAATCAGAGATGACATAAACAAACAGAAAAACATTCCATGCTCATGGATAGGAAGAATCAATATTGTTGAAATGCCATACTGCCCAAAGCAATTTACAGATTCAGTGCTATTCCTATCAAACTACCAATGACATTTTCCACAGAATTAGAAAAAAAAAACTATTTAAAAATTCATATGAAACCACAAAAGAGCCCAAATAGTCAAGGCAATCCTAAGCAAAAGGAACAAAGCTGGATGCATCACATTACCCAACTTCAAACTATACTACAAGACTATAGGAACCAAAACAGCATGGTACTGGTACAAAAACAGACACACAGATGAATAGAACAGAATGAGAGCCCTATTAGAGAGCAGAAATAATGCTGCAAATCTACAACCATCTGATTGATTGACAAAATCCACAAAAATGAGCAATGAAGAAATTTGTTCATTTATTGAATGGACTCCCTATTCAATAAATGGTGCTGGGATAACTGGCTAGCCATGTGTATTAGATTGAAACTGGACCCCTTCCTTATTTATACCATACACAAAAATCAACTCAAGATGGATTAAAGACTTAAATATAAAACCTAAAACTATAAAAACCCTGGAAAATAACCTAGGAAATACCATTCTGGACATAGGACCTGGAAAAGATTTCATGACGAAGCAATTGTGATGAAAACAAAAATCAACAAATGGAACCTAATTAAACTAAAGAGATTCTGCATAGCAAAAGAAACTATCAACAGAGTAAACAGACAACCTACATTATGGGAAAAAATATTTGCAAACTATGCATTCAACAAAGGTCTAATATCTAGCATCTATTAGGAACTGAAACAAATTTACAAGCAAAAATCAACCCCATTAAGAAGTGGGCAAAGGACATGAACAGATACTTTTTTGAAATAACATATACATGTGGCCAAGAAGCATATGAAAAAATGCTAAGCATGACTGATCATTAAAGGAAAACAAATCAGGCGGCGCACCCAAGATGGCCAAATAGGAACAGCTCCAGCCTCCAGCTCCCAGTGTGAGCGACACAGAAGACAGGTGATTTCTGCATTTTCAACTCAGGTACCAGGTTCATCTCACTGGGGCGTGTCGGACAGATGGCGCTGGTCCGTGGGTGCAGCCCAACTAGGGAGAGCTGAAGCAGGGCAAGGCATCGCCTAACCTGGGAAGCGTAAGGGGGGAGGGAATTCCTTTTCCTAGGCAAAGGAAATTGAGACACACAACAGCTGGAAAATCGGGTAACTCTCATCCTAATACTGTGCTTTACCAAGGGTCTTAGCAAATGGCACACCAGGAGATTATATCCCACACCTGGCCCAGAGGGTCCCATGCCCACGGAGCCTCCCTCATTGCTAGCACAGCAGTCTGAGATCTAACTGCAAGGCAGCAGCGAGGCTAGGGGAGGGGAGCCCGCCATTGTTGAGGCTTAAGTAGGTAAACGAAGCCACCAGGAAGCTCGAATTGGGTGGAGCCCACCACAGCTCAAGGAGGCTGGCCTGCCTCTGTAGACTTCTCCTCTGGGGACAGGGCATAGCTTAAAAAAAAGGCAGCAGAAACCTCGGGAGAGGAAAATGCCCCTGTCTGACAGCTTTGAAGACAGCAGTGGATCTCCCAGCACAGAGGTTGAGATCCGAGAACAGACAGACTGCCTGCTCAAGTGGGTCCCTGACCCCTGAGTAGCCTAACTGGGAGACATTCCCCACTAGGTACAGACCAACACCTCACACCTCACATGGCAGGGTACACCCTGAGACGAAGCTTCCAGAGCAAGAATCAGACAGCAACACTCGCTGTTCAGCAATATTCTATCTTCTGCAGCCTCTGCTGCTGATACCCAGGCAAACAGGGTTTGGAGTGGACCTCAAGCAAACTCCAACAGACCTACAGCTGACGGTCCTGACTGTTAGAAGGAAAACTAACAAATAGAAAGGACACCCACACCAAAACCCCATCAGTATGTCACCATCATCAAAGACCAGAGGCAGATAAAATCACAAAGATGGGAAAAAAGCAGTGCAGAAAAGCTGGAAATTCAAAAAATCAGAGCACATGTCCCCCTCCAAAGAAACGCACCTCATCGCCAGCAACAGAACAAAGCTGGACGGAGAATGACTTTGACAAGTTGAGAGAAGAAGGCTTCAGTCGATCAAACTTCCAGAGCTAAAGGGGGAACTACGTAACCAGTGCAAAGAAACTAAAAACCTTGAAAAAAGAATGGATGAATGGATAACTAGAATAATCAATGCAGAGAAGACCTTAAAAGAACTGACAGAGATGAAAACCATAACACAAGAACTACGTGACAAATGCACAAACTTCAGTAACCGACTCGATCAACTGGAAGAAAGAGTATCAGCGATTGAAGATCAAATGAATGAAATGAAGCAAGAAGACAAGTGTAGAGAAAAAAGAGTAAAAAGAAATGAACAAAGCCTCCAAGAAATATGGGATTATGTGAAAAGACCAAATCTATGTCTGATTGGTGTGCCTGAAAGTGACTGGGAAAATGGAACCAAGTTGGAAAACACTCTGCAGGATATCATCCAGGAGAACCCCCCCAACCTAGTAAGGCAGGCCAACATTCAAATTCAGGAAATACAGAGAACGCCACAAAGATACTCTGCCAGAAGAGCAACTCCAAGACACATAATTGTCAGATTTACCAAAGTTGAAATGAAGGAAAAAATGTTAAGGGCAGCCAGAGAGAAAGGCTGGGTTACACACAAAGGGAAGTCCATCAGACTAACAGCAGATCTCTCGGCAGAAACTCTCCAAGCCAGAAGAGAGTGGGGGCCAATATTCAACATTCCGAAAGACAAGAATTTTCAACCCAGAATTTCATATCCAGCGAAACTAAGTTTCATAAGTGAAGGAGAAATAAAATCCTTTACAGACAAGCAAATGCTTAGAGATTTTGTCACCACTAGGCCTGCCCTACAAGAGATCCTGAAGGAAGTACTAAACATGGAAAGGAACAACAGGTACCAGCCACTGCAAAAACATGTCAAAATGTAAAGTCCATCGATGCTAGGAAGAAACTGCATCAACTAGTGAGCAAAATAACCAGCTAATATCATAATGACAGGATCAGGTTCACACATAACAATATTAACCTTAAATGTAAATGGACTAAATGGTCCATTTAAAAGACACAGACTGGCAAATTGGATAAAGAGTCAATACCCATCAGTTTGCTGTATTCAGGAGACCCATCTCACATGCAGAGACACACATAGGCTCAAAATAAAGGGATGGAGGAAGATCTACCAAGCAAATGGAAAACAAACAAAAAGCAGGGGTTGCAATCCCAGTCTCTGATAAAACACACTTTAAACCATCATAGATCAAAAGAGACAAAAAAGGCCATTACATAATGGTAAAGGGATCAATTTATCAGGAAGAGTTAACTATCCTAAATATATATGTGCCCAATACAGGACCACTCAGATTCATAAAGCAAGTCCTCAGAGACCTACAAAGAGACTTAGACTCCCATACAATAATAATGGGAGACTTTAACACCCCACTGTCAACATTAGACAGATCAATGAGGCAGAAAGTCAACAAGGATATCCAGGAATTGAACTCAACTCTGCACCAAGCGGACCTAATAGACATCTACAGAACTCTCCACCCCAAATCAACAGAATATATATTCTTCTCAGCACCACATCACACTTATTCCAAAATTGACCATATAGTTGGAAGTAAAGCACTCCTCAGCAAATGTAAAAGAACGGAAATTATAACAAAGTGTCTCTCAGACCACAGTGCAATCAAACTAGAACTCAGGACTAAGAAACTCAATCAAAACCGCTCAACTACATGGAAACTGAACAACCTGCTCCCAAATGACTACTGGGTACACAACGAAAAGAAGGCAGAAATAAAGATGTTCTCTGAAACCAATGAGAACAAAGATACAACATACCAGAATCTCTGGGACACATTTAAAGCAGTGTGTAGAGGGAAATTTATAGCACTAAATGCCCATAAGAGAAAGCAGGAAAGATCTAAAATTGACACCCTAACATCACAATTAAAAGAGCTAAAGAAGCAAGAGCAAACACATTCAAGAGCTAGCAGAAGGCAAGAAATAACTAAGATCAGAGCAGAACTGAAGGAGATAGAGACATAAAAAACCCTCCAAAAAAATCAATGAATCCAGGAGCTGGTTTTTTGAAAAGATCAACAAGATTGATAGACTGCTAGCAAGACTAATAAAGAAGAAAAGAGAGAAGAATCAAATAGACGCAATAAAAAATGATAAAGGGGATATCACCACCAACCCCACAGAAATACAAACTACCATCAGAGAATACTATAAACACCTCTATGCAAATAAACTAGAAAACCTAGAAGAAATGGATAATTTCCTGGACACTTACACTCTCCCAAGACTAAACCAGGAAGAAGTTGAATCCCTGAACAGACCAATAGCAGGCTCTGAAATTGAGGCAATAATTAATAGCCTACCAACCAAAAAAAGTCCAGGACCAGAAGGATTCACAGCCGAATTCCACCAGAGATACAAGGAGGAGTTGGTACCATTCCTTCTGAAAGTATTCCAATCAATAGAAAAACAGGGAATCCTCCCTAACTCATTTTACGAGGCCAACATCATCCTGATACCAAAGCCTGACAGAGATACAAAAAAAAAAAAAAAAAAAGAGAGAATTTTAGACCAATATCCCTGATGAACATCGGTGCAAAAATCCTCAATAAAATACTGGCAAACCGAATCCAGCAGCACATCAAAAAGCTTATCCACCATGATCAAGTGGGCTTCATCCCTGGGATGCAAGGCTGGTTCCACATACGCAAATCAATAAATGTAATCCAGCATATAAACAGCCATAAGTAGAAAGCTGAAACTGGATTCTTTCCTTACTCCTTATATGAAAATTAATTCAAGATGGATTAGAGACTTAAATGTTAGACCTAATACCATAAAACCTTAGAAGAAAACCTAGGAATATCATTCAGGACATAGGCATGGGCAAGGACTTCATGTCTAAAACACCAAAAGCAATGGCAACAAAAGCCAAAATTGACAAATGGGACCTAATTAAACTAAAGAGCTTCTGCACAGCAAAAGAAACTACCATCAGAGTGTACAGGCAACCTACAGAATGGGAGAAAATTTTTGCAATCTACTCATCTGACAAAGGGCTAATATCTAGAACCTATAAAGAACTCAATCAAATTTACAAGAAAAAAACAAACAACCTCATCAAAAAGTGGGCAAAGGATATGAACAGACACTTCTCAAAAGAAGACATTCATACAGCCAACAGACACATGAAAAAATGCTCGTCATCACTCACCATCAGAGAAATGCAAATCAAAACCACAATGAGATACCATCTCACACCAGTTAGAATGGCAATCATTAAAAAATCAGGAAACAACAGGTGCTGGAGAGGATGTGGAGAAATAGGAACACTTTACACTGTTGGTGGGACTGTAAACTACTTCAACCATTGTGGAAAACAGTGTGGCGATTCCTCAAGGATCTAGAACTAGAAATACCATTTGACCCAGCCATCCCATTACTGGGTATATACCCAAAGGATTATAAGTCATGCTGCTATAAAGACACATGCACATGTATGTTTATTGTGGCACTATTCACAATAGCAAAGATTTGGAACCAACCCAAATGTCCATCAGTGACAGACTGGATTAAAAAAATGTGGCACATATACACCATGGAATATTGTGCAGCCATAAAAAAAGGATGAGTTTGTGTCCTTTGTAGGGACATGGATGCAGCTGGAAACCATCATTCTCAGCAAACTATCGCAAGAACAGAAAATCAAATATCTCATGTTCTTACTCATAGGTGGGAATTGAGCAATAAGATCACTTGGACACAGGAAGGGGATCATCACACACCAGATCCTATTGTGGGGAGGGGTTGGGGGTAGGGATAGCATTAGGAGATATACCTAATGTAAATGACGAGTTAATGGGTGCAGCACACCAACATGGCACATGTATACATATGTAACAAACCTGCACGTCGTGCACATGTACCCTAGAACTTAAAGTATAGTAATAATAATAATAATAATAGAAGGAAAGCAAATCAAAATCACAATGAAACACCTTTTCACACCAGTCAGAATGGCTATTACTAAAAGTCAAAAAAAAACCAGATGCTGGTGAGGTTGTGGAAAAAGGGAAAACTTATACACTGCTGGTGAAAATGTAAAATAGTTCTTCCATTATGGAAAACAGTTTGAGGATTTCTCAAAGAACTTAAAACAGAATTACCATTTGACCCAGCAATCCCATTATTGAGTATATACCCAAAGGAATATAAATCATTCTATCATAAAGACACAAGCACACATAGGTTCACTGCAGCACTGTTCACAATAGCAAAGACACGAATCAATCTAAATGACCATCAATGGTAAACTGGATAAAGAAAATGTGGTACATGTACACCGTGGAATACTAAAAAAGAATGAACTCATGTTCTTTGCAGCAACATGGATGGAGCTAGATGCCACCATCCTAAGCAACCTAATGCAGAAACAGAAAATCAAAACTGCATGTTCTCACTTATAAGTGGGAGCTAAACATGGAGCACATATGAACACAAAGAAGGGAACAACAGACACAGGGACCTACTTGAGGGTGGTGGGTGGGAGGAGGGTGAGGACTGAGAAACTACCTATTGGGTACTATGCTTATTATGTGGGTGATGAAATAATCTGTATCCCAAACCCCTGCAACATGCAATTTACCTATATAATGAACCTGCACATGTACCCCTGAACCTAAAATAACAGTTTAAAAGAACTTTCTGGAAATAAATACATAAAGATGGGGAATTGAGTAGTTTTCTCATCAGGACTGTGGCGGAAATGATACTGATTTATACCTATCTGAAGAAGTAGGCAGGAAAAATAACCTTTTTGTAGAATAAGAATGGACCTAAAAGGAAAAAAAAAAAGCTGCAGCAGAAAAAGCCTTGCCCATTGTGGATACTATATTCCCCATCTCAGCACATGCCATCTTCCTAGTCAACAAATTAAAAAACCTGGGAACCATGGTAGACCCTGGCTTCCCATGTCCTATCAGTGGCCAGGTGATTCTAATATTAACACCCTTCACATCGTCAGTGGACTGAATGTTTACGAACCACTTCCCAAATTCATATGTTGAAATCTTAACCCCCAAGGTGACAGTATGAGGAGGTGAGGACTTTGGGAGGTGACTAGGTTATCAAAGCAGAGCCCTTGTGAATGGGATTAGTGTCCTTATGGAATGGGATTGGTGCCCTCAGAGAGATCCCTCACCCCTTCCACACTGTGAGGTTCCAGAGAAAAGGTAGCCAACTGTGAATGAAAATATAGGCCCTCACCAGACACCGAATCTGCCGGCACTTTGATCTTGGACTTCCCCACCTCCAGAACGGTGAGAATTAAGTTTCTGTTGTTTATGAGCTACCCATTTTGTGGTATTTTGTTATGGCAGCCCCAATGGCCTATGACAATACCCACTCTTCCATTTCCTACTGCCTTATTCAGGCTCTCATTGTCTTTTAAAAAATCTCTGTTATTGTGAAATGTAACCTAACATATTTATGACAAAGTTTATAATAGGAATGCACATCTTAATAATCATAAAGGTAATACCCAACGAAACCACAAACTTGGTAAAGAAAAGAAAGTGTCCAGCCAGGTGCAGTGGCTCACGCCTGCCGTCCCAGCACTTTGGGAGGCCGAGGCGGGTGGTCTCCTGGCCTTGTGATGGCCAGGAGATCAAGACCATCCTGTCCAACATGGTGAAACTCTGTCTTTACTAAAAATACAAAAATTAGCCGGGTGTGGTGGAGCGTGCCTGTAGTCCCAGCTACTCAGGAAGCTGAGGCAGGAGAATCGCTTGAACCCAGGAGGCAGAGGTTGCAGTGGGCTCACATTGCGCCACTGCGCTCCAGCCTGGGCGACAGAGCAAGCCTCCATCTCAAAAAAAAAATAAAAAAATAAAAAAAATAAAACTTTCCATTATCCCAAGTGCTCTCCTGCCCAATCAAAATCTTCTTTCCTTCCTATCTGAGGTAACCTTTGTAATAGTTTTTTGTTGTTGTAGCTATCCTTTATGATTTTACCACTTAGATATGCATCCCTACACTATATAGCTTAATTTTGCCTGTTATGAATAGAATCAAATTTTACATATTCTTTTGTGTCTTGTTTCTTTCAACATTGTTAGATTAATGCAGGCTATGTATGACATGCGGTACATCCATTCACTCTCACTCCTGTATCGGATTCCATTATAGGTATATATGACAATGTATCTATTCCCCTCAATGAGGTATGCCACTATATCTTTGTTAATACTTTTTCCTCTATTTGGAATCTATCTACCTTTCTAGAATCAGCTTAAGCATCGTCTTCTTTACGAAATCTTTTTAAAATGACCTTCAAGGTAGAATTGACCACTGTCTCCTGAACTCCCAATATGTCATACACAAGTGTAGATCATGGCCAATATGACATTAATTTATTAGTATATCTGCCCTTCTCTAATAAACCTGAGGGCAGGACTCAGGTCTCCTTCACCTCTGTTGCTCCAGTGTCTGAGACTGTGGTATGGATTGAGTATATACACGATACATGTTGGCTAAATAAGTGCATGGACTGTTAGAAAACTTTCAAGTGTAATACTTAGAACTTCAAAGAAATGAAATATATGTGATCTATAGTAATGAACAAATTAAAAAGACGCACCTAATATAGTGGCCTGAGGTTCTGGATTTTAATATTCCTATAAAGCACCTGTCGCTATAGGATTCGGGTCTTGGTACAAGTCCTCCATGGCTGATATTATAAAGCTCAATAGAATTCTTACCTGAGTATCAACTTTGGTCTTCATTCTTTATTGACTGCCAACTCATATGACCATTTCCCTATTACTGATAGGCAAATAGGCAAATGCTAAACAACCTTGCTAAGGAAAATACGGTGAAAATGAATTTATTAAGAGCATACATTTTTCACCAGAGCACAATCTTCAAAGCAATATGCTACACTGTCATTATCTCATTACAGTAATTTCAAGACTTGCTCCTGTTAACTTATTAAAAAACATTTAAAATCATTTTCTTCATTGCAGGCACAACAAACTATCTCATTATCCAAATAGGATCAGAGCCAAATGATATGGCAAGGGATGGGATAAAAGAAATGCACATACGCAGAAAAAAGTCAGAGTTCGGAGAAAGGCAGGCACACAGCAATATACAAGTGTAAACGACTGTTTGCCAAAGAAGTGATTTTTCAAAATGCTGGCACTATTATGCCACAATAGAGCTAAGCCATTATGCCTCTCACCTTACTCTAAGTTCTCTAGAGAAAACAAGATACCTTGTTAATTGACTAAAAATTTTTCTTGCATAATACCCAGGTATAGCATGAATGAACCTCTACTCGTATATATGCCTAACATCACTATAAAACAATCCCATGTAGATACATGGATGACAACCTTTACATTAAAAATAACAACAAACCACTTCAAATACATTGCCTAAGCAGGGGTTGGCAAACTACAGCCTGCAAGCCAAATCCAGCTGCCACATTTTTTTGTAAATAAAATTGTAATTGAAATGCAGCCATGCTCATTCATTTACATATTATCTACGATTGCTCTTATACTACGATGGCACAATCAAACAGAGATGATATAAACCACAGGCTGAAAATATTAACTTTCTGGCTCTCTTCAGAAGAACTCTGCTGACCCCTGGTCGACAGCCTTGCTACCGTAAAGTAGTACCCTGGACCTAAAGCGTAGGCATTACCTAAGGGCTTATTCAAAATGAATGAGGCTGCAACCAGACTGACTGGATCAGAATGTGCATTTTAAGTTTCCCTGGTGATGAAAGTGAATATTAAAAGTTTAGAAGCACTGGTACAAAAAGAAATAAACTCACCAAAAAGGGGGTGGGCAAATTATTACTAGACTCACAATATTTTATTATTAGACAGCAGAGAAGAGGGCTGCTTGCGAAGATTTTCATAAAGACGAGAGAAAAGGAGGTGGATTGCAAATTAGGGAACACATTAATATTGCAGATGAAGGGGAGAGATTTCTATTAAACAGCATCAATTTATACCCCTAGAGACTACGGGACATGTGAAAACTACTTTAACTCAGATGGCTAGGTATTTTGTTTTCTTTCTTTCATAAAAAAACCATTACCGCCGAGAGCTGGTCTGGGCCCCGTATCATTCTCCCTAGTACAAACACAACGAGTAAGTAAGAAACAAATTTGCTGATTTCAACCAAGTCCATTTGGTTGTCGTATTCATTTCCTTTTTAAATACTCCATTCTCCCTGTGTAACAGGAAAATTGTTTTTCCAATAAGGCAAATGGGTTATGATTTGCTCCCTGAAAATAAACATGTTATAAAATCCACTCTAAATCTCTATTTTATCATGTGTTATTTGTGTTCCATTTGTAACAGGCTATATGCTGTCATTTGGGGTTGACTTTATCCAGCGCTATAAGGGTCTGGCAGAGATGAAAAGCATTTCCTCTTAAAGTTGCAAAGCCTGCTCTATTTGTATTTACACTTAAGATCCTTAAGTTTTCTAGGTTTTCGAGTTAGGAAGTTTTACCTTATCCAACTTAGACACCTCCAAAAAGAAAAGCATAACATATAAAAAAGCACAAAACCCATTTTGTGACTTTCTCTTCTAACCAATACATAGTGAAGCTCAGGCTTGTGAAAACCACATTAGAATTAGAATCCTCACTGGAAAAACAGCTTCACGAGCTAAGAAGACATCAGGCAATAATTTGAAAGAGAAAGTTATTGCTGCTTTGATAACTTTCAGTTACTCAGAGATTGTTACCTTCTGCCTCCAAACACACCCTGTTTTGGGCATGCAGGACTTAGCAGGAAGAAAATGTATTCAAGATAAAGGAATCCCTTGTCAAAGAGCTGAAATCAGAGATGACAAAATGACTTCTGCCACAGAAAATTTAAACCTTTTACCACTCCCTATTCTTCCAGTTAAATCTGACTGCTGCTGCTATTGTATGATCTTTTTTTGGAGCACTGCCCAATATTATAGCTAGGAGAAAATTCAGAAGAGGGCCAATACGCTCTGTTTAGAGATGAGAAAACTGAGGCCCAGACAGATTAAGTGTACTGTGCAAAGTCATGCCACAAGTTAGTAGGAGATCACCAGGATGAACACTCCTAGAGGACAGGCCTTTTCTTTAAATTTTTGCACTTCCTAATTGTTAGTACTGTCCCTAGCACACAGTAGGCATTCAAAAATTGTTAGTTCAACTGAATTCCAGGCCAAAGTTTTTTCCATTGTACCATGCTTATTCATGTTTAACAATGGATTCGTCTTTTTTATCTTCCAAAAGAATCATAAGTCAGATTTCAAATTATGCTTTTACACAGGTATAATTAAATCTTTAAAAGGTGGGATGGCAAAAAAATTAGAGGCTAGAGTGTAACAGACATTTTACAACCTGCAGATGCCAGCAGCAGGCAGCTCCCATCCTACTTCACTCCCACATCCCCCACAGTATAACGGCAATTATATTCCAGGGTGAATAATATAATTATCTAAATGAAACCAGGAAGGGAAAAATAAAGCATCCAACATAAAAGGATTAGCTGCTCAAGGACTTGTGGTTGAGGGAGGCAGGAGGATGGATCCAGGCTGACAATTTCATAAAGTAGCCATCAATTATTTAAATCATTGTGACTTTTCAGACAGCACTCTGGACAGCAATGGGGGAAAAAAAACTCTGAAATTTTGAAAACCATAAATTAGGAGAGAGATGTGTGTTATTTGCTTTTGGAGTGAAACGTGTTCTGCCTTTAGAGAGAGGAGCAAAAGGAAAGGCAAAGTCACCCTAAGTAGGAGGTGGTTTAAGATGTTCCTTTACTGGAACTTCAGCAGAACAAAATATTTCTTTTACAGTACAAGTGTCAGTGCTGTTAGAATCCAATATAAATAAATCATCCAGCACATGAAAGGTTAACAGGTAGAATAGAAATAGAATTGGGCCAGAAGGAGAAGGGCCTGAATTCTACTATTGGATCTGCTATTCACCAGATATGCCATCTTAGACAAAGCACTTAATGTGTTGAACTTGACTCCAGTAAAGAAATTAATTTCTAAGGTATACCTTCCAGTCTTAACATTCTATTGAAGTCTAGCCTTTATATGATAGAGAATACCAATGCTAGCTGGGGAAAATTAATAATGTAGGCTAACTATACACAATCAGGCTTTTATTGAAAAGATTTATGACTCAGAATAATTATCCCATGTATATGAGTTTGGTTAAAACTTGCCTGACTGCTATATTATATTTCCATCATGTAAGTAAACTAGCCTGTGCCTGTATGTCCAGAACCTGAAAGAA